>NC_091977.1:4094216-4410143 GCF_044704955.1 Pristiophorus japonicus
CCTCCGCCCCACACACCGCCCGCTCCCTCCCTCCCTCCGCCTCACACACCGCCCGCTCCCTCCCTCCCTCCGCCTCACACACCGCCCGCTCCCTCCCTCCCTCTGCCCCACACACCGCCCGCTCCCTCCCTCCCTGCCCCACACACCGCTCCCTCCCTCTGCCCCACACACCGCTCCCTCCCTCCGCCCCACACATCGCTCCCTCCCTCCGCCCCACACACCGCTCCCTCCCTCCGCCCCACACACAGCCCGCTCCCTCCCTTCCTCCGCCCCACACACCGCTCCCTCCCTCCCTCCGCCCCACACACCGCCCGCTCCCTCCCTCCCTCCCTCGGCCCCACACACAGCCTGCTCCCTCCCTCCCTCCGCCCCACACACTGCTCCCTCCCTCCCTCCCTCCGCCCCACACACAGCCCGCTCCCTCCCTCCCTCCGCCCCACACACCGCTCCCTCCCTCCCTCCGCCCGCCCACACACCGCCCGCTCCCTCCCTCCCTCCCTCGGCCCCACACACCGCCCGCTCCCTCCCTCCCTCCCTCGGCCCCACACACAGCCTGCTCCCTCCCTCCCTCCGCCCCACACACCGCCCGCTCCCTCCCTCCCTCCGCCCCACACACCGCCCGCTCCCTCCCTCCCTCCCTCGGCCCCACACACAGCCTGCTCCCTCCCTCCCTCCCTCCGCCCCACGCACCGCTCCCTCCCTCCCTCCCTCCGCCCCACACACCGCCCACTCCCTCGCTCCCTCCCTCCCTCCGCCCCAAATACCGCCCGCTCCCTCCCTCCGCCCCACACACCGCCCGCTCCCTCCCTCCCTCCACCCCACACACCGCCCACTCCCTCGCTCCCTCCCTCCCTCCGCCCCACACACAGCCCGCTCCCTCCCTCCCTCCGCCCCACACACAGCCCGCTCCCTCCCTCCCTCCGCTCGCTCCCTCTCTCTCTCCCTCCCTCCGCCCCACACACCGCTCCCTCCCTCCCTCCCTCCGCCCCACACACCGCCCACTCCCTCGCTCCCTCCCTCCCTCCGCCCCAAATACCGCCCGCTCCCTCCTTCCGCCCCACACACAGCCCACTCCCTCCCTCCCTCCGCTCGCTCCCTCTCTCTCTCCCTCCCTCCGCCCCACACACAGCCCGCTCCCTCCCTCCCTCCGCCCCACACACAGCCCGCTCCCTCCCTCCCTCCGCCCCACACACAGCCCGCTCCCTCCCTCCCTCCGCTCGCTCCCTCTCTCTCTCCCTCCCTCCGCCCCACACACAGCCCGCTCCCTCCCTCCCTCCGCTCGCTCCCTCTCTCTCTCCCTCCTCCGCCCCACACACCGCCCGCTCCCTCCCTCCGTCCTACCCACAGATAGCCCCCTCGCTCCGACCCACACACCGCCCGCTCCCTCCCTCCGTCCGACCCACAGATAGCCCCCTCGCTCCGACCCACACACCGACCGCTCCCTCCCTTGCTCCTTCCCTCCCTCGCTCCCACCCACCCGCTGGATTAGGACTGAATCCCTCATCCTCTCCATCCCATTCCCTACTCACAATCACTCTCTCTCCCTCTCGCTCCACACTCATTCTCTCCCCTCTCACTCTCACACTCACTCTCTCCCCTCTCACACTCACTCCCTTCCCCCTCTCACTCTCACACTCACTCTCTCCCCTCTCACACTCACTCCCTTCCCCCTCTCACTCCGACACACACTCTCTCCCTCTCTCACAACCACACTCACACTCACTCTCTCCCCCTCTCACTCTCACAGTCACACTCACTCCCCCTCTCACTCTCACACTCTCTCTCCCTCTCACATGCCCTCTCTCCCCCCTCAGCTCTACTCTCACACTTACTTTCTCCCCTCTCGCTCCACGCTCACTCCCCCCCCTCTCACACTTACTCTCTCCCTCTTCTCACAATCACTCTCTCCCCCTCTCGCTCCACTCTCACACTCACTCTCTCCCCCTCTCGCTCCTCTCTCACACTGACTCTCTCCACCTCTCTCTCTCACACACTCACTCTCTCCCCCTCTCTCTCTCACAAACTCACTCTCTCCCCCTCTCTCTCTCACACTCATTCTCCCCCCTCTCGCTCTCACAATCATTCTCCCCCCCTCTCACACACACTTTCTGCCTCTCGCTCCATTCCCAGGCTCACTCTCTCCCTCTCTCACTCCACTCTCACACTCACTCTCTCCCCCTCTCGCTCCACACTCACTCTCAGTCTGTATATGGAGAGGATCCGGACCCCGGACCCCGCCCCCCCCCCACGCCCTCTGCTCGCTCTGTTTGACTGGGTGAGGGCAGAGTAAGCTAACCTTGCTCTTTGAGCGCCAACTTCAGCCTGAACCTCCCTGTACCAGGCCGCCCGGATTAATGACTCTCCGCAGGGCAACACACTCACCCATTGATTGGGGCTTGGGGGTTGAACCCACTCCCATCACAGCCAGCCCCCACCCCGTTCCCCCTCCCTATCTCCCCAAGTCTCCTCCCTGTCTCCCCAAGACCCTTCCCCCGTCCCCCCCTCCGATCACAGCCCATCGCACCCCTCCCCATCACCTCTCCCTGTCTCCCCCTTCCTCTCACACACCCTTGCACCCCCCCCGTTCCCCCCGTCAACCACCCACCCCCCACCTATGAAACTTTGAGTCACACTCTGTCACACCCCATTACGGCCCACCCCACCCCGTGTCACGTTCCTTCAAAACCCTCCCCCCTGATCATCAGGGAGGCCCTGCTCCCACCATCCCCTGCCTGGAGCCAGTGAGCTGCCCCCTGGAGGCTCGATGGGTGTCTGCACCTCACCGGCTGTTTGATGATCAGTCCCCAAGCTCAATTGTGGTTGCGCTTCAGGCCACCAATTTGAGGCCTGAAACAGGCCATAGAAACATAGAGAATAGGTGCAGGAGTAGGCCATTCGGCCCTTCGAGCCTGCACCACCATTCAATGAGTTCATGGCTGAACATGCAACTTCAGTACCCCATTCCTGCTTTCTCACCATACCCCTTGATCCCCCGAGTAGTAAGGACTACATCTAACTCCTTTTTGAATATATTTAGTGAATTGGCCTCAACAACTTTCTGTGGTTGAGAATTCCACAGGTTCATCACTCTCTGGATGAAGAAGTTTCTCCTCATCTCGGTCCTAAATGGCTTACCCCTTATCCTTAGACTGTGACCCCTGGTTCTGGACTTCCCCAACATTCTTCCTGCATCTAACCTGTCTAAACCCGTCAGAATTTTAAACGTTTCTATGAGATCCCCTCTCATTCTTCTGAACTCCAGTGAATACAAGCCCAGTTGATCCAGTCTTTCTTGATATGTCAGTCCTGCCATCCCGGGAATCAGTCTGGTGAACCTTCGCTGCACTCCCTCAATAGCAAGAATGTCCTTCCTCAAGTTAGGAGACCAAAACTGCACACATTACTCCAGGTGTGGCCTCACCAAGGCCCTGTACAACTGTAGCAACACCTCCCTGCCCATGTACTACCCCTGGGTCGGCACGAACTCCCCTTCCTCCCTCCCCTCTCCTCACCTCATTTCCCCCCCAATTCCCTCCTCTCCCTTCCCTCCTCGCTCCCCCCTTCCCTCCCTTCACCCCCCCTTCCCTCCCTCCTCACCCTCCCTTCACTCCCTCCTCACCCTCCCCTCCCTCCCTCTCTTCATCCTCCCCACCTCTCCCCCTCCCCTCATCTCCGCCCTCTCCTCCCCCGTTCCCCCCCTCCCCTCCCTTCCCTCCCCTCCCCCTCACCTCCCTCCCTTATCTCACCCCTCTCCTCCCCCGTCCCCCCCCTCCCCATCTCTCCAAGTCCCCTGCCCCCACCCCGCTGGCACAGAGCCGAGCGCTGTATCTCTGGGATTTAACGGCGGCCTGGGCTGTGGGGGAGGGTCACAGAGCCGACGGTTTGTGAAGAGAAACTGTGAGAGTGTGGAAACAGGAAACCAGAATCAGCCCGAGGTTTACGACACACCTGAGTGAGCAGAGCTCAGAGCTCGAAGGGCTGAGGCAGATTGTGCCGAGTGAGGTCTCTCTGACACTGACCTACATTTCACGGGATGTTTGGGCTCAGGGTCATGGGGGAGCTTTGCTCAAACATTCTGCTCCCTCCCTGTCTTGGGTGATGACAGCTCGTGTTGCGAGAGGCCCAGAATCCCCACAGCTCCGGTCCAGTGACCAGTGTCCGATCTGGGCTTCCCAGACCAACTGGACTCTCTGTCCCAGCACAGCCTCTCTCGGTGTCAACAGTCAGGGCAGGGCAGGGTAGGGGCCCAGGCAGGGGTAGGTAGATTATGAGGGGGCTTGACAAGGTGGATGCAGAGAGGATGTTTCCACTGATAGGGGAGACTAGAACTAGGGGGCATAATCTTAGAATAAGGGGGGCATATTTAAAACTGAGATGAGGAGAAATTTCTTCTCTCAGAGGGTTGTAAATCTGTGGAATTCGCTGCCTCAGAGAGCTGTGGAAGCCGGGACATTGAATAAATTTAAGACAGAGATAGACAGTTTCTTAACCGATAAGGGATTAAGGGGTTATGGGGAGCGGGCAGGGAAGTGGAGCTGAGTCCATGATCGGATCAGCCATGATCGTATTAAATGGCGGAGCAGGCTCGAGGGGCCGTATGGTCTACTCCTGCTCATATTTCTTAAGTTTTTATGTTTTTATGTTCTTATGGAAGTGTCGTCACTGTTGTAAGACACTGACAGGATTACATCGGATATACGGCACAGAAACATGCCGGCAAGGGGATTAAATGTAGTATCTCCAAATTTGCGGATGACACTAAGTTGGGTGGCAGTGTGAGCTGCGAGGAGGATGCTATGAGGCTGCAGAGTGACTTGGATAGGTTAGGTGAGTGGGCAAATGCATGGCAGATGAAGTATAATGTGGATAAATGTGAGGTTATCCACTTTGGTGGTAAAAACAGAGAAACAGACTATTATCTGAATGGTGACAGATTAGGAAAAGGGGAGGTGCAAAGAGACCTGGGTGTCATGGTACATCAGTCATTGAAGGTTGGCATGCAGGTACAGCAGGCGGTTAAGAAAGCAAATGGCATGTTGGCCTTCATAGCGAGGGGATTTGAGTACAGGGGCAGGGAGGTGTTGCTACAGTTGTACAGGGCCTTGGTGAGGCCACACCTGGAGTATTGGACCTCATAGAAACGTTTAAAATTCTGACGGGGTTAGACAGGTTGGATGCAGGAAGAATGTTCCCAATGTTGGGGAAGTCCAGAACCAGGGGTCACAGTCTAAGGATAAGGGGTAAGCCATTTAGGACCGAGATGAGGAGGAATTTCTTCACCCAGAGAGTGGTGAACCTGTGGAATTCTCTACCACAGAAAGTTGTTGAGGCCAATTCACTAAATATATTCAAAAAGGAGTTAGATGAAGTCCTTACTACTCGGGGGATCAAGGGGTATGGCGAGAAAGCAGGAATGGGGTACTGAAGTTGCATGTTCAGCCATGAACTCATTGAATGGCGGTGCAGGCTAGAAGGGCCGAATGGCCTACTCCTGCATCTATTTTCTATGTTTCTATGTTTCTATGGAAGAGACGGGGTTGAGGGGAGGGGAGGGAGGAGAGTCGGGGGTAGGGTGGAGGGGAGGGGGAAGAGACGGAGTGAGCTGGGCGAGGGGGGGAGAGCTGGAGTGGGGTTGGGTTTTGCGGGGGACGGAGATGGAGCCCTGATCTCCCCCCCCCTGGGCCTCCTGTGATGGGCAGAGATCCCACTCGATGCCCCCTGACCCGGGGCCGATGTGTTAGAATAAAAGTGTTTATTAATTGATTCTGTGTATGTATAAATGTTAAAAGTGTAGATTAACGGAAATGCCTGTTTGTGTTGAGATAAAATGGAAGCCCACATAGAAATATAGAATCATAGAAAATAGGTGCAGGAGTAGGCCATTCGGCCCTTCGAGCCTGCACCACCATTCGATAAGTTCATGGTTGATCATTCACCTCAGTACCCCTTTCCTGCTTTCTCTCCATACCCCTTGATCCCTTTAGCCGTAACGGCCATATCTAATCCCCTCTTGAATATATCCAATGAACTGGCATACCCCTTATCCTTAGACTGTGACCCCTGGTTCTGGATTTCCCCAACTTCGGGAACATTCTTCCTGCATCTAACCTGTCCAGTTCTGTCAGAACTTTATATATTCTATGAGATCCCCTCTCATCCTTCTAAACTCCATTGAATACAGGCCCAGACAATCCAGTGTCTCCTCATATGTCAGCCCAGCCATCCCGGGAATCAGTCTGGTGAACCTTCGCTGCACTCCCTCAATAGCAAGAATGTCCTTCCTCAGATTAGGAGATCAAAACTGAACACAATATTCCAGGTGAGGCCTCACCAAGGCCCTGTACAACTGCAGTAAGACCTCCCTGCTCCTATACTCAAATCCCTTAGCTGTGAAGGCCAACATATCATTTGCCTTCTTCACCGCCTGCTGTACCTGCATGCCAACTTTCAATGACTGATGTACCATGACCCCCAGGTCTCGTTGCACCTCCCCTTTTCCTAATCTACCGCCATTCAGATAATATTCTGCCTTCGTGTTTTTTGCCCCCAAAGTGGATAACCTCACATTTATCCACATTATACTGCATCTGCCATGCATTTGCCCATTCACCTAACCTGTCCAAGTCACCCTGCAGCCTCTTAGCACCCTCCGTTTAGTGTCATCTGCAAACTTGAAGATATTACACTTAATTCCTTCATCCAAATCATTGATGTATATTGTAAAGAGCTGGGGTCCCAGCACTGAGCCCTGCGGCACCCCACTAGTCACTGTCTGCCATTCTGAAAAGACCGGTTTATCCCAACTCTCTGCTTCCTGTCTGCCAACCAGTTCTCTATCCACGTCAGTACATTACCCCCAATATCATGTGCTTTGATTTTGCACACCAATCTCTTGTGTGGGACCTTGTCAAAAGCCTTTTGAAAGTCCAAATACACCAAAGATTGCCAGCATGGGCTAAGTTTTGTAAGAAACAAAATGAAAGCCCCCAGAGCTGCCGCATGGGTTTTGTGTATTGTAAAGCCATTTAATCTAATCACGAGATGGCTGAACCAGGCCAGACAGCCACATTTGTGAGGAGAGCCAATGGGGAACTGCCCTAGAGCCAAGGTCCAATCATGGGGCTTTTCTGAGGACAATGGTCTTGAGGAATATAAAAAACGCAAGCCAGGGACTTTTCACTCTCTTGCCTCCCTGTTGGACACACGGAAAAAGACCTACTGTTGAAGACCAGCCAAATCAGCATGCCGTGTGTTCAAAGCAGCCAGCAAAAGGGGCGTAACATATATCGCTTTTTATTATAATCTCATTGTATCTCTGTTGTAACCAAGGTAGATCTATAGGATATTTGACCACTGCTGCAATTGTGTATGTTTTTAATAAACTCTTTTGTTTGAAAGAATTGTCTCACTGTCAAATGTAAGCCCAGAGAGATTCAGAAATCCTGCAGAGGGGTGTCAGACCCATTGCCCCAGGAACAACCTGCACTGCTCCTGGTCCCAATCACTGTCTCTCTCTCTCTCCCTCTCTCTTGGTCTCTCCTTCTATTGCTCTCTCCCAGACTCTTTCTGTCCATCATTCTGTCTCTCTGTCCCTCTCTCTTTCTCTCCCTGTCTCTCTTCTCTCTGTCTGTCTGTCTCTCACTCGCTCTGTGTGTGTCTCTCTCTCTCCCTCAGTCTTTCCCTCTCTCTCTCTCTGTCATTGAAACATAGAAATTTACAGCACAGAAGGCCATTTCGGCTTACGTGTGATAAAAACATAGAAATATAGAAAATAGGAGCAGGAGTAGGCCATTCAGCCCTTCGAGCCTGCACCACCATCCAATACGATCATGGCTGATCATGGCTTACCCCTTATCCTTAGACTGTGACCCCTGGTTCTGGACTTCCCCAACATCGGGAACATTCTTCCTTCATCTAACCTGTCCAATCCCGTCAGAATTTTGTATGTTTCTATGAGATCCCCTCTCATTCTTCTAAATGCCAGTGAATATAAGCCTAGTCGATCCAACCTTTCTTCATCTGTCAGTCCTGCCATCCCAGGAATCAGTCTGGTGAACCTTCGCTGCACTTCCTCAATAGCAAGAATGTCCTTCCTCAGTTGTGTATCAAAACTGAACACCAAGGCCCTGTACAACTGCAGTAAGACCTCCCTGCTCCTATACTCAAATCCTCTCGCTATGAAGGGCAAGATGCCATTTGCCTTCTTCATCGCCTGCTGTACCTGCATGCCAACCTTCAATGACTGATGTACCATGACACCCAGGTCTCGTTGCACCTCCCCTTTTCCTAATCTGTCACCATTCAGATAATATTCTGCCTTTGTGTTTTTGCCACCAAAGTGGATAACCTCACATTTATCTACATTATACTGCATCTGCCATGCATTTGCCCACTCACCTAACCTGTCCAAGTCACCCTGCAGCCTCTTAGCGTCCTCCTCACAGCTCACACCGCCACCCAGTTTAGTGTCATCCGCAAACTTGGAGATATTACATTCAATTCCTTCGTCCAAATCATTAATGTATATTGTAAATAGCTGGGGTCCCAGCACTGAGCCCTGCGGCACCCCACTAGTCACTGCCTGCCATTCTGAAAAGGATGTCCGCGCCGGCCGACAAAGAGCCGCACGGCCCTCGGTCAGCAGCCCTGAAGGTTACATATAAACCTGTGAACAATGTAATTCTCTCTGTCTCCCTCTCTCTCTCTCTCTCTGTCCCTGACTCTCCCTCTCTCTGCATCTCTCTCTCTCTCTCTCTCTCTCTCTCTGTCTGTCTATCTCTCTCTCACTGTCTCTGTCTCCCTCTTTCTCTCCTCACCCTGTGTCAAACTCTCCCTCGGTTCTCCTATGACGATTTCTGTTTCCATCAAAAGATGCTCAGTGTTTGTGGATCTTCCCGGCAACCAGTGTCGCTCCATGTTTACTGTCGGAGATGTAGAGGAGGCTGGGCTGGGGTCAGAGGGTGGAGGAGGCTGGGCTGGGGTCAGAGGGTGGAGGAGGCTGGGGTCAGAGGGGGGAAGAGGCTGGGGTTAGAGGCCGGAGGAGGCTGGGGTCAGAGGGCAGAGGTAGCTGGGGTCAATGGGTGGAGGAGGCTGGGGTCAGAGGCCGAAGGAGGCTGTGGTCAGAGGGCGGAGGAGGCTGGGGTCAGAGGGCAGAGGAGGCTGGGGTAAGAGGGTGGGGGAGGCTGGGGTCAGAGGGCGGAGGAGGCTGGGGTCAGAGAGTGGGGGAGGCTGGGGTCAGAGGGCGGAGGAGGCTGGGGTCAGAGGGCAGAGGAGGCTGGAATATTAAGGGAAACAGCAATGGGTTTTAAAAGCACAAGATAGGAATTGTTTGAGATGGAAACGGAAACCTCAATGGAGAATGGGAGGATGGTGGCGGGGGGAGGAATGGGACGGGAGTGGGGAGGGATGGTAAGGTGGGGGGATAGTACGGGAGGCGGTTGGGGGGGGGGGGATGGTCGGGGCTGAGAACTGTAGGAAGGAGTGCTGGAAAAATTGGTGGTAATAACAGCCGTGACCCCGAGCCGTAATCCCAAGTCTTCACCCCGAGCCGTGACCTCGAGCAGTGACCCCGAGCCATGACCTCGAACAGTGATCCCAAGCCGTGACCTCGAGCAGTGATCCCAAGCCGTGACCTCGAGCAGTGATCCCGAGCAGTGACCCCGAGCAGTGACCCCGAGCCGTGACCTTGAGCAGTGACCCCGAGCCCTGACCCCGAGCCCTGACCTCGAGCCCTGACCCCGAGCCCTGACCCCGAGCAGTGACCCCGAGCAGTGACCCCGAGCAGTGACCTCGAACAGTGACCCTGAGCCGTGACCCCGAGCAGTGACCCCGAGCCGTGACCTCGAGCAGTGACCCCAAGCCCTGACCCCGAGCAGTAACCCCGAGCCATGATCCCGAGTCGTGACCCTGAGCAGTGACCCCAAGTCATGACCCTGAGCAGTGACCCCGAGCCGTGACCCCGAGCAGTGACCCCGAGCCGTGACCTCGAGCAGTGACCCCAAGCCCTGACCCCGAGCAGTAACCCCGAGCCGTGATCCCGAGTCGTGACCCTGAGCAGTGACCCCAAGTCATGACCCTGAGCAGTGATCCCGAGCAGTGATCCCGAGCAGTGACCCCGAGCCCTGACCCCGAGCCCTGACCCCGAGCAGTGACCCCGAGCCCTGACCCCGAGCAGTGACCCCGAGCCCTGACCCCGAGCCGTGACCTCGAGCAGTGACCCCGAGCCCTGACCCCGAGCAGTGACCCCGAGCCCTGACACCGAGCCGTGACCTCGAGCAGTGACCCCGAGCCTTGAGCAGTGACCCCGAGCCCTGACCTCGAGCAGTGACCCCGAGCCCTGACCCTGAGCAGTGACCTCGAGCAGTGACCCCGAGCCCTGACCCTGAGCAGTGACCTCGAGCAGTGACCCCGAGCCCTGACCCCGAGCAGTGACCCCGAGCCCTGACCCCGAGCCGTGACCTCGAGCAGTGACCCCGAGCCCTGACCCTGAGCCCTGACCACGAGCAGTGACCCCGTGCCCTGACCCCGAGCAGTGATGCCGAGCCCCTGACCCCGAGCCCTGACCTCGAGCCCTGACTCCGAGCAGTGACCCCGAGCAGTGACCTCGAGCAGTGACCCCGAGCCCTGACCCCGAGCAGTGACCTCGAGCCCTGACCCCGAGCACTGACCCCGAGCCCTGACCCCGAGCAGTGACCTCGAGCAGTGACCCCAAGCCCTGACCTCGAGCAGTGACCCCGAGCCCTGACACCGAGCCGTGACCTCAAGCAGTGACCCCGAGCCTTGAGCAGTGACCCCGAGCCCTGACCCCGAGCAGTGACCCCGAGCCCTGACCCTGAGCAGTGACCTCGAGCAGTGACCCCGAGCCCTGACCCCGAGCAGTGACCCCGAGCCCTGACCCCGAGCAGTGACCCCGAGCCCTGACCCCGAGCCGTGACCCCGAGCCCTGACCCTGAGCCCTGACCACGAGCAGTGACCCCGAGCCCTGACCCCGAGCAGTGACGCCGAGCCCCTGACCCCGAGCCCTGACCTCGAGCCCTGACTCCGAGCAGTGACCCCGAGCCCTGACCCCGAGCAGTGACCCCGAGCCCTGACCCCGAGCAGTGACCCCGAGCCCTGACCCCGAGCAGTGACCCCGATCCCTGACCACGTGTCTATTATTGTCCTCGGCAGTTAAGGCCCCCTCCCTATTCTCGGGTATTGTCACCTCTTGTTTATTTCCGGTTCCTCGTGCCCTCAGACTGTTTGTTTTCAATCTGGTACCAAGTGTGGTTTGCAAATACCACAAGATGCTGAAAACTTGAGTAACAAAACCCGCAACAGGAAAATAACATCCAAAATTGGCAGTTTACCAGACCCTGTGTGTGTGGAGGTGTGAGAGGAGAGGGCTCTCATCAAACTCACAATGACACCCTGCGTGACTGTGACAATGGCAAACTATCCTTCTCGACCTGTCTGTAGCCTTTGACACGGTTGACCACTCCATCCTCCTCCAACACCTCTCCACCAGCGTCCAGCTGGGTGGGACTGCACTCGCCTGGTTCCATTCTAATCTATCTAATCGTAGCCAGAGAATCACCTGCAATGGCTTCTCTTCCTGTCCCCGCATTGTTACCTCTGGTGTCCCCCCGCCCCCCAAGGATCTATCCTTGCCCCCTCTTACATCTACCTGCTGCCCTTTGGCGACATCATCCGGAAACACAATGTCACTATCCCCATGCAGGGCTTTAAATTAAACAGTGGGCGGAGGGGGAGGGTTGAGGTGAGCAGAAATGTAAAAAGTCAAAGTGCAAGGAGAAGGCAATAGAGCAGGGTAGGACTGGGGGAAATGATAACCAGAGTGTGACAGGAAGGGACAGAATGTAGAAACATAAAGGTGTATCAGAAAGTGGGGGCAATGCAGGAAAAAATGGTAAAAGGACAAATTTAAAATCTCTTTATCTGAATGCACGCAGCATTCGTAACATGACAGATGAGTTGACGGCACAAATAGATACAAATGGGTACGATCTGATAGCCATTACAGAGACATGGTTGAAAGGTGACCAGGATTGGGAACTGAATATTCAGGGTATTTGCCAATTCGGAAGGACAGACAGAAAGGAAAAGGAGGTGGGGTAGCACTGATAATAAAGGTTGAGATCAGTGCGTTAGTGAGAAACGATATTGGCTCAGAAGATCAAGATGTTGAATCAGTTTGGGTGGAGATAAGGAATAATAAGGGAAAAAAGTCACTGGTGAGTGTAGTCTATAGGCCCCCTAACAGTAGCTACACTGTTGGACGGAGCATAAATCAAGAAATAATGGAGGCTTGTAAATAAGGAACTGCAATAACCATGGACGATTTTAACATTCATATTGATTTGACAAAGCAAATTGGCCGGGGTAGCCTTGAGGAAGAGTTCATGGAGTGTATCCGGGATAGTTTCCTTGAACAGTACATTGCAGAACCAACCAGGGAGCAGGCTATCTTAGATCTGGTACTGTGTAATGAGACAGGATTAATAAATGATCTAGTGAAGGATTCTCTAGGAAAGAGTGATCATAGCATGGTTGAATTTCAAATTCAGTTGGAGGGTGAGAAAGTTGGATCTCAAACCAATGTCTTAAGCTTAAATAAAGGCGACTACAAAGGTATAAAGGCAGAGTTGGCTAAAGTGGACTGGGAAAATAGATTAAAGTATAAGACATTTGATGAGCAATGGCCGACATTTAAAGAGATATTTCATAACTCGTAATAAAAATATATTCCATTGAGAAGGAAAGACTATAAGAGAAGGGATAATCATCCGTGGCTAACTAAGGAAAGAAGGGACTGTATCAAATTGAAAACAACGGCATGCAAAGTGGCCCAGACTAGGGGGAGGCCAGAGAATTGGAAAACTTTTAAAAACCAGCAAAGAATAACTAAAAAAATGTTAGAGAGAGAAGATAGATTATGAAAGTAAACTAGAACTAAATATAAAAACAGATAGTAAGAGTTTCTACAGGTATATAAAAAGGAAAAGAGTGGCTCAAGTAAATGTTGGTCCCCTGGAGGATGAGACTGGGGAATTAATAATGGGGAACGGGGAAATGGCAGAGACATTGAACAAATATTTTGTATTAGTCTTCACTATAGAAGACACTAAAAACATCTTAATAATGGACAATCAAGGGGCTATAGGGAGGGAGGTACTTAGTACAATCACTGTCACTAAAGAAGTAGTACTCGGTAAAGTAATGGGACTAAAGGCGGACAAATCCCCTGGACCTGATGGCTTACATCCGAGGGTCTTAAAAGAAGTGGCTGCAGAAATAGTGGATGCATTGGTTGTAATCTACCAAAATTCCCTGGATTCTGAGGCGGTCCCAGCGGATTGGAAAACCGTAAATGTAACGCCCCTATTTAAAAAAGGAGACAGACAGAAAGCAGGAAACTATAGACCAGTTAGCCCAACATCTGTGGTTGGGAAAATGCTGGAGTCCATTATTAAGGAAGCAGTAGCAGGACATTTGGAAAAGCATAATTCAATCAAGCAGAGTCAGCATGGTTTTATGAAAGGGAAATCATATTTAACAAATTTGCTGGAGTTCTTTGAGGATGTAACGAGCAGGGTGGATAAGGGGGAACCAGTGGATGTGGTGTATTTGGATTTCCAGAAGGCATTTGATAAGATGCCAAATAAGAGGTTACTGCACAAGATAAAAGTTCACGGGATTGGGGGTAATATATTAGCATGGATAGAGGATTGGCTGACTAACAGAAAACAGAGTCGAGATAAATGGTTCATTTTGACAATCAGTAACTAGTGGGATGCCGCAGGGATCGGTGCTGGGGCCTCAACTATTTACAATCTATATTAATGATTTGGATGAAGGGACCGAGTGTAATGTAGCCAAGTTTACTGATGATGATACAAAGATGGGTGGGAAAGCAAGTTGTGAGGGAGGACAAAACATTTGCAAAGGGATATAGACAGGCTAAGTGAGTGGGAAAAATTTGGCAGATGGAGTCCTGCTGCAATTTCACAGGATATTGGTGAGGCCACACCTAGAGTACAGTTTTGGTCTCCTTATTTAAGGATGGATATACTTGCATACTAGGTCGATTCCTGAGATGAGGGGGTTGACTTATAGGTTGGTTGACTTATAGGTTGAAGATAGGTTGAGTAGGTAAAACCTATACACATTGGATAGAATGAAAGGTCATCTTATTGAAACATAAGATAATGAGGGGGCTCGACAAGGTGGATGCAGAGAGTCTATGATCGGATCAGCCATGATCTTATTAAATGGCAGAACTGGCTCGAGGGGCCCAGCTCTACCTCACCCCCACTGCTCACGACCCCTCCACGGTCTCTAAATTGTCAGACTGATTATCCGACAGTTAGTTCTGGATGAGCAGAGATTTTCTCCAATTAAATATTGGGAAGATCAAAGCCATTGTTTTCGGTCCCCGCCACAAACTCCGTTCCCTGGGCACTGACTTCATCCCTCCCTCTAACATCTGTCTGAGGCTGAACCAGACTCTTCCCAACATTGGGGTCATATTTGACTCTGAAATGACCTTTTGACTACATATCCGCAGCATAACTAAAACCCCCAATTTCCACCTCCGTAACATCGCCTGTTCTCCCTCTCCTGCCTCAGCTCATCCACTGCTGAAGCCCTCATCCATGCCTTTGTTACCTCTAAACTTGACTATTCCAATGAACTCCTAGCCGGCCTCCCACACTCCACCCTACGTAAACTTGAAGCGATCCAAAACTCGGCTGCCCTTGTCCTAACTCGCACCAAGTCTCGCTCACCCATAACCCCTGTGCTCGCTAACCTAAATTGGCTTCTAGTTAAGCAACGCCTCGATTTAAAAATTCTTATCTTTGTTTTCAATTCACTCCATGACCTCACCCCTCCCTATCTCTGTAATCTCCTCCAGACCCACAACCTCCCCCCGAGATTTCTGCACTCCTCTAATTCTGCCCTCCTGAGCATCCCTGATTATAATCGCTCAACCATCGGTGGCCGTGCCTTCTGTTGCCTGGGCCCCAGGCTCTGGAACTCCATGCCTAAACCTCTCTACCTCTCTTTTCTCCTTCAGGACGCTCCTTAAAACTACCTCTTTGATGAAGTTTTGGTCACCTCTGCTAATTTTTACATATGTGGCTTGCTGTCAATTTTTTTGGTACTCCTGTGAAGCGTCTTGGGACGTTTTATGTTAAAGGCGCTATATAAATACACATTGTTGTGTGTGAGGGGGGAGGGGTGTGAGGGGGAGGTGTGTGAGGGGGAGGGGGAAGAGTGTGTGAGGGAGGAGGGGTATGAGTGGGAGGGGTGTAAGGGGGGTGTGTGAGGAGGAGGGGTGTGTGAGGGGGGAGGGGTGTGAGGGGGGAGAGGTGTGTGATGGGGAGGAGGTGAGTGAGGGGAGGGGTGTGTGAGGGGGAGGGGTGGGAGGGGGATGTGAGTGGGAAGGGTGTGAGTGGAAGGGGTGTGAGGGGGAGGGGTGTGAGTGGGAGGGGTGTGTGAGGTGAGAGGGTTGTGTGAGGGGGAGGGGAGGGAGTGTGAGGGGGAGGGGTAGGAGTGTGAGGGGGAGGCGACTGTCAGTGGAGGGGTGTATGAGGGGGAGGTGTGTGAGGGAAGGGGTATGTGGGGGGGAGGGGGCTGTGATGGGGAGGGTGTGTGAGGGGGAGGGGAGGGGGAGGTGGAGGGATGTGTGAGGAGGGAAGGCTGTGTGAGGGTGTGTGTGTGTGAGGGGAGTGGTGAGTGAGGGGGAGGGGTGTGTGAGGGTGTGTGTGTGTGTGAGGGGAGGGGTGTGTGAGGGGAGGAGTGTGTGATGGGGGAGGGTATGTGAGGGATGAGACGTTAAACCGAGGCCTCGTCTGCTCTCTCAGGTTGTATGTAAAAGATCCCATGGCAACACTCGAAGAAGAGCAGGGGAGTTCTCCCCGGTGTCCTGGGGCCAATATTTATCCCTCAATCAACATAACAAAACAGATTATCTGGTCATGATCACATTGCTGTTTGTGGGAGCTTGCTGTGCGCAAATTGGCTGCTGTGTTTCCCACATTACAACAGTGACTGCACTCCAAAAGTATTTCATTGGCTGTGATATGATCTGGGACCGCCTGAGGATGTAAAAGGTTCTATATAAATGCAATTCCTTTCTTAAGTGTGAGGTGGAGTGCTGAATGAAGATATGACTGAGTCAGTGGGAGGGAGGCTGAGGCACAGATATCGGGCAAGGGTGGAGTGCTGCATTCAAAAGGAACATGCTTCAGTCATGATTTCGGTTTCTGTTGTGCCCGAGGAGCGCGGAGCGGCTCATCAAAGCAACCTCTGCAGCAACACAAACAAGTGTTCACACCACAACACCGCACCCACACACTGTGTTTCAAAAACATCGTGACTTATTTAAAGCAGTAATGTCGCCCACTCACTCTCTCCATCTTCAACCGGCATCTGGAATCAGTCAGTGATCCCAGTAACTAATATCTGTAATAAGTGATCCCAGTAAAAAATATCTGAATCAGCGATCCCAGTAACTAATATCTGTAATAAGTGATCTCAGCAACTAATATCTGGAATCAGCGATCCCAGTAACTAATATCTGAATCAGCGATCCCAGTAACTAATATCTGGAATCAGCGATCCCAGTAACTAATATCTGAATCAGCGATCCCAGTAACTAATATCTGAATCAGCGATCCCAGTAACTAATATCTGGAATCAGCGATCCCAGTAAAAAATATCTGAATCAGCGATCCCAGTAACTAATATCTAAATCAGCGATCCCAATAAAAAATATCTGAATCAGTGATCCCAGTAACTAATATCTGAATCAGCGATCCCAGTAACTAATATCTGGAATCAGCGATCCCAGTAAAAAATATCTGAATCAGTGATCCCAGTAAAAAATATCTGAATCAGCGATCCCAGTAACTCATATCTGGATCCCAGTTACTAATATCTGGAATCAGTGATCCCAGTAACTAATATCTGAAAAAGCGATCCCAGTAACTAATATCTGGAATCAGTGATCCCAGTAACTAATATCTGGATCAGTGATCCCAGTAACTAATATCTGGATCAGCGATCCCAGTAACTAATATCTGGATCAGTGATCCCAGTAACTAATATCTGGAATCAGCGATCCCAATAACTAATATCTGGAATCAGTGATCCCAGTAAAAAATATCTAAATCAGTGATCCCAGTCACTAATATCTGGAACCAGTGATCCCAGTAACTAATATCTGAATCAGCGATCCCAGTAACTAATATCTGGAATCAGTGATCCCAGTAAAAAATATCTGAATCAGCGATCCCAGTAACTCATATCTGGATCCCAGTAACTAATATCTGGAATCAGTGATCCCAGTAACTAATATCTGAATCAGCGATCCCAGTAACTAATATCTGGAATCAGTGATCCCAGTAACTAATATCTGGATCAGTGATCCCAGTAACTAATATCTGGATCAGCGATCTCAGTAACTAATATCTGAATCAGTAATCCCAGTAACTAATATCTGGATCAGTGATCCCAGTAACTAATATCTGGAATCAGCGATCCCAGTAACTAATATCTGGAATCAGTGATCCCAGTAAAAAATATCTGAATCAGTGATCCCAGTCACTAATATCTGGAACCAGTGATCCCAGTAACTAATATCTGAATCAGCGATCCCAGTAACTAATATCTGGAATCAGTGATCCCAGTAACTAATATCTGAATCAGTGATCCCAGTAACTAATATCTGGAATCAGTGATCCCAGTAAAAAAATATCTGAATCAGCGATCCCAGTAACTAATATCTGAATCAGTGATCCCAGTAACTAATATCTGAATCAGCGATCCCAGTAACTAATACCAGGAATCAGTGATCCCAGTAACTAATATCTGAATCAGTGATCCCAGTAACTAATATCTGAATCAGCGATCCCAGTAAAAAATATCTGAATCAGCGATCCCAGTAACTAATATCTGGAATCAGCGATCCCAGTAAAAAATATCTGAATCAGTGATCCCAGTAACTAATATCTGGAATCAGCGATCCCAGTAACTAATATCTGGAATCAGCGATCCCAGTAACTAATATCTGAATCACCGATCCCTTGTAACTAATATCTGGATCAGTGATTCCAGGAACTAATATCTGAATCAGTGATCCCAGTAACTAATATCTGGAATCAGTGATCCCAGTAACTAATATCAGGAATCAGTAATCCCAGTAACTAATATCTGGAATCAGCGATCCCAGTAACTAATATCTGAATCAGCGATCCCAGTAACTAATATCTGGAATCAGCGATCCCAGTAAAAAATATCTGAATCAGCGATCCCAGTAACTAATATCTAAATCAGCGATCCCAGTAAAAAATATCTGAATCAGTGATCCCAGTAACTAATATCTGAATCAGCGATCCCAGTAACTAATATCTGAATCAGTGATCCCAGTAACTAATATCTGAATCAGCGATCCCAGTAACTAATATCTGGAATCAGCGATCCCAGTAAAAAATATCTGAATCAGTGATCCCAGTAACTAATATCTGAATCAGTGATCCCAGTAACTAATATCTGAATCAGTGATCCCAGTAAAAAATATCTGAATCAGCGATCCCAGTAACAAATATCTGGAATCAGCGATCCCAGTAAAAAATATCTGAATCAGTGATCCCAGTAACTAATATCTGAATCAGTGATCCCAGTAACTAATATCTGAATCAGCGATCCCAGTAACTAATAACTGGAATCAGTGATCCCAGTAACTAATATCTGGAATCAGTGATCCCAGTAACTAATATCTGAATCAGCGTACCCAGTAACTAATATCTGGATCAGTGATTCCAGGAACTAATATCTGGAATGAGTGATCCCACTAGCTAATATCTGGAATCAGTGATCCCAGTAACTAATATCAGGAATCAGTAATCCCAGTAACTAATATCTGGAATGAGTGATCCCAGTAACTAATATCAGGAATCAGTGATCCCAGTCACTAATATCTGGAATAAGGATTATCAGTAACTAATATCTGAATCAGTGATCTCAGTAACTAATATCTGGAATCAGTGATCCCCATAACTAATATTTTAATTAGTGCTCCCAGTAACTAATATCTGTAATCAGTGATCCCAGTAACTAAGATTTGTAATTAGTGATCCCGGTAACTAATATCTGGAATCAATAATCCCAGTAAATAATATCAGGGATCAGTGAACCCAGTAACTAATATCAGTATTCAGTGATCCCAGTAACTAATACCAGGATTCAGTGATCCCAGTAAGTAATATCTGTAAACAGTGATCCCAGTAACTAATATCTGGAATCAGTGATCCCAGTAACTAATATCAGGATTCAGTGATCCCGGTAATTAATATCTGTAATCAGTGATCGCGGTAACTGATATCAGGAATCAGTGATCCCGGTAACTAGAATCTGGACTCAGTGATCCCAGTAACTAAAATCAGGAATCAGTGATCATGGTAACTAATATCTGGAATCAATGATCCCCAAAACTAATATTTGAATTAGTGCTCCCAGTAACTAATATCTGTAATCAGTGATCCCAGAAACTAATATTTGTAATTAGTGATCCCGGTAACTAATATCTGTGATTAGTGATGCCGGTAACTAATATCTGTAATCAGTGATAACAGTAACTAACATCTGTAATTAGTGATCCCGGTAACTAATATCTGGAATCAATAATCCATGTAAGTAATATCAGGAATCAGTGAACCTGGTAACTAATATCAGTAATCAGTGATCCCAGTAATTAATATTAGGATTCAGTGATCCCAGTAAGTAATATCAGGAATCAGTGATCCCGGTAATTAATATCTGTAATCAGTGATCGCGGTAACTAATATCAGGAATCAGTGATCCCGGTAACTAAAATCTGGAATCAGTGATCCCAGTAACTAATATCAGGAATCAGTGATCCCGGTAATTAATATCTGTAATCAGTGATCGCGGTAACTAATATCAGGAATCAGTGATCCCGGTAACTAAAATCTGGAATCAGTGATCCCAAAACTAAAATCAGGAATCAGTGATCCCGGTAACTAGTTCCCAATTTCCAACACCCCGCCGATGGGCACACAGTCCAATTCCACCCCTCTGAGTGGCACACCCCAATTACCACTCCCACTTCCCTCGAGGGGCGTGGCCCAATTCCGTGCAGAGACACAGGCTGGTGTCTGGATCACAGAGACACAGACTGCTGTCTGGACCACAGAGACACAGACTGGTGTCTGGACCACAGAGACACAAGTTGGTGTCCGGACCACAGAGACACAGACTGGTGTCTAGACCACAGAGACAAAGGCTGGTGTCTGGACCACAGAGACACAGACTGGTGTCTGGAACACAGAGACACAGACTGGTGTCTGGACCACAGAGACACAGACTGGTGTCTGGACCACAGAGACACAGACTGGTGTCTGGACCACAGAGACACAGACTGGTGTCTGGACCACAGAGACACAGACTGGTGTCTGGACCACAGAGACACAGGCTGGTGTCTGGACCACAGAGACACAGGCTGGTGTCTGGACCACAGAGACACAGGCTGGTGTCTGGACCACAGAGACACAGGCTGGTGTCTGGACCACAGAGACACAGACTGGTGTCTGGACCACAGAGACACAGACTTGTGTCTGGACCACAGGGACACAGGCTGGTGAGTAGACCACAGAGACACAGACTGGTGTCTGGACCACAGAGACACAGACTGGTGTCTGGACCACTGGGACACAGACTGGTGTCTGGACCAGAGAGACACAGACTGGTGTCTGGACCACAGAGACACAGACCGGTGTCTGGACCAGAGAGCCACAGACTGGTGTCTGGACCACAGAGACACAGACATGTGTCTGGACCACAGAGACACAGACTGGTGTCTGGATCACAGAGACACAGGCTGGTGTATGGACCACAGAGACACAGACTGGTGTCTGGACCACAGAGACACAGGCTGGTGTCTGGACCACAGAGACACAGACTGGTGTCTGGACCACAGGGACACAGACTGGTGTCTGGACCAAAGGGACACAGACTGGTGTCTGGAACACAGGGACACAGACTGGTGTCTGGACCACAGAGACACAGACTGGTGTCTGGACCACAGAGACACAGACTGGTGTCTGAACCACAGGGACACAGACTGGTGTCTGGACCACAGAGACACAGACTGGTGTCTGGACCACAGAGACACAGACTGGTGTCTGGACCACAGAGACACAGACTGGTGTCTGGACCATAGAGACACAGACTGGTGTCTAGATCACAGAGACACAGACTGGTGTCTGGACCACAGAGATACAGGCTGGTGTCTGGACCAGAGAGACACAGACTGGTGTCTGGACAACAGGGACTGGTGTCTGGACCACAGAGACACAGACTGGTGTCTGGACCACAGGGACACAGACTGGTGTCTGGACCACAGGGACACAGACTGGTGTCTGGACCACAGGGACACAGGCTGGTGTCTGGACCACAGAGACACAGGCTGGTGTCTGGACCACAGAGACACAGGCTGGTGTCTGGACCATAGACTGGTGTCTGGACCACAGAGACACAGACTGGTGTCTGGACCACAGAGACACAGACTGGTGTCTGGACCACAGAGACACAAACTGGTGTCTGGACCACAGGGACACAGACTGGTGTCTGGACCACAGAGACACAGACTGGTGTCTGGACCAAGGAGACACAGGCTGGTGTCTGGACCACAGAGACAGAGACTGGTGTCTAGTCCAGAGAGACACAGGCTGGTGTCTGGACCACAGGGACACAGACTGGTGTCTGGACCACAGGGACACAGACTGGTGTCTGGACCACAGAGACACAGACTGCTGTCTGGACCAGAGACACAGACTGGTGTCAAGACCACATGGACACAGACTGGTGTCTGGACCACAGGGACAGAGACTGGTGTCTGGACCACAGAGACACAGACTGGTGTCTGGACCACTGGGACACAGACTGGTGTCTGGACCAGAGAGACACAGACTGGTGTCTGGACCACAGAGACACAGACAGGTGTCTGGACCAGAGAGACACAGACTGGTGTCTGGACCACAGAGAAACAGACTGGTGTCTGGACCACAGGGACACAGACTGGTGTCTGGACCACAGGGACACAGACTGGTGTCTGGAACACAGGGTCACAGACTGGTGTCTGGACCACAGAGACACAGACTGGTGTCTGGACCACATGGGCACAGACTGGTGTCTGGACCACAGGGACAGAGACTGGTGTCTGGACCACAGAGACACAGACTGGTGTCTGGACCACAGAGACACAGGCTGGTGTCTGGACCACAGAGACACAGACTGGTGTCTGGATCACAGGGACACAGACTGGTGACTGGACCACAGGGATACCGACTGGTGTCTGGACCACAGAGACACAGACTGGTGTCTAATCCACAGGGACACAGACTGGTGTCTGGACCACAGAGACACAGACTGGTGTCTGGACCGCAGAGACACAGACTGGTGTCTAGACCACAGAGACACAGGCTGGTGTCTGGACCACAGAGACACAGACTGGTGTCTAGTCCAGAGAGACACAGGCTGGTGTCTGGACCACAGGGACACAGACTGGTGTCTGGACCACAGGGACACAGACTGGTGTCTGGACCACAGAGACACAGACTGGTGTCTGGACCAGAGACACAGACTGGTGTCTAGACCACATGGACACAGACTGTTGTCTGGACCACAGGGACAGAGACTGGTGTCTCGACCACAGAGACACAGACTGGTGTCTGGACCACAGAGACACAGACTGGTGTCTGGACCACAGAGACACAGACTGGTGTCTGGACCACAGAGACACAGACTGGTGTCTGGACCAGAGAGACACAGACTGGTGTCTGGACCACAGAGACACAGACTGGTGTCTGGACCACAGAGACACAGACTTGTGTCTGGACCACAGAGACACAGACTGGTGTCTGGATCACAGAGACACAGGCTGGTGTCTAGACCACAGAGACACAGACTGGTGTCTGGGCCACAGAGACACAGGCTGTTGTCTGGACCACAGAGACATAGACTGGTGTCTGGACCACAGAGATATAGACAGGTGTCTGGACCACAGAGACACAGGCTGGTGTCTGGACCACAGAGACAGAGACTGGTGTCTGGACCACAGGGACACAGACTGGTGTCTGGACCACAGGGACACAGACTGGTGTCTGGAACACAGGGACACAGACTGGTGTCTGTAACACAGAGACACAGACTGGTGTCTGGACCACAGAGACACAGACTGGTGTCTGGACCACAGGGACACAGACTGGTGTCTGGACCACAGAGACACAGACTGGTGTCTGGACCACAGAGACACAGACTGGTGTCTGCACCACAGAGACACAGACTGGTGTCTGGATCACAGAGACACAGACTGGTGTCTGGACCACAGAGACACAGGCTGGTGTCTGGACCAGAGAGACACAGACTGGTGTCTGGACCACAGAGACACAGGCTGGTGTCTGGACCACAGAGACACAGACTGGTGTCTGGACCACAGGGACACAGATTGGTGTTTGGACCACAGGGACACAGACTGGTGTCTGGAACACAGGGACACAGACTGGTGTCTGTACCACAGAGACACAGACTGGTGTCTGGACCACAGAGACACAGACTGGTGTCTGGACCACAGGGACACAGACTGGTGTCTAGACCACAGGGACACAGACTGGTGTCTGGACCAGAGAGACACAGACTGGTGTCTGGACCAGAGAGACACAGACTGGTGTCTGGACCACAGAGACACAGACTGGTGTCTGGACCACAGAGACACAGACTGGTGTCTGGACCACAGAGACACAGACTTGTGTCTGGACCACAGAGACACAGACTGGTGTCTGGAGCACAGAGACACAGGCTGGTGTCTAGACCACAGAGACGCAGACTGGTGTCTGGGCCACAGTGACACAGGCTGTTGTCTGGACCACAGAGACATAGACTGGTGTCTGGACCACAGAGATATAGACAGGTGTCTGGACCACAGAGACACAGACTGGTGTCTGGACCACAGAGACACAGACTGGTGTCTTGACCACAGAGACACAGACTTGTGTCTGGACCACAGAGACACAGACTGGGGTCTGGATCACAGAGACACAGGCTGGTGTCTAGACCACAGAGACACAGACTGGTGTCTGGGCCACAGAGACA
Organism: Pristiophorus japonicus; assembly: GCF_044704955.1. NCBI lineage: Eukaryota > Metazoa > Chordata > Chondrichthyes > Pristiophoridae > Pristiophorus > Pristiophorus japonicus. The sequence goes on from NC_091977.1 coordinate 4,118,391, forward strand.
CAGGCTGTTGTCTGGACCACAGAGACATAGACTGGTGTCTGGACCACAGAGATATACACAGGTGTCTGGACCACAGAGACACAGGCTGGTGTCTGGACCACAGAGACACAGACTGGTGTCTGGACCACAGGGACACAGACTGGTGTCTGGACCACAGGGACACAGACTGGTGTCTGGAACACAGGGACACAGACTGGTGTCTGTACCACAGAGACACAGACTGGTGTCTTAACCACAGAGACACAGACTGGTGTCTGGACCACAGGGACACAGACTGGTGTCTGGACCACAGAGACACAGACTGGTGTCTGGACCACAGAGACACAGACTGGTGTCTGCACCACAGAGACACAGACTGGTGTCTGGATCACAGAGACACAGACTGGTGTCTGGACCACAGAGACACAGGCTGGTGTCTGGACCAGAGAGACACAGACTGGTGTCTGGACCACAGAGACACAGGCTGGTGTCTGGACCACAGAGACACAGACTGGTGTCTGGACCACAGGGACACAGACTGGTGTTTGGACCAGAGGGACACAGACTGGTGTCTGGAACACAGGGACACAGACTGGTGTCTGTACCACAGAGACACAGACTGGTGTCTGGACCACAGAGACACAGACTGGTGTCTGGACCACAGGGACACAGACTGGTGTCTAGACCACAGGGACACAGACTGGTGTCTGGACCACAGAGACACAGACTGGTGTCTGGACCAGAGAGACACAGACTGGTGTCTGGACCACAGAGACACAGACTGGTGTCTGGACCACAGAGACACAGACTGGTGTCTGGACCACAGAGACACAGACTTGTGTCTGGACCACAGAGACACAGACTGGTGTCTGGAGCACAGAGACACAGGCTGGTGTCTAGACCACAGAGACACAGAATGGTGTCTGGGCCACAGAGACACAGGCTGTTGTCTGGACCACAGAGACATAGACTGGTGTCTGGACCACAGAGATATAGACAGGTGTCTGGACCACAGAGACACAGGCTGGTGTCTGGACCACAGAGACACAGACTGGTGTCTGGACCACAGGGACACAGACTGGTGTCTGGACCACAGAGACACAGACTGGTGTCTGGACCACAGAGACACAGACTGGTGTCTGGACCACAGGGACACAGACTGGTGTCTGGACCACAGAGACACAGACTGGTGTCTGGACCACAGAGACACAGACTGGTGTCTGCACCACAGAGACACAGACTGGTGTCTGGATCACAGAGACACAGACTGGTGTCTGGACCACAGAGACACAGGCTGGTGTCTGGACCAGAGAGACACAGACTGGTGTCTGGACCACAGAGACAGAGACTGGTGTTTGGATCACAGAGACACAGACTGGTGTCTGGACCACAGAGACACAGACTGGTGTCTGGACCACAGGGACACAGACTGGTGTCTAGACCACAGGGACACAGACTGGTGTCTGGACCACAGAGACACAGACTTGTGTCTGGACGACAGAGATACAGACTGGTGTCTGGACCACAGAGACATAGACTGGTGTCTGGACCATAGAGAATGGTGTCTGGACCACAGAGACACAGACTGGTGTCTGGACCACAGAGACACAGACTGGTGTCTGGACCACAGAGACACAGACTTGTGTCTGGACCACAGAGACACAGACTGGTGTCTGGATCACAGAGACACAGGCTGGTGTCTAGACCACAGAGACACAGACTGGTGTCTGGGCCACAGAGACACAGGCTGTTGTCTGGACCACAGAGACATAGACTGGTGTCTGGACCACAGAGATATAGACAGGTGTCTGGACCACAGAGACACAGACTGGTGTCTGGACCACAGAGACACAGACTGGTGTCTGGACCACAGAGACACAGACTTGTGTCTGGACCACAGAGACACAGACTGGTGTCTGGATCACAGAGACACAGGCTGGTGTCTAGACCACAGAGACACAGACTGGTGTCTGGGCCACAGAGACACAGGCTGTTGTCTGGACCACAGAGACATAGACTGGTGTCTGGACCACAGAGATATAGACAGGTGTCTGGACCACAGAGACACAGGCTGGTGTCTGGACCACAGAGACACAGACTGGTGTCTGGACCACAGGGACACAGACTGGTGTCTGGACCACAGGGACACAGACTGGTGTCTGGAACACAGGGACACAGACTGGTGTCTGTACCACAGAGACACAGACTGGTGTCTGGACCACAGAGACACAGACTGGTGTCTGGACCACAGGGACACAGACTGGTGTCTGGACCACAGAGACACAGACTGGTGTCTGGACCACAGAGACACAGACTGGTGTCTGCACCACAGAGACACAGACTGATGTCTGGATCACAGAGACACAGACTGGTGTCTGGACCACAGAGACACAGGCTGGTGTCTGGACCAGAGAGACACAGACTGGTATCTGGACCACAGAGACACAGGCTGGTGTCTGGACCACAGAGACACAGACTGGTGTCTGGACCACAGGGACACAGACTGGTGTTTGGACCACAGGGACACAGACTGGTGTCTGGAACACAGGGACACAGACTGGTGTCTGTACCACAGAGACACAGACTGGTGTCTGGACCACAGAGACACAGACTGGTGTCTGGACCACAGGGACACAGACTGGTGTCTAGACCACAGGGACACAGACTGGTGTCTGGACCACAGAGACACAGACTGGTGTCTGGACCAGAGAGACACAGACTGGTGTCTGGACCACAGAGACACAGACTGGTGTCTGGACCACAGAGACACAGACTGGTGTCTGGACCACAGAGACACAGACTTGTGTCTGGACCACAGAGACACAGACTGGTGTCTGGATCACAGAGACACAGGCTGGTGTCTAGACCACAGAGACACAGAATGGTGTCTGGGCCACAGAGACACAGGCTGTTGTCTGGACCACAGAGACATAGACTGGTGTCTGGACCACAGAGATATAGACAGGTGTCTGGACCACAGAGACACAGGCTGGTGTCTGGACCACAGAGACACAGACTGGTGTCTGGACCACAGGGACACAGACTGGTGTCTGGACCACAGGGACACAGACTGGTGTCTGGAACACAGGGACACAGACTGGTGTCTGTACCACAGAGACACAGACTGGTGTCTGTACCACAGGGACACAGACTGGTGTCTGGACCACAGGGACACAGACTGGTGTCTGGACCACAGAGACACAGACTGGTGTCTGGACCACAGAGACACAGACTGGTGTCTGCACCACAGAGACACAGACTGGTGTCTGGATCACAGAGACACAGACTGGTGTCTGGACCACAGAGACACAGGCTGGTGTCTGGACCAGAGAGACACAGACTGGTGTCTGGACCACAGAGACAGAGACTGGTGTTTGGATCACAGAGACACAGACTGGTGTCTGGACCACAGAGACACAGGCTGGTGTCTGGACCACAGAGACACAGACTGGTGTCTGGACCACAGAGACACAGACTGGTGTCTGGACCACAGAGACACAGACTTGTGTCTGGACGACAGAGATACAGACTGGTGTCTGGACCACAGAGACATAGACTGGTGTCTGGACCATAGAGAATGGTGTCTGGACCACAGAGACACAGACTGGTGTCTGGACCACAGGGACACAGACTGGTGTCTGGACCACAGGGACACAGGCTGGTGTCTGGACCACAGAGACACAGACTGGTGTCTAGACCACAGAGACACAGGCTGGTGTCTGGACCACAGAGACACAGACTGGTGTCTGGACCACAGAGACACAGACTGGTGTCTGGACCACAGAGACACAAACTGGTGTCTGGACCACAGGGACACAGACTGGTGTCTGAACCACAGAGACACAGACTGGTGTCTGGACCAAAGAGACACAGGCTGGTGTCTGGACCACAGAGACACAGACTGGTGTCTAGTCCAGAGAGACACAGGCTGGTGTCAGAAACACAGAGACACAGACTGGTGTCTAGACCACAGAGACACAGACTGGTGTCTGGAGCACAGAGACACAGGCTGGTGTCTGGACCAGAGACACAGACTGGTGTCGAGACCACATGGACACAGACTGGTGTCTGGACCACAGGGACAGAGACTGGTGTCTGGAACACAGGGACAGAGACTGGTGTCTGGACCACAGAGACACAGACTGGTGTCTGGACCACAGAGACACAGGCTGGTGTCTGGACCACAGAGACACAGACTGGTGTCTGGACCACAGGGACACAGACTGGTGACTGGACCACAGGGACACCGACTGGTGTCTGGACCACAGAGACACAGACTGGTGTCTGGACCACAGTGACACAGACTGGTGTCTAGACCACAGAGACACAGACTGGTGTCTGGACCACAGAGACACAAGCTGGTGTGTGGACCAGAGACACAGACTGGTGTCTAGACCACAGGAACACAGACTGGTGTCTGGACCACAGGGACACAGACTGGTGTCTGGACCACAGAGACACAGGCTGGTTTCTGGACCACAGAGACACAGACTGGTGTCTGGACCTCAGCGACACAGACTGGTGTCTAGACCACAGGGACACAGACTGATGTCTGGACCACAGGGACACAGACTGATGTCTAGACCACAGAGACACAGACTGCTGTCTGGACCAGAGACACAGACTGGTGTCAAGACCACATGGACACAGACTGGTGTCTGGACCACAGGGACAGAGACTGGTGTCTGGACCACAGAGACACAGACTGGTGTCTGGACCACTGGGACACAGACTGGTGTCTGGACCAGAGAGACACAGACTGGTGTCTGGACCACAGAGACACAGACAGGTGTCTGGACCAGAGAGACACAGACTGGTGTCTGGACCACAGAGACACAGACTTGTGTCTGGACCACAGAGACACAGACTGGTGTCTGGATCACAGAGACACAGGCTGGTGTCTTGACCACAGAGACACAGACTGGTGTCTGGGCCACAGAGACACAGGCTGGTGTCTGGACCACAGAGACACAGACTGGTGTCTGGACCACAGAGACATAGACAGGTGTCTGGACCACAGAGACACAGGCTGTTGTCAGGACCACAGAGACACAGACTGGTGTCTGGACCACAGGGACACAGACTGGTGTCTGGAACACAGGGTCACAGACTGGTGTCTGGACCACAGAGACACAGACTGGTGTCTGGACCACATGGGCACAGACTGGTGTCTGGACCACAGGGACAGAGACTGGTGTCTGGACCACAGAGACACAGACTGGTGTCTGGACCACAGAGACACAGGCTGGTGTCTGGACCACAGAGACACAGACTGGTGTCTGGATCACAGGGACACAGACTGGTGACTGGACCACAGGGACACCGACTGGTGTCTGGACCACAGAGACACAGACTGGTGTCTAGACCACAGGGACACAGACTGGTGTCTGGACCACAGAGACACAGACTGGTGTCTGGACCACAGAGACACAGACTGGTGTCTAGACCACAGAGACACAGGCTGGTGTTTGACCACAGAGACACAGACTGGTGTCTAGTCCAGAGAGACACAGGCTGGTGTCTGGACCACAGGGACACAGACTGGTGTCTGGACCACAGGGATACAGACTGGTGTCTGGACCACAGAGACACAGACTGGTGTCTGGACCAGAGACACAGACTGGTGTCTAGACCACATGGACACAGACTGGTGTCTGGACCACAGGGACAGAGACTGGTGTCTCGACCACAGAGACACAGACTGGTGTCTGGACCACAGAGACACAGACTGGTGTCTGGACCAGAGAGACACAGACTGGTGTCTGGACCACTGAGACACAGACTGGTGTCTGGACCACAGAGACACAGACTTGTGTCTGGACCACAGAGACACAGACTGGTGTCTGGATCACAGAGAAACAGGCTGGTGTCTAGACCACAGAGACACAGACTGGTGTCTGGGCCACAGAGACACAGGCTGTTGTCTGGACCACAGAGACATAGACTGGTGTCTGGACCACAGAGATATAGACAGGTGTCTGGACCACAGAGACACAGGCTGGTGTCTGGACCACAGAGACACAGACTGGTGTCTGGACCACAGGGACACAGACTGGTGTCTGGACCACAGGGACACAGACTGGTGTCTGGAACACAGGGACACAGACTGGTGTCTGTACCACAGAGACACAGACTGGTGTCTGGACCACAGAGACACAGACTGGTGTCTGGACCACAGGGACACAGACTGGTGTCTGGACCACAGAGACACAGACTGGTGTCTGGACCACAGAGACACAGACCGGTGTCTGCACCACAGAGACACAGACTGGTGTCTGGATCACAGAGACACAGACTGGTGTCTGGACCACAGAGACACAGGCTGGTGTCTGGACCAGAGAGACACAGACTGGTGTCTGGACCACAGAGACACAGGCTGGTGTCTGGACCTCAGAGACACAGACTGGTGTCTGGACCACATGGGCACAGACTGGTGTCTGGACCACAGGGACAGAGACTGGTGTCTGGACCACAGAGTCACAGACTGGTGTCTGGACCACAGAGACACAGGCTGGTGTCTGGACCACAGAGACACAGACTGGTGTCTGGACCTCAGCGACGCAGACTGGAGTCTAGACCACAGGGACACAGACTGGTGTCTCGACCACAGGGACACAGACTGATGTCTAGACCACAGGGACACAGACTGGTGTCTGGACCACAGTGACACATACTGGTGTCAAACCACAGGGACACAGACTGGTGTCTGGACCACAGGGACACAGACTGGTGTCTGGAGCACAGAGACATTGACTGGTGTCAGGACCACAGTGACACAGACTGGTGTCTGGACCACAGAGACACAGGCTGGTGTCTGGACCACAGAGACACAGACTGGTGTCAGGACCACAGAGACACAGACTGGTGTCAGGAGCACAGCGACACAGGCTGGCGTCTAGACCACAGAGACACAGACTGGTGTCTCGACCACAGGGACACAGACTGGTGTCTGGACCACAGAGACACAGGCTGGTGTCTGGACCAGAGAGACACAGACTTGTGTCTAGACCACAGAGACACAGACTGGTGTCTGGAGCACAGAGACACAGACTGGTGTCTGGAGCACAGAGACACAGGCTGGTGTTTGGACCACAGAGACACAGACTGGTGTCTGGACCACAGAGACACAGGCTGGTGTCTGGACAACAGAGACACAGACTGGTGTCTGGACCACAGAGACACAGACTGGTGTCTGGACCACAGAGACACAGGCTGGTGTGTGGACCAGAGACACAGACTGGTGTCTAGACCACAGGAACACAGACTGGTGTCTGGACCACAGGGACACAGACTGGTGTCTGGACCACAGAGACACAGGCTGGTTTCTGGACCACAGAGACACAGACTGGTGTCTGGACCTCAGCGACACAGACTGGAGTCTAGACCAAAGGGACACAGACTGGTGTCTGGACCACAGGGACACAGACTGATGTCTAGACCACAGGGACACAGACTGGTGTCTGGACCACAGTGACATATACTGGTGTCAAACCACAGGGACACAGACTGGTGTCTGGACCACAGGGACACAGACTGGTGTCTGGACCACAGTGACACATACTGGTGTCAAACCACAGGGACACAGACTGGTGTCTGGACCACAGGGACACAGACTGGTGTCTGGAGCACAGAGACATTGACTGGTGTCAGGACCACAGTGACACAGACTGGTGTCTGTACCACAGAGACACAGGCTGGTGTCTGGACCACAGAGACACAGACTGGTGTCAGGACCACAGAGACACAGACTGGTGTCAGGAGCACAGCGACACAGGCTGGCGTCTAGACCACAGAGACACAGACTGGTGTCTCGACCACAGGGACACAGACTGGTGTCTGGACCACAGAGACACAGGCTGGTGTCTGGACCAGAGAGACACAGACTTGTGTCTAGACCACAGACACACAGACTGGTGTCTGGAGCACAGAGACACAGACTGGTGTCTGGAGCACAGAGACACAGGCTGGTGTTTGGACCACAGAGACACAGACTGGTGTCTGGACCACAGAGACACAGGCTGGTGTCTGGACCACAGAGACACAGACTGGTGTCTGGACCACAGAGACACAGACTGGTGTCTGGACCACAGAGACACAGGCTGGTGTGTGGACCAGAGACACAGACTGGTGTCTAGACCTCAGGAACACAGACTGGTGTCTGGACCACAGGGACACAGACTGGTGTCTGGACCACAGAGACACAGGCTGGTTTCTGGACCACAGAGACACAGACTGGTGTCTGGACCTCAGCGACACAGACTGGAGTCTAGACCAAAGGGACACAGACTGGTGTCTGGACCACAGGGACACAGACTGATGTCTAGACCACAGGGACACAGACTGGTGTCTGGACCACAGTGACATATACTGGTGTCAAACCACAGGGACACAGACTGGTGTCTGGACCACAGGGACACAGACTGGTGTCTGGAGCACAGAAACACTGACTGGTGTCAGGACCACAGTGACACAGACTGGTGTCTGGACCACAGAGACACAGGCTGGTGTCTGGACCACAGAGACACAGACTGGTGTCAGGACCACAGAGACACAGACTGGTGTCTGGAGCACAGCGACACAGGCTGGCGTCTAGACCACAGAGACACAGACTGGTGTCTCGACCACAGGGACACAGACTGGTGTCTGGACCACAGAGACACAGGCTGGTGTCTGGACCAGAGAGACACAGACTTGTGTCTAGACCACAGAGACACAGACTGGTGTCTGGACCACAGGGACACAGACTGGTGTCTGAACCACAGAGACACAGACTGGTGTCTGGACCAAAGAGACACAGGCTGGTGTCTGGACCACAGAGACACAGACTGGTGTCTAGTCCAGAGAGACACAGGCTGGTGTCAGAAACACAGAGACACAGACTGGTGTCGAGACCACAGAGACACAGACTGGTGTCTGGAGCACAGAGACACAGGCTGGTGTCTGGACCAGAGACACAGACTGGTGTCGAGACCACATGGACACAGACTGGTGTCTGGACCACAGGGACAGAGACTGGTGTCTGGACCACAGGGACAGAGACTGGTGTCTGGACCACAAAGACACAGACTGGTGTCTGGACCACAGAGACACAGGCTGATGTCTGGACCACAGAGACACAGACTGGTGTCTAGACCACAGGGACACAGACTGGTGACTGGACCACAGGGACACCGACTGGTGTCTGGACCACAGAGACACAGACTGGTGTCTGGACCACAGTGACACAGACTGGTGTCTAGACCACAGAGACACAGACTGGTGTCTGGACCACAGAGACACAGGCTGGTGTGTGGACCAGAGACACAGACTGGTGTCTAGACCACAGGAACACAGACTGGTGTCTGGACGACAGGGACACAGACTGGTGTCTGGACCAGAGACACAGACTGGTGTCAAGACCACATGGACACAGACTGGTGTCTGGACCTGAGAGACACAGACTGGTGTCTGGACCACAGAGACACAGACTTGTGTCTGGACCACAGAGACACAAACTGGTGTCTGGATCACAGAGACACAGGCTGGTGTCTTGACCACAGAGACACAGACTGGTGTCTGGGCCACAGAGACACAGGCTGGTGTCTGGACCACAGAGACACAGACAGGTGTCTGGACCACAGAGACATAGACAGGTGTCTGGACCACAGAGACACAGGCTGGTGTCAGGACCACAGAGACACAGACTGGTGTCTGGACCACAGGGACACAGACTGGTGTCTGGACCACAGGGACACAGACTGGTGTCTGGAACACAGGGTCACAGACTGGCGTCTGGACCACAGAGACACAGACTGGTGTCTGGACCACATGGGCACAGACTGGTGTCTGGACCACAGGGACAGAGACTGGTGTCTGGACCACAGAGACACAGACTGGTGTCTGGACCACAGAGACACAGGCTGGTGTCTGGACCACAGGGACACAGACTGGTGTCTGGATCACAGGGACACAGACTGGTGACTGGACCACAGGGACACCGACTGGTGTCTGGACCACAGAGACACAGACTGGTGTCTAGACCACAGGGACACAGACTGGTGTCTGGACCACAGAGACACAGACTGGTGTCTGGACCACAGAGACACAGACTGGTGTCTAGACCACAGAGACACAGGCTGGTGTCTGGACCACAGAGACACAGACTGGTGTCTAGTCCAGAGAGACACAGGCTGGTGTCTGGACCACAGGGACACAGACTGGTGTCTGGACCACAGGGACACAGACTGGTGTCTGGACCACAGAGACACAGACTGGTGTCTGGACCAGAGACACAGACTGGTGTCTAGACCACATGGACACAGACTGGTGTCTGGACCACAGGGACAGAGACTGGTGTCTCGACCACAGAGACACAGACTGGTGTCTGGACCACAGAGACACAGACTGGTGTCTGGACCAGAGAGACACAGACTGGTGTCTGGACCACAAAGACACAGACTGGTGTCTGGACCACTGAGACACAGACTGGTGTCTGGACCACAGAGGCACAGACTGGTGCCTGGGCCACAGAGACACAGGCTGTTGTCTGGACCACAGAGACATAGACTGGTGTCTGGACCACAGAGATATAGACAGGTGTCTGGACCACAGAGACACAGGCTGGTGTCTGGACCACAGAGACACAGACTGGTGTCTGGACCACAGGGACACAGACTGGTGTCTGGACCACAGGGACACAGACTGGTGTCTGGAACACAGGGACACAGACTGGTGTCTGTACCACAGAGACACAGACTGGTGTCTGGACCACAGAGACACAGACTGGTGTCTGGACCACAGGGACACAGACTGGTGTCTGGACCACAGAGACACAGACTGGTGTCTGGACCACAGAGACACAGACTGGTGTCTGCACCACAGAGACACAGACTGGTGTCTGGATCACAGAGACACAGACTGGTGTCTGGAGCACAGAGACACAGGCTGGTGTCTGGACCAGAGAGACACAGACTGGTGTCTGGACCACAGAGACACAGGCTGGTGTCTGGACCACAGAGACACAGACTGGTGTCTGGACCACAGAGACACAGACTGGTGTCTGGACCACAGGGACACAGACTGGTGTCTGGAACACAGGGACACAGATTGGTGTCTGTACCACAGAGACACAGACTGGTGTCTGGACCACAGAGACACAGACTGGTGTCTGGACCACAGGGACACAGACTGGTGTCTAGACCACAGGGACACAGACTGGTGTCTGGACCGCAGAGACACAGACTGCTGTCTGGACCAGAGAGACACAGACTGGTGTCTGGACCACAGAGACACTGACTGGTGTCTGGACCACAGAGACACAGACTGGTGTCTGGACCACAGAGACACAGACTTGTGTCTGGACCACAGAGACACAGACTGGTGTCTGGATCACAGAGACACAGGCTGGTGTCTAGACCACAGAGACACAGACTGGTGTCTGGGCCACAGAGACACAGGCTGTTGTCTGGACCACAGAGACACAGACTGGTGTCTGGACCACAGGGACACAGACTGGTGTCTGGACCAGAGAGACACAGACTGGTGTCTGGACCACAGAGACACAGACTGGTGTCTGGACCACAGGGACACAGACTGGTGTCTGGACCACAGAGACACAGACTGGTGTCTGGACCACAAAGACACAGACTGGTGTCTGCACCACAGAGACACAGACTGGTGTCTGGATCACAGAGACACAGACTGGTGTCTGGACCACAGAGACACAGGCTGGTGTCTGGACCAGAGAGACACAGACTGGTGTCTGGAACACAGAGACAGAGACTGGTGTTTGGATCACAGAGACACAGACTGGTGTCTGGACCACAGAGACACAGGCTGGTGTCTGGACCACAGAGACACAGACTGGTGTCTGGACCACAGAGACACAGACTGGTGTCTGGACCACAGAGACACAGACTTGTGTCTGGACGACAGAGATACAGACTGGTGTCTGGACCACAGAGACACAGACTGGTGTCTGGACCATAGAGAATGGTGTCTGGACCACAGAGACACAGACTGGTGTCTGGATCACAGGGACACAGACTGGTGTCTGGACCGCAGGGACACAGGCTGGTGTCTGGACCACAGAGACACAGACTGGTGTCTAGACCACAGAGACACAGGCTGGTGTCTGGACCACAGAGACACAGACTGGTGTCTGGACCACAGAGACACAGACTGGTGTCTGGACCACAGAGACACAAACTGGTGTCTGGACCACAGGGACACAGACTGGTGTCTGAACCACAGAGACACAGACTGGTGTCTGGACCAAAGAGACACAGGCTGGTGTCTGGACCACAGAGACACAGACTAGTGTCTAGTCCAGAGAGACACAGGCTGGTGTCAGAAACACAGAGACACAGACTGGTGTCTAGACCACAGAGACACAGACTGGTGTCTGGAGCACAGAGACACAGGCTGGTGTCTGGACCAGAGACACAGACTGGTGTCGAGACCACATGGACACAGACTGGTGTCTGGACCACAGGGACAGAGACTGGTGTCTGGAACACAGGGACAGAGACTGGTGTCTGGACCACAGAGACACAGACTGGTGTCTGGACCACAGAGACACAGGCTGGTGTCTGGACCACAGAGACACAGACTGGTGTCTGGACCACAGGGACACAGACTGGTGACTGGACCACAGGGACACCGACTGGTGTCTGGACCACAGAGACACAGACTGGTGTCTGGACCACAGTGACACAGACTGGTGTCTAGACCACAGAGACACAGACTGGTGTCTGGACCACAGAGACACAGGCTGGTGTGTGGACCAGAGACACAGACTGGTGTCTAGACCACAGGAACACAGACTGGTGTCTGGACCACAGGGACACAGACTGGTGTCTGGACCACAGAGACACAGGCTGGTTTCTGGACCACAGAGACACAGACTGGTGTCTGGACCTCAGCGACACAGACTGGTGTCTAGACCACAGGGACACAGACTGATGTCTAGACCACAGGGACACAGACTGGTGTCTGGACCACAGTGACACATACTGGTGTCAAACCACAGGGACACAGACTGGTGTCTGGACCACAGTGACACAGACTGGTGTCTGGAGCACAGAGACACTGACTGGTGTCTGGACCACAGAGACACAGGCTGGTGTCTGGACCACAGAGACACAGACTGGTGTCAGGACCACAGAGGCACAGACTGGTGTCTGGAGCACAGCGACACAGGCTGGCGTCTAGACCACAGAGCTACAGACTGGTGTCTCGACCACAGGGACACAGACTGGTGTCTGGACCACAGAGACACAGGCTGGTGTCTGGACCAGAGAGACACAGACTTGTGTCTAGACCACAGAGACACAGACTGGTGTCTGGAGCACAGAGACACAGACTGGTGTCTGGAGCACAGAGACACAGACTGGTGTTTGGACCACAGAGACACAGACTGGTGTCTGGACCACAGAGACACAGACTGGTGTCTCGACCACAGAGATACAGACTGGTGTCAGGACCAGAGAGACACAGACTGGTGTCTGGACCACAGAGACACAGGCTGGTGTCTGGACCACAGAGACACAGACTGGTGTCTGGACCACAGAGACACAGACTGGTGTCTGGAGCACAGCGACACAGGCTGGTGTCTAGATCACAGAGACACAGACTGGCGTCTAGACCACAGAGACACAGACTGGTGTCTGGACCACAGAGACACAGATTGGTGTCTGGACCACAGAGACACAGGCTGGTGTCTGGACCACAGGGACACAGACTGGTGTCTGGACCACAGAGACACAGACTGGTGTCTGGACCAGAGACACAGACTGGTGTCTAGACCACATGGACACAGACTGGTGTCTGGACCACAGGGACAGAGACTGGTGTCTCGACCACAGAGACACAGACTGGTGTCTGGACCACAGAGACACAGACTGGTGTCTGGACCAGAGAGACACAGACTGGTGTCTGGACCACAGAGACACAGACTGGTGTCTGGACCACTGAGACACAGACTGGTGTCTGGACCACAGAGACACAGACTTGTGTCTGGACCACAGAGACACAGACTGGTGTCTGGATCACAGAGACACAGGCTGGTGTCTAGACCACAGAGGCACAGACTGGTGCCTGGGCCACAGAGACACAGGCTGTTGTCTGGACCACAGAGACATAGACTGGTGTCTGGACCACAGAGATATAGACAGGTGTCTGGACCACAGAGAAACAGGCTGGTGTCTGGACCACAGAGACACAGACTGGTGTCTGGACCACAGGGACACAGACTGGTGTCTGGACCACAGGGACACAGACTGGTGTCTGGAACACAGGGACACAGACTGGTGTCTGTACCACAGAGACACAGACTGGTGTCTGGACCACAGAGACACAGACTGGTGTCTGGACCACAGGGACACAGACTGGTGTCTGGACCACAGAGACACAGACTGGTGTCTGGACCACAGAGACACAGACTGGTGTCTGCACCACAGAGACACAGACTGGTGTCTGGATCACAGAGACACAGACTGGTGTCTGGAGCACAGAGACACAGGCTGGTGTCTGGACCAGAGAGACACAGACTGGTGTCTGGACCACAGAGACACAGGCTGGTGTCTGGACCACAGAGACACAGACTGGTGTCTGGACCACAGAGACACAGACTGGTGTCTGGACCACAGGGACACAGACTGGTGTCTGGAACACAGGGACACAGATTGGTGTCTGTACCACAGAGACACAGACTGGTGTCTGGACCACAGAGACACAGACTGGTGTCTGGACCACAGGGACACAGACTGGTGTCTAGACCACAGGGACACAGACTGGTGTCTGGACCGCAGAGACACAGACTGCTGTCTGGACCAGAGAGACACAGACTGGTGTCTGGACCACAGAGACACTGACTGGTGTCTGGACCACAGAGACACAGACTGGTGTCTGGACCACAGAGACACAGACTTGTGTCTGGACCACAGAGACACAGACTGGTGTCTGGATCACAGAGACACAGGCTGGTGTCTAGACCACAGAGACACAGACTGGTGTCTGGGCCACAGAGACACAGGCTGTTGTCTGGACCACAGAGACACAGACTGGTGTCTGGACCACAGGGACACAGACTGGTGTCTGGACCACAGGGACACAGACTGGTGTCTGGAACACAGGGACACAGACTGGTGTCTGGACCAGAGAGACACAGACTGGTGTCTGGACCACAGAGACACAGACTGGTGTCTGGACCACAGGGACACAGACTGGTGTCTGGACCACAGAGACACAGACTGGTGTCTGGACCACAGAGACACAGACTGGTGTCTGCACCACAGAGACACAGACTGGTGTCTGGATCACAGAGACACAGACTGGTGTCTGGACCACAGAGACACAGGCTGGTGTCTGGACCAGAGAGACACAGACTGGTGTCTGGACCACAGAGACAGAGACTGGTGTTTGGATCACAGAGACACAGACTGGTGTCTGGACCACAGAGACACAGGCTGGTGTCTGGACCACAGAGACACAGACTGGTGTCTGGACCACAGAGACACAGACTGGTGTCTGGACCACAGAGACACAGACTTGTGTCTGGACGACAGAGATACAGACTGGTGTCTGGACCACAGAGACACAGACTGGTGTCTGGACCATAGAGAATGGTGTCTGGACCACAGAGACACAGACTGGTGTCTGGATCACAGGGACACAGACTGGTGTCTGGACCACAGGGACACAGGCTGGTGTCTGGACCACAGAGACACAGACTGGTGTCTAGACCACAGAGACACAGGCTGGTGTCTGGACCACAGAGACACAGACTGGTGTCTGGACCACAGAGACACAGACTGGTGTCTGGACCACAGAGACACAAACTGGTGTCTGGACCACAGGGACACAGACTGGTGTCTGAACCACAGAGACACAGGCTGGTGTCTGGACCAAAGAGACACAGGCTGGTGTCTGGACCACAGAGACACAGACTAGTGTCTAGTCCAGAGAGACACAGGCTGGTGTCAGAAACACAGAGACACAGACTGGTGTCTAGACCACAGAGACACAGACTGGTGTCTGGAGCACAGAGACACAGGCTGGTGTCTGGACCAGAGACACAGACTGGTGTCGAGACCACATGGACACAGACTGGTGTCTGGACCACAGGGACAGAGACTGGTGTCTGGAACACAGGGACAGAGACTGGTGTCTGGACCACAGAGACACAGACTGGTGTCTGGACCACAGAGACACAGGCTGGTGTCTGGACCACAGAGACACAGACTGGTGTCTGGACCACAGGGACACAGACTGGTGACTGGACCACAGGGACACCGACTGGTGTCTGGACCACAGAGACACAGACTGGTGTCTGGACCACAGTGACACAGACTGGTGTCTAGACCACAGAGACACAGACTGGTGTCTGGACCACAGAGACACAGGCTGGTGTGTGGACCAGAGACACAGACTGGTGTCTAGACCACAGGAACACAGACTGGTGTCTGGACCACAGGGACACAGACTGGTGTCTGGACCACAGGGACACAGACTGGTGTCTGAACCACAGAGACACAGGCTGGTGTCTGGACCAAAGAGACACAGGCTGGTGTCTGGACCACAGAGACACAGACTAGTGTCTAGTCCAGAGAGACACAGGCTGGTGTCAGAAACACAGAGACACAGACTGGTGTCTAGACCACAGAGACACAGACTGGTGTCTGGAGCACAGAGACACAGGCTGGTGTCTGGACCAGAGACACAGACTGGTGTCGAGACCACATGGACACAGACTGGTGTCTGGACCACAGGGACAGAGACTGGTGTCTGGAACACAGGGACAGAGACTGGTGTCTGGACCACAGAGACACAGACTGGTGTCTGGACCACAGAGACACAGGCTGGTGTCTGGACCACAGAGACACAGACTGGTGTCTGGACCACAGGGACACAGACTGGTGACTGGACCACAGGGACACCGACTGGTGTCTGGACCACAGAGACACAGACTGGTGTCTGGACCACAGTGACACAGACTGGTGTCTAGACCACAGAGACACAGACTGGTGTCTGGACCACAGAGACACAGGCTGGTGTGTGGACCAGAGACACAGACTGGTGTCTAGACCACAGGAACACAGACTGGTGTCTGGACCACAGGGACACAGACTGGTGTCTGGACCACAGAGACACAGGCTGGTTTCTGGACCACAGAGACACAGACTGGTGTCTGGACCTCAGCGACACAGACTGGTGTCTAGACCACAGGGACACAGACTGATGTCTGGACCACAGGGACACAGACTGATGTCTAGACCACAGGGACACAGACTGGTGTCTGGACCACAGTGACACATACTGGTGTCAAACCACAGGGACACAGACTGGTGTCTGGACCACAGTGACACAGACTGGTGTCTGGAGCACAGAGACACTGACTGGTGTCTGGACCACAGAGACACAGGCTGGTGTCTGGACCACAGAGACACAGACTGGTGTCAGGACCACAGAGACACAGACTGGTGTCTGGAGCACAGAGACACAGACTGGTGTCTGGAGCACAGAGACACAGACTGGTGTTTGGACCACAGAGACACAGACTGGTGTCTGGACCACAGAGACACAGACTGGTGTCTCGACCACAGAGATACAGACTGGTGTCAGGACCAGAGAGACACAGACTGGTGTCTGGACCACAGAGACACAGGCTGGTGTCTGGACCACAGAGACACAGACTGGTGTCTGGACCACAGAGACACAGACTGGTGTCTGGAGCACAGCGACACAGGCTGGTGTCTAGATCACAGAGACACAGACTGGCGTCTAGACCACAGAGACACAGACTGGTGTCTGGACCACAGAGACACAGATTGGTGTCTGGATCACAGAGACACAGGCTGGTGTCTGGATCAGAGAGACACAGGCTGGTGTCTAGACCACAGAGACACAGACTGGTGTCTGGAGCACAGAGACACAGACTGGTGTCTGGACCACAGAGACACAGACTGGTGTCTAGACCACAGAGACACAGACTGGTGTCTCGACCACAGAGACACAGACTGGTTTCTGGAGCACAGCGACACAGGCTGGTGTCTAGATCACAGAGACACAGACTGGTGTCTAGACCACAGAGACACAGACTGGTGTCTGGACCACAGAGACACAGATTGGTGTCTGGACCACAGAGACACAGGCTGGTGTCTGGACCAGAGAGACACAGGCTGGTGTCTAGACCACAGAGACACAAACTGGTGTCCGGAGCACAGAGACACAGACTGATGTCTGGACCACAGAGAACCAGACTGGTGTCTGGAGCACAGAGACACAGACTGGTGTCTGGAGCACAGAGACACAGGCTGGTGTCTGGACCAGAAAGACACAGACTGGTGTCTAGATCACAGAGACACAGACTGGTGTCTAGACCACAGAGACACAGACTGGTGTCTGGACCACAGAGACACAGATTGGGGTCTGGACCACAGAGACACAGGCTGGTGTCTGGACAAGAGAGACACAGGCTGGTATCTAGAACACAGAGACACAGACTGGTGTCTGGAGCACAGAGACACAGACTGATGTCTGGACCACAGAGACACAGACTGGTGTCTGGAGCACAGAGACACAGACTGGTGTCTAGACCACAGAGACACAGACTGGTGTCAGAAACACAGAGACACAGACTGGTGTCTAGACCACAGAGACACAGACTGGTGTCTGGAGCACAGAGACACAGGCTGGTGTCTGGACCAGAAAGACACAGACTGGTGTCTAGACCACAGAGACAAAGACTGGTGTCTGGAGCACAGAGACACAGGCTGGTGTCTGGACCAGAGAGACACAGACTGGTGTCTACACCAGAGAGACACAGACTGGTGTCTGGATCACAGAGACACAGACTGGTGTCTGGACCACAGAGACACAGGCTGGTGTCTGGACCAGAGAGACACAGACTGGTGTCTGGACCACAGAGACAGAGACTGGTGTTTGGATCACAGAGACACAGACTGGTGTCTGGACCACAGAGACACAGGCTGGTGTCTGGACCACAGAGACACAGACTGGTGTCTGGACCACAGAGACACAGACTGGTGTCTGGACCACAGAGACACAGACTTGTGTCTGGACGACAGAGATACAGACTGGTGTCTGGACCACAGAGACACAGACTGGTGTCTGGACCATAGAGAATGGTGTCTGGACCACAGAGACACAGACTGGTGTCTGGATCACAGGGACACAGACTGGTGTCTGGACCACAGGGACACAGGCTGGTGTCTGGACCACAGAGACACAGACTGGTGTCTAGACCACAGAGACACAGGCTGGTGTCTGGACCACAGAGACACAGACTGGTGTCTGGACCACAGAGACACAGACTGGTGTCTGGACCACAGAGACACAAACTGGTGTCTGGACCACAGGGACACAGACTGGTGTCTGAACCACAGAGACACAGGCTGGTGTCTGGACCAAAGAGACACAGGCTGGTGTCTGGACCACAGAGACACAGACTAGTGTCTAGTCCAGAGAGACACAGGCTGGTGTCAGAAACACAGAGACACAGACTGGTGTCTAGACCACAGAGACACAGACTGGTGTCTGGAGCACAGAGACACAGGCTGGTGTCTGGACCAGAGACACAGACTGGTGTCGAGACCACATGGACACAGACTGGTGTCTGGACCACAGGGACAGAGACTGGTGTCTGGAACACAGTGACAGAGACTGGTGTCTGGACCACAGAGACACAGACTGGTGTCTGGACCACAGAGACACAGGCTGGTGTCTGGACCACAGAGACACAGACTGGTGTCTGGACCACAGGGACACAGACTGGTGACTGGACCACAGGGACACCGACTGGTGTCTGGACCACAGAGACACAGACTGGTGTCTGGACCACAGTGACACAGACTGGTGTCTAGACCACAGAGACACAGACTGGTGTCTGGACCACAGAGACACAGGCTGGTGTGTGGACCAGAGACACAGACTGGTGTCTAGACCACAGGAACACAGACTGGTGTCTGGACCACAGGGACACAGACTGGTGTCTGGACCACAGAGACACAGGCTGGTTTCTGGACCACAGAGACACAGACTGGTGTCTGGACCTCAGCGACACAGACTGGTGTCTAGACCACAGGGACACAGACTGATGTCTGGACCACAGGGACACAGACTGATGTCTGGACCACAGGGACACAGACTGGTGTCTGGACCACAGTGACACATACTGGTGTCAAACCACAGGGACACAGACTGGTGTCTGGACCACAGTGACACAGACTGGTGTCTGGAGCACAGAGACACTGACTGGTGTCTGGACCACAGAGACACAGGCTGGTGTCTGGACCACAGAGACACAGACTGGTGTCAGGACCACAGAGACACAGACTGGTGTCTGGAGCACAGCGACACAGGCTGGCGTCTAGACCACAGAGACACAGGCTGGTGTCTAGACCACAGAGGCACAGACTGGTGCCTGGGCCACAGAGACACAGGCTGTTGTCTGGACCACAGAGACATAGACTGGTGTCTGGACCACAGAGATATAGACAGGTGTCTGGACCACAGAGAAACAGGCTGGTGTCTGGACCACAGAGACACAGACTGGTGTCTGGACCACAGGGACACAGACTGGTGTCTAGACCACAGGGACACAGACTGGTGTCTGGACCGCAGAGACACAGACTGCTGTCTGGACCAGAGAGACACAGACTGGTGTCTGGACCACAGAGACACTGACTGGTGTCTGGACCACAGAGACACAGACTGGTGTCTGGACCACAGAGACACAGACTTGTGTCTGGACCACAGAGACACAGACTGGTGTCTGGATCACAGAGACACAGGCTGGTGTCTAGACCACAGAGACACAGACTGGTGTCTGGGCCACAGAGACACAGGCTGTTGTCTGGACCACAGAGACACAGACTGGTGTCTGGACCACAGGGACACAGACTGGTGTCTGGACCACAGGGACACAGACTGGTGTCTGGAACACAGGGACACAGACTGGTGTCTGGACCAGAGAGACACAGACTGGTGTCTGGACCACAGAGACACAGACTGGTGTCTGGACCACAGGGACACAGACTGGTGTCTGGACCACAGAGACACAGACTGGTGTCTGGACCACAGAGACACAGACTGGTGTCTGCACCACAGAGACACAGACTGGTGTCTGGATCACAGAGACACAGACTGGTGTCTGGACCACAGAGACACAGGCTGGTGTCTGGACCAGAGAGACACAGACTGGTGTCTGGACCACAGAGACAGAGACTGGTGTTTGGATCACAGAGACACAGACTGGTGTCTGGACCACAGAGACACAGGCTGGTGTCTGGACCACAGAGACACAGACTGGTGTCTGGACCACAGAGACACAGACTGGTGTCTGGACCACAGAGACACAGACTTGTGTCTGGACGACAGAGATACAGACTGGTGTCTGGACCACAGAGACACAGACTGGTGTCTGGACCATAGAGAATGGTGTCTGGACCACAGAGACACAGACTGGTGTCTGGATCACAGGGACACAGACTGGTGTCTGGACCACAGGGACACAGGCTGGTGTCTGGACCACAGAGACACAGACTGGTGTCTAGACCACAGAGACACAGGCTGGTGTCTGGACCACAGAGAAACAGACTGGTGTCTGGACCACAGAGACACAGACTGGTGTCTGGACCACAGAGACACAAACTGGTGTCTGGACCACAGGGACACAGATTGGTGTCTGAACCACAGAGACACAGGCTGGTGTCTGGACCAAAGAGACACAGGCTGGTGTCTGGACCACAGAGACACAGACTAGTGTCTAGTCCAGAGAGACACAGGCTGGTGTCAGAAACACAGAGACACAGACTGGTGTCTAGACCACAGAGACACAGACTGGTGTCTGGAGCACAGAGACACAGGCTGGTGTCTGGACCAGAGACACAGACTGGTGTCGAGACCACATGGACACAGACTGGTGTCTGGACCACAGGGACAGAGACTGGTGTCTGGAACACAGGGACAGAGACTGGTGTCTGGACCACAGAGACACAGACTGGTGTCTGGACCACAGAGACACAGGCTGGTGTCTGGACCACAGAGACACAGACTGGTGTCTGGACCACAGGGACACAGACTGGTGACTGGACCACAGGGACACCGACTGGTGTCTGGACCACAGAGACACAGGCTGGTGTGTGGACCAGAGACACAGACTGGTGTCTAGACCACTGGAACACAGACTGGTGTCTGGACCACAGGGACACAGACTGGTGTCTGGACCACAGAGACACAGGCTGGTTTCTGGACCACAGAGACACAGACTGGTGTCTGGACCTCAGCGACACAGACTGGTGTCTAGACCACAGGGACACAGACTGATGTCTGGACCACAGGGACACAGACTGATGTCTAGACCACAGGGACACAGACTGGTGTCTGGACCACAGTGACACATACTGGTGTCAAACCACAGGGACACAGACTGGTGTCTGGACCACAGTGACACAGACTGGTGTCTGGAGCACAGAGACACTGACTGGTGTCTGGACCACAGAGACACAGGCTGGTGTCTGGACCACAGAGACACAGACTGGTGTCAGGACCACAGAGACACAGACTGGTGTCTGGAGCACAGCGACACAGGCTGGCGTCTAGACCACAGAGATACAGACTGGTGTCTCGACCACAGGGACACAGATTGGTGTCTGGACCACAGAGACACAGGCTGGTGTCTGGACCAGAGAGACACAGACTTGTGTCTAGACCACAGAGACACAGACTGGTGTCTGGAGCACAGAGACACAGACTGGTGTCTGGAGCACAGAGACACAGACTGGTGTTTGGACCACAGAGACACAGACTGGTGTCTGGACCACAGAGACACAGACTGGTGTCTCGACCACAGAGATACAGACTGGTGTCAGGACCAGAGAGACACAGACTGGTGTCTGGACCACAGAGATACAGGCTGGTGTCTGGACCACAGAGACACAGACTGGTGTCTGGACCACAGAGACACAGACTGGTGTCTGGAGCACAGCGACACAGGCTGGTGTCTAGATCACAGAGACACAGACTGGCGTCTAGACCACAGAGACACAGACTGGTGTCTGGACCACAGAGACACAGATTGGTGTCTGGACCACAGAGACACAGGCTGGTGTCTGGATCAGAGAGACACAGGCTGGTGTCTAGACCACAGAGACACAGACTGGTGTCTGGAGCACAGAGACACAGACTGGTGTCTGGACCACAGAGACACAGACTGGTGTCTAGACCACAGAGACACAGACTGGTGTCTCGACCACAGAGACACAGACTGGTTTCTGGAGCACAGCGACACAGGCTGGTGTCTAGATCACAGAGACACAGACTGGTGTCTAGACCACAGAGACACAGACTGGTGTCTGGACCACAGAGACACAGATTGGTGTCTGGACCACAGAGACACAGGCTGGTGTCTGGACCAGAGAGACACAGGCTGGTGTCTAGACCACAGAGACACAAACTGGTGTCCGGAGCACAGAGACACAGACTGATGTCTGGACCACAGAGAACCAGACTGGTGTCTGGAGCACAGAGACACAGACTGGTGTCTGGAGCACAGAGACACAGACTGCTGTCTGGAGCACAGAGACACAGGCTGGTGTCTGGACCAGAAAGACACAGACTGGTGTCTAGATCACAGAGACACAGACTGGTGTCTAGACCACAGAGACACAGACTGGTGTCTGGACCACAGAGACACAGATTGGTGTCTGGACCACAGAGACACAGGCTGGTGTCTGGACAAGAGAGACACAGGCTGGTATCTAGAACACAGAGACACAGACTGGTGTCTGGAGCACAGAGACACAGACTGATGTCTGGACCACAGAGACACAGACTGGTGTCTGGAGCACAGAGACACAGACTGGTGTCTAGACCACAGAGACACAGACTGGTGTCAGAAACACAGAGACACAGACTGGTGTCTAGACCACAGAGACACAGACTGGTGTCTGGAGCACAGAGACACAGGCTGGTGTCTGGACCAGAAAGACACAGACTGGTGTCTAGACCACAGAGACAAAGACTGGTGTCTGGAGCACAGAGACACAGGCTGGTGTCTGGACCAGAGAGACACAGACTGGTGTCTACACCAGAGAGACACAGACTGGTGTCTGGATCACAGAGACACAGACTGGTGTCTGGACCACAGAGACACAGGCTGGTGTCTGGACCAGAGAGACACAGACTGGTGTCTGGACCACAGAGACAGAGACTGGTGTTTGGATCACAGAGACACAGACTGGTGTCTGGACCACAGAGACACAGGCTGGTGTCTGGACCACAGAGACACAGACTGGTGTCTGGACCACAGAGACACAGACTGGTGTCTGGACCACAGAGACACAGACTTGTGTCTGGACGACAGAGATACAGACTGGTGTCTGGACCACAGAGACACAGACTGGTGTCTGGACCATAGAGAATGGTGTCTGGACCACAGAGACACAGACTGGTGTCTGGATCACAGGGACACAGACTGGTGTCTGGACCACAGGGACACAGGCTGGTGTCTGGACCACAGAGACACAGACTGGTGTCTAGACCACAGAGACACAGGCTCGTGTCTGGACCACAGAGACACAGACTGGTGTCTGGACCACAGAGACACAGACTGGTGTCTGGACCACAGAGACACAAACTGGTGTCTGGACCACAGGGACACAGACTGGTGTCTGAACCACAGAGACACAGGCTGGTGTCTGGACCAAAGAGACACAGGCTGGTGTCTGGACCACAGAGACACAGACTAGTGTCTAGTCCAGAGAGACACAGGCTGGTGTCAGAAACACAGAGACACAGACTGGTGTCTAGACCACAGAGACACAGACTGGTGTCTGGAGCACAGAGACACGGGCTGGTGTCTGGACCAGAGACACAGACTGGTGTCGAGACCACATGGACACAGACTGGTGTCTGGACCACAGGGACAGAGACTGGTGTCTGGAACACAGGGACAGAGACTGGTGTCTGGACCACAGAGACACAGACTGGTGTCTGGACCACAGAGACACAGGCTGGTGTCTGGACCACAGAGACACAGACTGGTGTCTGGACCACAGGGACACAGACTGGTGACTGGACCACAGGGACACCGACTGGTGTCTGGACCACAGAGACACAGACTGGTGTCTGGACCACAGTGACACAGACTGGTGTCTAGACCACAGAGACACAGACTGGTGTCTGGACCACAGAGACACAGGCTGGTGTGTGGACCAGAGACACAGACTGGTGTCTAGACCACAGGAACACAGACTGGTGTCTGGACCACAGGGACACAGACTGGTGTCTGGACCACAGAGACACAGGCTGGTTTCTGGACCACAGAGACACAGACTGGTGTCTGGACCTCAGCGACACAGACTGGTGTCTAGACCACAGGGACACAGACTGATGTCTGGACCACAGGGACACAGACTGATGTCTAGACCACAGGGACACAGACTGGTGTCTGGACCACAGTGACACATACTGGTGTCAAACCACAGGGACACAGACTGGTGTCTGGACCACAGTGACACAGACTGGTGTCTGGAGCACAGAGACACTGACTGGTGTCTGGACCACAGAGACACAGGCTGGTGTCTGGACCACAGAGACACAGACTGGTGTCAGGACCACAGAGACACAGACTGGTGTCTGGAGCACAGCGACACAGGCTGGCGTCTAGACCACAGAGATAGAGACTGGTGTCTCGACCACAGGGACACAGACTGGTGTCTGGACCACAGAGACACAGGCTGGTGTCTGGACCAGAGAGACACAGACTTGTGTCTAGACCACAGAGACACAGACTGGTGTCTGGAGCACAGAGACACAGACTGGTGTCTGGAGCACAGAGACACAGACTGGTGTTTGGACCACAGAGACACAGACTGGTGTCTGGACCACAGAGACACAGACTGGTGTCTCGACCACAGAGATACAGACTGGTGTCAGGACCAGAGAGACACAGACTGGTGTCTGGACCACAGAGACACAGGCTGGTGTCTGGACCACAGAGACACAGACTGGTGTCTGGACCACAGAGACACAGACTGGTGTCTGGAGCACAGCGACACAGGCTGGTGTCTAGATCACAGAGACACAGACTGGCGTCTAGACCACAGAGACACAGACTGGTGTCTGGACCACAGAGACACAGATTGGTGTCTGGACCACAGAGACACAGGCTGGTGTCTCGATCAGAGAGACACAGGCTGGTGTCTAGACCACAGAGACACAGACTGGTGTCTGGAGCACAGAGACACAGACTGGTATCTGGACCACAGAGACACAGACTGGTGTCTAGACCACAGAGACACAGACTGGTGTCTCGACCACAGAGACACAGACTGGTTTCTGGAGCACAGCGACACAGGCAGGTGTCTAGATCACAGAGACACAGACTGGTGTCTAGACCACAGAGACACAGACTGGTGTCTGGACCACAGAGACACAGATTGGTGTCTGGACCACAGAGACACAGGCTGGTGTCTGGACCAGAGAGACACAGGCTGGTGTCTAGACCACAGAGACACAGACTGGTGTCTGGAGCACAGAGACACAGACTGATGTCTGGACCACAGAGAACCAGACTGGTGTCTGGAGCACAGAGACACAGACTGGTGTCTGGAGCACAGAGACACAGACTGATGTCTGGAGCACAGAGACACAGGCTGGTGTCTGGACCAGAAAGACACAGACTGGTGTCTAGATCACAGAGACACAGACTGGTGTCTAGACCACAGAGACACAGACTGGTGTCTGGACCACAGAGACACAGATTGGTGTCTGGACCACAGAGACACAGGCTGGTGTCTGGACAAGAGAGACACAGGCTGGTATCTAGACCACAGAGACACAGACAGGTGTCTGGAGCACAGAGACACAGACTGATGTCTGGACCACAGAGACACAGACTGGTGTCTGGAGCACAGAGACACAGACTGGTGTCTAGATCACAGAGACACAGACTGGTGTCAGAAACACAGAGACACAGACTGGTGTCTAGACCACAGAGACACAGACTGGTGTCTGGAGCACAGAGACACAGGCTGGTGTCTGGACCAGAAAGACACAGACTGGTGTCTAGACCACAGAGACAAAGACTGGTGTCTGGAGCACAGAGACACAGGCTGGTGTCTGGACCAGAGAGACACAGACTGGTGTCTACACCAGAGAGACACAGACTGGTGTCTGGACCACAGAGACACAGGCTGGTGTCTGGACCACAGAGACACAGACTGGTGTCTGGACCACAGTGACACAGACTGGTGTCTGGACCACAGGGACACAGACTGGTGTCTGGAACACAGGGACACAGATTGGTGTCTGTACCACAGAGACACAGACTGGTGTCTGGACCACAGAGACACAGACTGGTGTCTGGACCACAGGGACACAGACTGGTGTCTAGACCACAGGGACACAGACTGGTGTCTGGACCACAGAGACACAGACTGCTGTCTGGACCAGAGAGACACAGACTGGTGTCTGGACCACAGAGACACAGACTGGTGTCTGGACCACAGAGACACAGACTGGTGTCTGGACCACAGAGACACAGACTTGTGTCTGGACCACAGAGACACAGACTGGTGTCTGGATCACAGAGACACAGGCTGGTGTCTAGACCACAGAGACACAGACTGGTGTCTGGGCCACAGAGACACAGGCTGTTGTCTGGACCACAGAGACACAGACTGGTGTCTGGACCACAGGGACACAGACTGGTGTCTGGACCACAGGGACACAGACTGGTGTCTGGAACACAGGGACACAGACTGGTGTCTGGACCAGAGAGACACAGACTGGTGTCTGGACCACAGAGATACAGACTGGTGTCTGGACCACAGGGACACAGACTGGTGTCTGGACCACAGAGACACAGACTGGTGTCTGGACCACAGAGACACAGACTGGTGTCTGCACCACAGAGACACAGACTGGTGTCTGGATCACAGAGACACAGACTGGTGTCTGGACCACAGAGACACAGGCTGGTGTCTGGACCAGAGAGACACAGACTGGTGTCTGGACCACAGAGACAGAGACTGGTGTTTGGATCACAGAGACACAGACTGGTGTCTGGACCACAGAGACACAGGCTGGTGTCTGGACCACAGAGACACAGACTGGTGTCTGGACCACAGAGACACAGACTGGTGTCTGGACCACAGAGACACAGACTTGTGTCTGGACGACAGAGATACAGACTGGTGTCTGGACCACAGAGACACAGACTGGTGTCTGGACCATAGAGAATGGTGTCTGGACCACAGGGACACAGGCTGGTGTCTGGACCACAGAGACACAGACTGGTGTCTAGACCACAGAGACACAGGCTGGTGTCTGGACCACAGAGACACAGACTGGTGTCTGGACCACAGAGACACAGACTGGTGTCTGGACCACAGAGACACAAACTGGTGTCTGGACCACAGGGACACAGACTGGTGTCTGAACCACAGAGACACAGACTGGTGTCTGGACCAAAGAGACACAGGCTGGTGTCTGGACCACAGAGACACAGACTAGTGTCTAGTCCAGAGAGACACAGGCTGGTGTCAGAAACACAGAGACACAGACTGGTGTCTAGACCACAGAGACACAGACTGGTGTCTGGAGCACAGAGACACAGGCTGGTGTCTGGACCAGAGACACAGACTGGTGTCGAGACCACATGGACACAGACTGGTGTCTGGACCACAGGGACAGAGACTGGTGTCTGGAACACAGGGACAGAGACTGGTGTCTGGACCACAGAGACACAGACTGGTGTCTGGACCACAGAGACACAGGCTGGTGTCTGGACCACAGAGACACAGACTGGTGTCTGGACCACAGGGACACAGACTGGTGACTGGACCACAGGGACACCGACTGGTGTCTGGACCACAGAGACACAGACTGGTGTCTGGACCACAGTGACACAGACTGGTGTCTAGACCACAGAGACACAGACTGGTGTCTGGACCACAGAGACACAGGCTGGTGTGTGGACCAGAGACACAGACTGGTGTCTAGACCACAGGAACACAGACTGGTGTCTGGACCACAGGGACACAGACTGGTGTCTGGACCACAGAGACACAGGCTGGTTTCTGGACCACAGAGACACAGACTGGTGTCTGGACCTCAGCGACACAGACTGGTGTCTAGACCACAGGGACACAGACTGATGTCTGGACCACAGGGACACAGACTGATGTCTAGACCACAGGGACACAGACTGGTGTCTGGACCACAGTGACACATACTGGTGTCAAACCACAGGGACACAGACTGGTGTCTGGACCACAGTGACACAGACTGATGTCTGGAGCACAGAGACACTGACTGTTGTCTGGACCACAGAGACACAGGCTGGTGTCTGGACCACAGAGACACAGACTGGTGTCAGGACCACAGAGACACAGACTGGTGTCTGGAGCACAGCGACACAGGCTGGCGTCTAGACCACAGAGATACAGACTGGTGTCTCGACCACAGGGACACAGACTGGTGTCTGGACCACAGAGACACAGGCTGGTGTCTGGACCAGAGAGACACAGACTTGTGTCTAGACCACAGAGACACAGACTGGTGTCTGGAGCACAGAGACACAGACTGGTGTCTGGAGCACAGAGACACAGACTGGTGTTTGGACCACAGAGACACAGACTGGTGTCTGGACCACAGAGACACAGACTGGTGTCTCGACCACAGAGATACAGACTGGTGTCAGGACCAGAGAGACACAGACTGGTGTCTGGACCACAGAGACACAGGCTGGTGTCTGGACCACAGAGACACAGACTGGTGTCTGGACCACAGAGACACAGACTGGTGTCTGGAGCACAGCGACACAGGCTGGTGTCTAGATCACAGAGACACAGACTGGCGTCTAGACCACAGAGACACAGACTGGTGTCTGGACCACAGAGACACAGATTGGTGTCTGGACCACAGAGACACAGGCTGGTGTCTGGATCAGAGAGACACAGGCTGGTGTCTAGACCACAGAGACACAGACTGGTGTCTGGAGCACAGAGACACAGACTGGTGTCTGGACCACAGAGACACAGACTGGTGTCTAGACCACAGAGACACAGACTGGTGTCTCGACCACAGAGACACAGACTGGTTTCTGGAGCACAGCGACACAGGCTGGTGTCTAGATCACAGAGACACAGACTGGTGTCTAGACCACAGAGACACAGACTGGTGTCTGGACCACAGAGACACAGATTGGTGTCTGGACCACAGAGACACAGGCTGGTGTCTGGACCAGAGAGACAGAGGCTGGTGTCTAGACCACAGAGACACAGACTGGTGTCTGGAGCACAGAGACACAGACTGATGTCTGGACCACAGAGAACCAGACTGGTGTCTGGAGCACAGAGACACAGACTGGTGTCTGGAGCACAGAGACACAGACTGGTGTCTGGAGCACAGAGACACAGGCTGGTGTCTGGACCAGAAAGACACAGACTGGTGTCTAGATCACAGAGACAGAGACTGGTGTCTAGACCACAGAGACACAGACTGGTGTCTGGACCACAGAGACACAGATTGGTGTCTGGACCACAGAGACACAGGCTGGTGTCTGGACAAGAGAGACACAGGCTGGTATCTAGACCACAGAGACACAGACTGGTGTCTGGAGCACAGAGATACAGACTGATGTCTGGACCACAGAGACACAGACTGGTGTCTGGAGCACAGAGACACAGACTGGTGTCTAGACCACAGAGACACAGACTGGTGTCAGAAACACAGAGACACAGACTGGTGTCTAGACCACAGAGACACAGACTGGTGTCTGGAGCACAGAGACACAGGCTGGTGTCTGGACCAGAAAGACACAGACTGGTGTCTAGACCACAGAGACAAAGACTGGTGTCTGGAGCACAGAGACACAGGCTGGTGTCTGGACCAGAGAGACACAGACTGGTGTCTACACCAGAGAGACACAGACCTGTGTCTAGACCACAGAGACACAGACTGGTGTCTGGACCACAGAGACACAGGCTGGTGTCTGGACCACAGAGACACAGGCTGGTGTCTGGACCACAGAGACACAGACTGGTGTCTGGACCACAGAGACACAGACTGGTGTCTGGACCACAGAGACACAGAGTGGTGACTGGACCACAGTGACACAGACTGGTGTCTAGACCACAGGGACACAGACTGGTGCCTGGACCACAGAGACAAAGACTGGTGTCTGGACCACATAGACACAGACTGGTGTCTGGACCACAGAGACACAGGCTGGTGTCTGGACCAGAGAGACAAAGACTGGTGTCTAGACCGCAGAGACACAGACTGGTGTCTGGAGCACAGAGACACAGACTGGTGTCTGGACCACAGAGACACAGACTGGTGTCTGTAGCACAGAGACACAGACTGGTGTCTAGATCACAGAGACACAAGCTGGTGTCTGGACCACAGAGACACAGACTGGTGTCTGGACCACAGAGAATGGTGTATGGACCACAGAGACACAGACTGGTGTCTGGACCACAGGGACACAGACTGGTGTCTGGACCACAGGGACAGAGACTGGTGTCTGGACCACAGGGACAGAGACTGGTGTCTGGACCACAGAGACACAGACTGGTGTCTGGACCACAGAGACAAAGGCTGGTGTCTGGACCACAGAGACACAGACTGGTGTCTGGACCACAGGGACACAGACTGGTGACTGGACCACAGGGACACCGACTGGTGTCTGGACCACAGAGACACAGACTGGTGTCTGGACCACAGTGACACAGACTGGTGTCTAGACCACAGAGACACAGACTGGTGTCTGGACCACAGAGACACAGGCTGGTGTGTGGACCAGAGACACAGACTGGTGTCTAGACCACAGGAACACAGACTGGTGTCTGGACCACAGGGACACAGACTGGTGTCTGGACCACAGAGACACAGGCTGGTTTCTGGACCACAGAGACACAGACTGGTGTCTGGACCTCAGCGACACAGACTGGAGTCTAGACCACAGGGACACAGACTGGTGTCTGGACCACAGGGACACAGACTGATGTCTAGACCACAGGGACACAGACTGGTGTCTGGACCACAGTGACACATACTGGTGTCAAACCACAGGGACACAGACTGGTGTCTGGACCACAGGGACACAGACTGGTGTCTGGAGCACAGAGACACTGACTGGTGTCAGGACCACAGTGACACAGACTGGTGTCTGGACCACAGAGACACAGGCTGGTGTCTGGACCACAGAGACACAGACTGGTGTCAGGACCACAGAGACACAGACTGGTGTCAGGAGCACAGCGACACAGGCTGGCGTCTAGACCACAGAGACACAGACTGGTGTCTCGA
Source organism: Pristiophorus japonicus (assembly GCF_044704955.1). Taxonomy (NCBI): domain Eukaryota; kingdom Metazoa; phylum Chordata; class Chondrichthyes; family Pristiophoridae; genus Pristiophorus; species Pristiophorus japonicus. The sequence continues at coordinate 4,150,689 of NC_091977.1, forward strand.
CCACAGGGACACAGACTGGTGTCTGGACCACAGAGACACCGGCTGGTGTCTGGACCAGAGAGACACAGACTGGTGTCTAGACCACAGAGACACAGACTGGTGTCTGGAGCACAGAGACACAGACTGGTGTCTGGAGCACAGAGACACAGGCTGGTGTTTGGACCACAGAGACACAGACTGGTGCCTGGACCACAGAGACACAGACTGGTGTCTCGACCACAGAGATACAGACTGGTGTCAGGACCAGAGAGACACAGACTGGTGTCTGGACCACAGAGACACAGGCTGGTGTCTGGACCACAGAGACACAGACTGGTGTCTGGACCACAGAGACACAGACTGGTGTCTGGACCACAGAGACACAGGCTGGCGTGTGGACCAGAGACACAGACTGGTGTCTAGACCACAGGAACACAGACTGGTGTCTGGACCACAGGGACACAGACTGGTGTCTGGACCACAGAGACACAAGCTGGTTTCTGGACCACAGAGACACAGACTGGTGTCTGGACCTCAGCGACACAGACTGGAGTCTAGACCACAGGGACACAGACTGGTGTCTGGACCACAGGGACACAGACTGATGTCTAGACCACAGGGATACAGACTGGTGTCTGGACCACAGTGACACATACTGGTGTCAAACCACAGGGACACAGACTGGTGTCTGGACCACAGGGACACAGACTGGTGTCTGGAGCACAGAAACACTGACTGGTGTCAGGACCACAGTGACACAGACTGGTGTCTGGACCACAGAGACACAGGCTGGTGTCTGGATCAGAGAGACACAGGCTGGTGTCTAGACCACAGAGACACAGACTGGTGTCTGGAGCACAGAGACACAGACTGGTGTCTGGACCACAGAGACACAGACTGGTGTCTAGACCACAGAGACACAGACTGGTGTCTCGACCACAGAGACACAGACTGGTTTCTGGAGCACAGCGACACAGGCTGGTGTCTAGATCACAGAGACACAGACTGGTGTCTAGACCACAGAGACACAGACTGGTGTCTGGACCACAGAGACACAGATTGGTGTCTGGACCACAGAGACACAGGCTGGTGTCTGGACCAGAGAGACAGAGGCTGGTGTCTAGACCACAGAGACACAGACTGGTGTCTGGAGCACAGAGACACAGACTGATGTCTGGACCACAGAGAACCAGACTGGTGTCTGGAGCACAGAGACACAGACTGGTGTCTGGAGCACAGAGACACAGACTGGTGTCTGGAGCACAGAGACACAGGCTGGTGTCTGGACCAGAAAGACACAGACTGGTGTCTAGATCACAGAGACAGAGACTGGTGTCTAGACCACAGAGACACAGACTGGTGTCTGGACCACAGAGACACAGATTGGTGTCTGGACCACAGAGACACAGGCTGGTGTCTGGACAAGAGAGACACAGGCTGGTATCTAGACCACAGAGACACAGACTGGTGTCTGGAGCACAGAGACACAGACTGATGTCTGGACCACAGAGACACAGACTGGTGTCTGGAGCACAGAGACACAGACTGGTGTCTAGACCACAGAGACACAGACTGGTGTCAGAAACACAGAGACACAGACTGGTGTCTAGACCACAGAGACACAGACTGGTGTCTGGAGCACAGAGACACAGGCTGGTGTCTGGACCAGAAAGACACAGACTGGTGTCTAGACCACAGAGACAAAGACTGGTGTCTGGAGCACAGAGACACAGGCTGGTGTCTGGACCAGAGAGACACAGACTGGTGTCTACACCAGAGAGACACAGACCTGTGTCTAGACCACAGAGACACAGACTGGTGTCTGGACCACAGAGACACAGGCTGGTGTCTGGACCACAGAGACACAGGCTGGTGTCTGGACCACAGAGACACAGACTGGTGTCTGGACCACAGAGACACAGACTGGTGTCTGGACCACAGAGACACAGAGTGGTGACTGGACCACAGTGACACAGACTGGTGTCTAGACCACAGGGACACAGACTGGTGCCTGGACCACAGAGACAAAGACTGGTGTCTGGACCACATAGACACAGACTGGTGTCTGGACCACAGAGACACAGGCTGGTGTCTGGACCAGAGAGACAAAGACTGGTGTCTAGACCGCAGAGACACAGACTGGTGTCTGGAGCACAGAGACACAGACTGGTGTCTGGACCACAGAGACACAGACTGGTGTCTGTAGCACAGAGACACAGACTGGTGTCTAGATCACAGAGACACAAGCTGGTGTCTGGACCACAGAGACACAGACTGGTGTCTGGACCACAGAGAATGGTGTATGGACCACAGAGACACAGACTGGTGTCTGGACCACAGGGACACAGACTGGTGTCTGGACCACAGGGACAGAGACTGGTGTCTGGACCACAGGGACAGAGACTGGTGTCTGGACCACAGAGACACAGACTGGTGTCTGGACCACAGAGACAAAGGCTGGTGTCTGGACCACAGAGACACAGACTGGTGTCTGGACCACAGGGACACAGACTGGTGACTGGACCACAGGGACACCGACTGGTGTCTGGACCACAGAGACACAGACTGGTGTCTGGACCACAGTGACACAGACTGGTGTCTAGACCACAGAGACACAGACTGGTGTCTGGACCACAGAGACACAGGCTGGTGTGTGGACCAGAGACACAGACTGGTGTCTAGACCACAGGAACACAGACTGGTGTCTGGACCACAGGGACACAGACTGGTGTCTGGACCACAGAGACACAGGCTGGTTTCTGGACCACAGAGACACAGACTGGTGTCTGGACCTCAGCGACACAGACTGGAGTCTAGACCACAGGGACACAGACTGGTGTCTGGACCACAGGGACACAGACTGATGTCTAGACCACAGGGACACAGACTGGTGTCTGGACCACAGTGACACATACTGGTGTCAAACCACAGGGACACAGACTGGTGTCTGGACCACAGGGACACAGACTGGTGTCTGGAGCACAGAGACACTGACTGGTGTCAGGACCACAGTGACACAGACTGGTGTCTGGACCACAGAGACACAGGCTGGTGTCTGGACCACAGAGACACAGACTGGTGTCAGGACCACAGAGACACAGACTGGTGTCAGGAGCACAGCGACACAGGCTGGCGTCTAGACCACAGAGACACAGACTGGTGTCTCGACCACAGGGACACAGACTGGTGTCTGGACCACAGAGACACCGGCTGGTGTCTGGACCAGAGAGACACAGACTGGTGTCTAGACCACAGAGACACAGACTGGTGTCTGGAGCACAGAGACACAGACTGGTGTCTGGAGCACAGAGACACAGGCTGGTGTTTGGACCACAGAGACACAGACTGGTGCCTGGACCACAGAGACACAGACTGGTGTCTCGACCACAGAGATACAGACTGGTGTCAGGACCAGAGAGACACAGACTGGTGTCTGGACCACAGAGACACAGGCTGGTGTCTGGACCACAGAGACACAGACTGGTGTCTGGACCACAGAGACACAGACTGGTGTCTGGACCACAGAGACACAGGCTGGCGTGTGGACCAGAGACACAGACTGGTGTCTAGACCACAGGAACACAGACTGGTGTCTGGACCACAGGGACACAGACTGGTGTCTGGACCACAGAGACACAAGCTGGTTTCTGGACCACAGAGACACAGACTGGTGTCTGGACCTCAGCGACACAGACTGGAGTCTAGACCACAGGGACACAGACTGGTGTCTGGACCACAGGGACACAGACTGATGTCTAGACCACAGGGACACAGACTGGTGTCTGGACCACAGTGACACATACTGGTGTCAAACCACAGGGACACAGACTGGTGTCTGGACCACAGGGACACAGACTGGTGTCTGGAGCACAGAAACACTGACTGGTGTCAGGACCACAGTGACACAGACTGGTGTCTGGACCACAGAGACACAGGCTGGTGTCTGGACCACAGAGACACAGACTGGTGTCAGGATCACAGAGACACAGACTGGTGTCTGGAGCACAGCGACACAGGCTGGCGTCTAGACCACAGAGACACAGACTGGTGTCTCGACCACAGGGACACAGACTGGTGTCTGGACCACAGAGACACAGGCTGGTGTCTGGACCAGAGAGACACAGACTTGTGTCTAGACCACAGAGACACAGACTGGTGTCTGGACCACAGAGACACAGACTGGTGTCTGGAGCACAGAGACACAGGCTGGTGTTTGGACCACAGAGACACAGACTGGTGCCTGGACCACAGAGACACAGACTGGTGTCTCGACCACAGAGATACAGACTGGTGTCAGGACCAGAGAGACACAGACTGGTGTCTGGACCACAGAGACACAGGCTGGTGTCTGGACCACAGAGACACAGACTGGTGTCTGGAACACAGAGACACAGACTGGTGTCTGGAGCACAGCGACACAGGCTGGTGTCTAGATCACAGAGACACAGACTGGTGTCTAGACCACAGAGACACAGACTTGTGTCTGGACCACAGAGATACAGATTGGTGTCTGGACCACAGAGACACAGGCTGGTGTCTGGATCAGAGAGACACAGGCTGGTGTCTAGACCACAGAGACACAGACTGGTGTCTTGAGCACAGCGATACAGGCTGGTGTCTGGACCACAGAGACACAGACTGGTGTCTATACCACAGAGACACAGACTGGTGTCTGGACCACAGAGACACAGATTGGTGTCTGGACCACAGAGACACAGGCTGGTGTCTGGACCTGAGAGACACAGGCTGGTGTCTAGACCACAGAGACACAGACTGGTGTCTGGAGCACAGAGACACAGACTGATGTCTGGACCACAGAGACACAGACTGGTGTCTGGAGCACAGAGACACAGACTGGTGTCTAGACCACAGAGACACAGACTGGTGTCTGGAGCACAGAGACACAGGCTGGTGTCTGGACCAGAAAGACACAGACTGGTGTCTAGACCACAGAGACAAAGATTGGTGTCTGGAGCACAGAGACACAGGCTGGTGTCTGGACCAGAGAGACACAGACTGGTGTCTACACCAGAGATACAGACTGGTGTCTGGACCACATGGACGCAGACTGGTGTCTGGACCACAGGGACAGAGACTGGTGTCTGGACCACAGAGACACAGACTGGTGTCTGGACCACAGAGACACAGGCTGGTGTCTGGACCACAGAGACACAGACTGGTGTCTGGACCACAGAGACACAGACTGGTGTCTGGACCAGAGGGACACAGACTGGTGACTGGAACACAGGGACACCGACTGGTGACTGGAACACAGGGACACAGACTGGTGTCTGGACCACAGTGACACAGGCTGGTGTCTAGACCACAGAGACACAGACTGGTGTCTGGACCACAGAGACACAGGCTGGTGTGTGGACCAGAGACACAGACTGGTGTCTAGACTACAGGAACACAGACTGGTGTCTGGACCACAGGGACACAGACTGGTGTCTGGACCACAGAGACACAGACTGATGTCTGGACCACAGAGACACAGACTGGTGTCTGGAGCACAGAGACACAGACTGGTGTCTAGACCACAGAGACACAGACTGGTGTCAGAAACACAGAGACACAGACTGGTGTCTAGACCACAGAGACACAGACTGGTGTCTGGAGCACAGAGACACAGGCTGGTGTCTGGACCAGAAAGACAAAGACTGGTGTCTAGACCACAGAGACAAAGACTGGTGTCTGGAGCACAGAGACACAGGCTGGTGTCTGGACCAGAGAGACACAGACTGGTGTCTACACCTGAGATACACAGACCTGTGTCTAGACCACAGAGACACAGACTGGTGTCTGGACCACAGAGACACAGGCTGGTGTCTGGACCACAGAGACACAGGCTGGTGTCTGGACCACAGAGACACAGACTGGTGTCTGGACCACAGAGACACAGGCTGGTGTCTGGACCACAGAGACACAGACTGGTGTCTAGACCAGAGAGACACAGGTTGGTGTCTGGAGCACAGAGACACAGACTGGTGTCTGGACCACAGAGACACAGAGTGGTGACTGGACCACAGTGACACAGACTGGTGTCTAGATCACAGGGACACAGACTGGTGTCTGGACAACAGGGACACAGGCTGTTGTCTGGACCACAGAGACACAGACTGGTGTCTAGACCACAGAGACACAGGCTGGTGTCTGGACCACAGAGACACAGACTGGTGTCTAGACCACAGAGACACAGGTTGGTGTCTGGACCACAGAGACACAGACTGGTGTCTGGACCACAGAGACACAGACCGGTGTCTGGACCACAGAGACACAAACTGGTGTCTGGACCACAGGGACACAGACTGGTGTCTGGACCACAGAGACACAGACTGGAGTCTGGACCAAAGAGGCACAGGCTGGTGTCTGGACCACAGAGACACAGACTGGTGTCTAGTCCAGAGAGACACAGGCTGGTGTCTGGACCACAGGGACACAGACTGGTGTCTGGACCACAGGGACACAGACTGGTGTCTGGACCACAGGGACACAGACTGTTGTCTGGCCCACAGAGACACAGACTGGTGTCTGGACCAGAGACACAGACTGATGTCTGGACCACATGGACACAGACTGGTGTCTGGACCACAGGGACAGAGACTGGTGTCTGGACCACAGAGACACAGACTGGTGTCTGGACCACAGAGACACAGGCTGGTGTCTGGACCACAGAGACACAGACTGGTGTCTGGACCACAGAGACACAGACTGGTGTCTGGACCACAGGGACACAGACTGGTGACTGGACCACAGGGACACCGACTGGTGACTGGACCACAGGGACACAGACTGGTGTCTGGACCACAGTGACACAGGCTGGTGTCTAGACCACAGAGACACAGACTGGTGTCTGGACCACAGAGACACAGGCTGGTGTGTGGACCAGAGACACAGACTGGTGTCTAGACTACAGGAACACAGACTGGTGTCTGGACCACAGGGACACAGACTGGTGTCTGGACCACAGAGACACAGACTGATGTCTGGACCACAGAGACACAGACTGGTGTCTGGAGCACAGAGACACAGACTGGTGTCTAGACCACAGAGACACAGACTGGTGTCAGAAACACAGAGACACAGACTGCTGTCTAGACCACAGAGACACAGACTGGTGTCTGGAGCACAGAGACACAGGCTGGTGTCTGGACCAGAAAGACATAGACTGGGGTCTAGACCACAGAGACAAAGACTGGTGTCTGGAGCACAGAGACACAGGCTGGTGTCTGGACCAGAGAGACACAGACTGGTGTCTGCACCTGAGAGACACAGACCTGTGTCTAGACCATAGAGACACAGACTGGTGTCTGGACCACAGAGACACAGGCTGGTGTCTGGACCACAGAGACACAGGCTGGTGTCTGGACCACAGAGACACAGACTGGTGTCTAGACCAGAGAGACACAGGTTGGTGTCTGGAGCACAGAGACACAGACTGGTGTCTGGACCACAGAGACACAGAGTGGTGACTGGACCACAGTGACACAGACTGGTGTCTAGACCACAGGGACACAGACTGGTGTCTGGACCACAGAGACAAAGACTGGTGTCTGGACCACATAGACACAGACTGGTGTCTGGAACACAGAGACAGAGGCTGGTGTCTGGACCAGAGAGACAAAGACTGGTGTCTAGACCGCAGAGACACAGACTGGTGTCTGGAGCACAGAGACACAGACTGGTGTCTGGACCACAGAGACACAGACTGGTGTCTGAAGTACAGAGACACAGACTGGTGTCTAGATCACACAGACACAAGCTGGTGTCTGGACCACAGAGACACAGACTGGTGTCTGGACCACAGAGAATGGTGTCTGGACCACAGAGACACAGACTGGTGTCTGGACCACAGGGACAGAGACTGGTGTCTGGACCACAGGGACAGAGACTGGTGTCTGGACCACAGGGACAGAGACTGGTGTCTGGACCACAGAGACACAGACTGGTGTCTGGACCACAGAGACAAAGGCTGGTGTCTGGACCACAGAGACACAGACTGGTGTCTGGACCACAGGGACACAGACTGGTGACTGGACCACAGGGACACCGACTGGTGTCTGGACCACAGAGACACAGACTGGTGTCTGGACCACAGTGACACAGACTGGTGTCTAGACCACAGAGATACAGACTGGTGTCTGGACCACAGAGACACAGGCTGGTGTGTGGACCAGAGACACAGACTGGTGTCTAGACCACAGGAACACAGACTGGTGTCTGGACCACAGGGACACAGACTGGTGTCTGGACCACAGAGACACAGGCTGGTTTCTGGACCACAGAGACACAGACTGGTGTCTGGAGCACAGAGACACAGACTGGTGTCTAGACCACAGAGACACAGACTGGTGTCAGAAACACAGAGACACAGACTGCTGTCTAGACCACAGAGACACAGACTGGTGTCTGGAGCACAGAGACACAGGCTGGTGTCTGGACCAGAAAGACATAGACTGGGGTCTAGACCACAGAGACAAAGACTGGTGTCTGGAGCACAGAGACACAGGCTGGTGTCTGGACCAGAGAGACACAGACTGGTGTCTGCACCTGAGAGACACAGACCTGTGTCTAGACCATAGAGACACAGACTGGTGTCTGGACCACAGAGACACAGGCTGGTGTCTGGACCACAGAGACACAGGCTGGTGTCTGGACCACAGAGACACAGACTGGTGTCTAGACCAGAGAGACACAGGTTGGTGTCTGGAGCACAGAGACACAGACTGGTGTCTGGACCACAGAGACACAGAGTGGTGACTGGACCACAGTGACACAGACTGGTGTCTAGACCACAGGGACACAGACTGGTGTCTGGACCACAGAGACAAAGACTGGTGTCTGGACCACATAGACACAGACTGGTGTCTGGAACACAGAGACAGAGGCTGGTGTCTGGACCAGAGAGACAAAGACTGGTGTCTAGACCGCAGAGACACAGACTGGTGTCTGGAGCACAGAGACACAGACTGGTGTCTGGACCACAGAGACACAGACTGGTGTCTGAAGTACAGAGACACAGACTGGTGTCTAGATCACACAGACACAAGCTGGTGTCTGGACCACAGAGACACAGACTGGTGTCTGGACCACAGAGAATGGTGTCTGGACCACAGAGACACAGACTGGTGTCTGGACCACAGGGACAGAGACTGGTGTCTGGACCACAGGGACAGAGACTGGTGTCTGGACCACAGGGACAGAGACTGGTGTCTGGACCACAGAGACACAGACTGGTGTCTGGACCACAGAGACAAAGGCTGGTGTCTGGACCACAGAGACACAGACTGGTGTCTGGACCACAGGGACACAGACTGGTGACTGGACCACAGGGACACCGACTGGTGTCTGGACCACAGAGACACAGACTGGTGTCTGGACCACAGTGACACAGACTGGTGTCTAGACCACAGAGATACAGACTGGTGTCTGGACCACAGAGACACAGGCTGGTGTGTGGACCAGAGACACAGACTGGTGTCTAGACCACAGGAACACAGACTGGTGTCTGGACCACAGGGACACAGACTGGTGTCTGGACCACAGAGACACAGGCTGGTTTCTGGACCACAGAGACACAGACTGGTGTCTGTACCTCAGCGACACAGACTGGTGTCTCGACCACAGGGACACAGACTGGTGTCTGGACCACAGGGACACAGACTGATGTCTAGACCACAGGGACACAGACTGGTGTCTGGACCACAGTGACACAGACTGGTGTCTGGAGCACAGAGACACTGACTGGTGTCTGGACCACAGTGACACAGACTGGTGTCTGGACCACAGGGACACAGACTGGTGTCTGGACCACAGAGACACAGACTGATGTCTGGACCACAGAGACACAGACTGGTGTCTGGAGCACAGAGACACAGACTGGTGTCTAGACCACAGAGACACAGACTGGTGTCAGAAACACAGAGACACAGACTGCTGTCTAGACCACAGAGACACAGACTGGTGTCTGGAGCACAGAGACACAGGCTGGTGTCTGGACCAGAAAGACATAGACTGGGGTCTAGACCACAGAGACAAAGACTGGTGTCTGGAGCACAGAGACACAGGCTGGTGTCTGGACCAGAGAGACACAGACTGGTGTCTGCACCTGAGAGACACAGACCTGTGTCTAGACCATAGAGACACAGACTGGTGTCTGGACCACAGAGACACAGGCTGGTGTCTGGACCACAGAGACACAGGCTGGTGTCTGGACCACAGAGACACAGACTGGTGTCTAGACCAGAGAGACACAGGTTGGTGTCTGGAGCACAGAGACACAGACTGGTGTCTGGACCACAGAGACACAGAGTGGTGACTGGACCACAGTGACACAGACTGGTGTCTAGACCACAGGGACACAGACTGGTGTCTGGACCACAGAGACAAAGACTGGTGTCTGGACCACATAGACACAGACTGGTGTCTGGAACACAGAGACAGAGGCTGGTGTCTGGACCAGAGAGACAAAGACTGGTGTCTAGACCGCAGAGACACAGACTGGTGTCTGGAGCACAGAGACACAGACTGGTGTCTGGACCACAGAGACACAGACTGGTGTCTGAAGTACAGAGACACAGACTGGTGTCTAGATCACACAGACACAAGCTGGTGTCTGGACCACAGAGACACAGACTGGTGTCTGGACCACAGAGAATGGTGTCTGGACCACAGAGACACAGACTGGTGTCTGGACCACAGGGACAGAGACTGGTGTCTGGACCACAGGGACAGAGACTGGTGTCTGGACCACAGAGACAAAGGCTGGTGTCTGGACCACAGAGACACAGACTGGTGTCTGGACCACAGGGACACAGACTGGTGACTGGACCACAGGGACACCGACTGGTGTCTGGACCACAGAGACACAGACTGGTGTCTGGACCACAGTGACACAGACTGGTGTCTAGACCACAGAGATACAGACTGGTGTCTGGACCACAGAGACACAGGCTGGTGTGTGGACCAGAGACACAGACTGGTGTCTAGACCACAGGAACACAGACTGGTGTCTGGACCACAGGGACACAGACTGGTGTCTGGACCACAGAGACACAGGCTGGTTTCTGGACCACAGAGACACAGACTGGTGTCTGTACCTCAGCGACACAGACTGGTGTCTCGACCACAGGGACACAGACTGGTGTCTGGACCACAGGGACACAGACTGATGTCTAGACCACAGGGACACAGACTGGTGTCTGGACCACAGTGACACAGACTGGTGTCTGGAGCACAGAGACACTGACTGGTGTCTGGACCACAGTGACACAGACTGGTGTCTGGACCACAGGGACACAGACTGGTGTCTGGACCACAGAGACACAGACTGATGTCTGGACCACAGAGACACAGACTGGTGTCTGGAGCACAGAGACACAGACTGGTGTCTAGACCACAGAGACACAGACTGGTGTCAGAAACACAGAGACACAGACTGCTGTCTAGACCACAGAGACACAGACTGGTGTCTGGAGCACAGAGACACAGGCTGGTGTCTGGACCAGAAAGACATAGACTGGGGTCTAGACCACAGAGACAAAGACTGGTGTCTGGAGCACAGAGACACAGGCTGGTGTCTGGACCAGAGAGACACAGACTGGTGTCTGCACCTGAGAGACACAGACCTGTGTCTAGACCATAGAGACACAGACTGGTGTCTGGACCACAGAGACACAGGCTGGTGTCTGGACCACAGAGACACAGGCTGGTGTCTGGACCACAGAGACACAGACTGGTGTCTAGACCAGAGAGACACAGGTTGGTGTCTGGAGCACAGAGACACAGACTGGTGTCTGGACCACAGAGACACAGAGTGGTGACTGGACCACAGTGACACAGACTGGTGTCTAGACCACAGGGACACAGACTGGTGTCTGGACCACAGAGACAAAGACTGATGTCTGGACCACATAGACACAGACTGGTGTCTGGAACACAGAGACAGAGGCTGGTGTCTGGACCAGAGAGACAAAGACTGGTGTCTAGACCGCAGAGACACAGACTGGTGTCTGGAGCACAGAGACACAGACTGGTGTCTGGACCACAGAGACACAGACTGGTGTCTGAAGTACAGAGACACAGACTGGTGTCTAGATCACACAGACACAAGCTGGTGTCTGGACCACAGAGACACAGACTGGTGTCTGGACCACAGAGAATGGTGTCTGGACCACAGAGACACAGACTGGTGTCTGGACCACAGGGACAGAGACTGGTGTCTGGACCACAGGGACAGAGACTGGTGTCTGGACCACAGGGACAGAGACTGGTGTCTGGACCACAGAGACACAGACTGGTGTCTGGACCACAGAGACAAAGGCTGGTGTCTGGACCACAGAGACACAGACTGGTGTCTGGACCACAGGGACACAGACTGGTGACTGGACCACAGGGACACCGACTGGTGTCTGGACCACAGAGACACAGACTGGTGTCTGGACCACAGTGACACAGACTGGTGTCTAGACCACAGAGATACAGACTGGTGTCTGGACCACAGAGACACAGGCTGGTGTGTGGACCAGAGACACAGACTGGTGTCTAGACCACAGGAACACAGACTGGTGTCTGGACCACAGGGACACAGACTGGTGTCTGGACCACAGAGACACAGGCTGGTTTCTGGACCACAGAGACACAGACTGGTGTCTGTACCTCAGCGACACAGACTGGTGTCTCGACCACAGGGACACAGACTGGTGTCTGGACCACAGGGACACAGACTGATGTCTAGACCACAGGGACACAGACTGGTGTCTGGACCACAGTGACACAGACTGGTGTCTGGAGCACAGAGACACTGACTGGTGTCTGGACCACAGTGACACAGACTGGTGTCTGGACCACAGAGACACAGGCTGGTGTCTGTACCACAGAGACACAGACTGGTGTCAGGACCACAGAGACACAGACTGGTGTCTGGAGCACAGCGACACAGGCTGGCGTCTAGACCACAGAGACACAGACTGGTGTCTCGACCACAGGGACACAGACTGGTGTCTGGAAAACAGAGACACAGGCTGGTGTCTGGACCAGAGAGACACAGACTTGTGTCTAGACCACGGAGACACAGACTGGTGTCTGGAGCACAGAGACACAGACTGGTGTCTGGAGCACAGAGACACAGGCTGGTGTCTCGACCACAGAGATACAGACTGGTGTCAGGACCAGAGAGACACAGACTGGTGTCTGGACCACAGAGACACAGGCTGGTGTCTGGACCACAGAGACACAGACTGGTTTCTGGAGCACAGCAACACATGCTGGTGTCTAGATCACAGAGACACAGACTGGTGTCTAGACCACAGAGACACAGACTGGTGTCTGGACCACAGAGACACAGATTGGTGTCTGGACCACAGAGACACAGGCTGGTGTCTGGACCAGAGAGACACAGGCTGGTATCTAGACCACAGAGACACAGGCTGGTGTCTGGAGCACAGAGACACAGACTGATGTCTGGACCACAGAGACACAGACTGGTGTCTGGAGCACAGAGACACAGACTGGTGTCTGGAGCACAGAGACAAAGGCTGGTGTCTGGACCAGAAAGACACAGACTGGTGTCTCGACATCAGAGACACAGACTGGTGTCTGGAGCACAGCGACACAGGCTGGTGTCTAGATCACAGAGACACAGACTGGTGTCTAGACCACAGAGACACAGACTGGTGTCTGGACCACAGAGACACAGATTGGTGTCTGGACCACAGAGACACAGGCTGGTGTATGGACCAGAGAGACACAGGCTGGTGTCTAGACCACAGAGACACAGACTCGTGTCTGGAGCACAGAGACACAGACTGATGTCTGGACCACAGAGACACAGATTGGTGTCTGTAGCACAGAGACACAGACTGGTGTCTAGACCACAGAGACACAGACTGGTGTCAGAAACACAGAGACACAGGCTGGTGTCTGGACCAGAGAGACACAGACTGGTGTCTACACCAGAGAGACACAGACCTGTGTCTAGACCACAGAGACACAGACTGGTGTCTGGACCACAGAGACACAGGCTGGTGTCTGGACAACAGAGACACAGGCTGGTGTCTGGACCACAGAGACACAGACTGGTGTCTGGACCACAGAGACACAGGCTGGTGTCTGGACCACAGAGACACAGACTGGTGTCTAGACCAGAGAGACACAGGTTGGTGTCTGGAGCACAGAGACACAGACTGGTGTCTGGACCACAGAGACAAAGACTGGTGTCTGGACCACATAGACACAGACTGGTGTCTGGACCACAGAGACACAGGCTGGTGTCTGGACCAGAGAGACAAAGACTGGTGTCTGGACCACAGAGACACAGACTGGTGTCTGGAGCACAGAGACACAGACTGGTGTCTAGATCACTGAGACACAAGCTGGTGTCTGGACCACAGAGACACAGACTGGTGTCTGGACCACAGACAATGGTGTCTGGACCACAGAGACACAGACTGGTGTCTGGACCACAGGGACACAGACTGGTGTCTGGACAACAGGGACACAGGCTGGTGTCTGGACCACAGAGACACAGACTGGTGTCTAGACCACAGAGACACAGGCTGGTGTCTGGACCACAGAGACAAAGACTGGTGTCTGGACCACAGAGACACAGACTGGTGTCTGGACCACAGAGACACAAACTGGTGTCTGGACCACAGGGACACAGACTGGTGTCTGGACCACAGAGACACAGACTGGTGTCTGGACCAAAGAGACACAGGCTGGTGTCTGGACCACAGAGACACAGACTGGTGTCTAGTCCAGAGAGACACAGGCTGGTGTCTGGACCACAGGGACACAGACTGGTGTCTGGACCACAGGGACACAGACTGGTGTCTGGACCACAGGGACACAGACTGGTGTCTGGCCCACAGAGACACAGACTGGTGTCTGGACCAGAGAGACACAGACTTGTGTCTAGACCACGGAGACACAGACTGGTGTCTGGAGCACAGAGACACAGACTGGTGTCTGGAGCACAGAGACACAGGCTGGTGTCTCGACCACAGAGATACAGACTGGTGTCAGGACCAGAGAGACACAGACTGGTGTCTGGACCACAGAGACACAGGCTGGTGTCTGGACCACAGAGACACAGACTGGTTTCTGGAGCACAGCAACACATGCTGGTGTCTAGATCACAGAGACACAGACTGGTGTCTAGACCACAGAGACACAGACTGGTGTCTGGACCACAGAGACACAGATTGGTGTCTGGACCACAGAGACACAGGCTGGTGTCTGGACCAGAGAGACACAGGCTGGTATCTAGACCACAGAGACACAGGCTGGTGTCTGGAGCACAGAGACACAGACTGATGTCTGGACCACAGAGACACAGACTGGTGTCTGGAGCACAGAGACACAGACTGGTGTCTGGAGCACAGAGACAAAGGCTGGTGTCTGGACCAGAAAGACACAGACTGGTGTCTCGACATCAGAGACACAGACTGGTGTCTGGAGCACAGCGACACAGGCTGGTGTCTAGATCACAGAGACACAGACTGGTGTCTAGACCACAGAGACACAGACTGGTGTCTGGACCACAGAGACACAGATTGGTGTCTGGACCACAGAGACACAGGCTGGTGTATGGACCAGAGAGACACAGGCTGGTGTCTAGACCACAGAGACACAGACTCGTGTCTGGAGCACAGAGACACAGACTGATGTCTGGACCACAGAGACACAGATTGGTGTCTGTAGCACAGAGACACAGACTGGTGTCTAGACCACAGAGACACAGACTGGTGTCAGAAACACAGAGACACAGGCTGGTGTCTGGACCAGAGAGACACAGACTGGTGTCTACACCAGAGAGACACAGACCTGTGTCTAGACCACAGAGACACAGACTGGTGTCTGGACCACAGAGACACAGGCTGGTGTCTGGACAACAGAGACACAGGCTGGTGTCTGGACCACAGAGACACAGACTGGTGTCTGGACCACAGAGACACAGGCTGGTGTCTGGACCACAGAGACACAGACTGGTGTCTAGACCAGAGAGACACAGGTTGGTGTCTGGAGCACAGAGACACAGACTGGTGTCTGGACCACAGAGACAAAGACTGGTGTCTGGACCACATAGACACAGACTGGTGTCTGGACCACAGAGACACAGGCTGGTGTCTGGACCAGAGAGACAAAGACTGGTGTCTGGACCACAGAGACACAGACTGGTGTCTGGAGCACAGAGACACAGACTGGTGTCTAGATCACTGAGACACAAGCTGGTGTCTGGACCACAGAGACACAGACTGGTGTCTGGACCACAGACAATGGTGTCTGGACCACAGAGACACAGACTGGTGTCTGGACCACAGGGACACAGACTGGTGTCTGGACAACAGGGACACAGGCTGGTGTCTGGACCACAGAGACACAGACTGGTGTCTAGACCACAGAGACACAGGCTGGTGTCTGGACCACAGAGACAAAGACTGGTGTCTGGACCACAGAGACACAGACTGGTGTCTGGACCACAGAGACACAAACTGGTGTCTGGACCACAGGGACACAGACTGGTGTCTGGACCACAGAGACACAGACTGGTGTCTGGACCAAAGAGACACAGGCTGGTGTCTGGACCACAGAGACACAGACTGGTGTCTAGTCCAGAGAGACACAGGCTGGTGTCTGGACCACAGGGACACAGACTGGTGTCTGGACCACAGGGACACAGACTGGTGTCTGGACCACAGGGACACAGACTGGTGTCTGGCCCACAGAGACACAGACTGGTGTCTGGACCAGAGACACAGACTGGTGTCTAGATCACAGAGACACAAGCTGGTGTCTGGACCACAGAGACACAGACTGGTGTCTGGACCACAGAGAATGGTGTCTGGACCACAGGGACACAGACTGGTGTCTGGACAACAGGGACACAGGCTGGTGTCTGGACCACAGAGACACAGACTGGTGTCTAGACCACAGAGACACAGGCTGGTGTCTGGACCAGAGAGACAAAGACTGGTGTCTAGACCGCAGAGACACAAGCTGGTGTCTGGACCACAGAGACACAGACTGGTGTCTGGACCACAGAGAATGGTGTCTGGACCACAGAGACACAGACTGGTGTCTGGACCACAGGGACACAGACTGGTGTCTGGACAACAGGGACACAGGCTGGTGTCTGGACCACAGAGACACAGACTGGTGTCTAGACCACAGAGACACAGGCTGGTGTCTGGACCACAGAGACACAGACTGGTGTCTGGACCACAGAGACACAGACTGGTGTCTGGACCACAGAGACACAAACTGGTGTCTGGACCACAGGGACACAGACTGGTGTCTGGACCACAGAGACACAGACTGGAGTCTGGACCAAAGAGGCACAGGCTGGTGTCTGGACCACAGAGAAACAGACTGGTGTCTAGTCCAGAGAGACACAGGCTGGTGTCTGGACCACAGGGACACAGACTGGTGTCTGGACCACAGGGACACAGACTGGTGTCTGGACCACAGGGACACAGACTGTTGTCTGGCCCACAGAGACACAGACTGGTGTCTGGACCAGAGACACAGACTGGTGTCTGGACCACATGGACGCAGACTGGTGTCTGGACCACAGGGACAGAGACTGGTGTCTGGACCACAGAGACACAGACTGGTGTCTGGACCACAGAGACACAGGCTGGTGTCTGGACCACAGAGACACAGACTGGTGTCTGGACCACAGAGACACAGACTGGTGTCTGGACCACAGGGACACAGACTGGTGACTGGAACACAGGGACACCGACTGGTGACTGGAACACAGGGACACAGACTGGTGTCTGGACCACAGTGACACAGGCTGGTGTCTAGACCACAGAGACACAGACTGGTGTCTGGACCACAGAGACACAGGCTGGTGTGTGGACCAGAGACACAGACTGGTGTCTAGACTACAGGAACACAGACTGGTGTCTGGACCACAGGGACACAGACTGGTGTCTGGACCACAGAGACACAGACTGATGTCTGGACCACAGAGACAAAGACTGGTGTCTGGAGCACAGAGACACAGACTGGTGTCTAGACCACAGAGACACAGACTGGTGTCAGAAACACAGAGACACAGACTGGTGTCTAGACCACAGAGACACAGACTGGTGTCTGGAGCACAGAGACACAGGCTGGTGTCTGGACCAGAAAGACAAAGACTGGTGTCTAGACCACAGAGACAAAGACTGGTGTCTGGAGAACAGAGACACAGGCTGGTGTCTGGACCAGAGAGACACAGACTGGTGTCTACACCTGAGAGACACAGACCTGTGTCTAGACCATAGAGACACAGACTGGTGTCTGGACCACAGAGACACAGGCTGGTGTCTGGACCACAGAGACACAGGCTGGTGTCTGGACCACAGAGACACAGACTGGTGTCTGGACCACAGAGACACAGGCTGGTGTCTGGACCACAGAGACACAGACTGGTGTCTAGACCAGAGAGACACAGGTTGGTGTCTGGAGCACAGAGACACAGACTGGTGTCTGGACCACAGAGACACAGAGTGGTGACTGGACCACAGTGACACAGACTGGTGTCTAGACCACAGGGACACAGACTGGTGTCTGGACAACAGGGACACAGGCTGTTGTCTGGACCACAGAGACACAGACTGGTGTCTAGACCACAGAGACACAGGCTGGTGTCTGGACCACAGAGACACAGACTGGTGTCTAGACCACAGAGACACAGGTTGGTGTCTGGACCACAGAGACACAGACTGGTGTCTGGACCACAGAGACACAGACCGGTGTCTGGACCACAGAGACACAAACTGGTGTCTGGACCACAGGGACACAGACTGGTGTCTGGACCACAGAGACACAGACTGGAGTCTGGACCAAAGAGGCACAGGCTGGTGTCTGGACCACAGAGACACAGACTGGTGTCTAGTCCAGAGAGACACAGGCTGGTGTCTGGACCACAGGGACACAGACTGGTGTCTGGACCACAGGGACACAGACTGGTGTCTGGACCACAGGGACACAGACTGTTGTCTGGCCCACAGAGACACAGACTGGTGTCTGGACCAGAGACACAGACTGATGTCTGGACCACATGGACACAGACTGGTGTCTGGACCACAGGGACAGAGACTGGTGTCTGGACCACAGAGACACAGACTGGTGTCTGGACCACAGAGACACAGGCTGGTGTCTGGACCACAGAGACACAGGCTGGTGTCTGGACCACAGAGACACAGACTGGTGTCTACACCTGAGAGACACAGACCTGTGTCTAGACCATAGAGACACAGACTGGTGTCTGGACCACAGAGACACAGGCTGGTGTCTGGACCACAGAGACACAGGCTGGTGTCTGGACCACAGAGACACAGACTGGTGTCTGGACCACAGAGACACAGGCTGGTGTCTGGACCACAGAGACACAGACTGGTGTCTAGACCAGAGAGACACAGGTTGGTGTCTGGAGCACAGAGACACAGACTGGTGTCTGGACCACAGAGACACAGAGTGGTGACTGGACCACAGTGACACAGACTGGTGTCTAGACCACAGGGACACAGACTGGTGTCTGGACAACAGGGACACAGGCTGTTGTCTGGACCACAGAGACACAGACTGGTGTCTAGACCACAGAGACACAGGCTGGTGTCTGGACCACAGAGACACAGACTGGTGTCTAGACCACAGAGACACAGGTTGGTGTCTGGACCACAGAGACACAGACTGGTGTCTGGACCACAGAGACACAGACCGGTGTCTGGACCACAGAGACACAAACTGGTGTCTGGACCACAGGGACACAGACTGGTGTCTGGACCACAGAGACACAGACTGGAGTCTGGACCAAAGAGGCACAGGCTGGTGTCTGGACCACAGAGACACAGACTGGTGTCTAGTCCAGAGAGACAGAGGCTGGTGTCTGGACCACAGGGACACAGACTGGTGTCTGGACCACAGGGACACAGACTGGTGTCTGGACCACAGGGACACAGACTGTTGTCTGGCCCACAGAGACACAGACTGGTGTCTGGACCAGAGACACAGACTGATGTCTGGACCACATGGACACAGACTGGTGTCTGGACCACAGGGACAGAGACTGGTGTCTGGACCACAGAGACACAGACTGGTGTCTGGACCACAGAGACACAGGCTGGTGTCTGGACCACAGAGACACAGACTGGTGTCTGGACCACAGAGACACAGGCTGGTGTGTGGACCAGAGACACAGACTGGTGTCTAGACTACAGGAACACAGACTGGTGTCTGGACCACAGGGACACAGACTGGTGTCTGGACCACAGAGACACAGACTGATGTCTGGACCACAGAGACACAGACTGGTGTCTGGAGCACAGAGACACAGACTGGTGTCTAGACCACAGAGACACAGACTGGTGTCAGAAACACAGAGACACAGACTGGTGTCTAGACCACAGAGACACAGACTGGTGTCTGGAGCACAGAGACACAGGCTGGTGTCTGGACCAGAAAGACATAGACTGGGGTCTAGACCACAGAGACAAAGACTGGTGTCTGGAGCACAGAGACACAGGCTGGTGTCTGGACCAGAGAGACACAGACTGGTGTCTGCACCTGAGAGACACAGACCTGTGTCTAGACCATAGAGACACAGACTGGTGTCTGGACCACAGAGACACAGGCTGGTGTCTGGACCACAGAGACACAGGCTGGTGTCTGGACCACAGAGACACAGACTGGTGTCTAGACCAGAGAGACACAGGTTGGTGTCTGGAGCACAGAGACACAGACTGGTGTCTGGACCACAGAGACACAGAGTGGTGACTGGACCACAGTGACACAGACTGGTGTCTAGACCACAGGGACACAGACTGGTGTCTGGACCACAGAGACAAAGACTGGTGTCTGGACCACATAGACACAGACTGGTGTCTGGAACACAGAGACACAGGCTGGTGTCTGGACCAGAGAGACAAAGACTGGTGTCTAGACCGCAGAGACACAGACTAGTGTCTGGAGCACAGAGACACAGACTGGTGTCTGGACCACAGAGACACAGACTGGTGTCTGAAGTACAGAGACACAGACTGGTGTCTAGATCACACAGACACAAGCTGGTGTCTGGACCACAGAGACACAGACTGGTGTCTGGACCACAGAAAATGGTGTCTGGACCACAGAGACACAGACTGGTGTCTGGACCACAGGGACAGAGACTGGTGTCTGGACCACAGGGACAGAGACTGGTGTCTGGACCACAGGGACAGAGACTGGTGTCTGGACCACAGAGACACAGACTGGTGTCTGGACCACAGAGACAAAGGCTGGTGTCTGGACCACAGAGACACAGACTGGTGTCTGGACCACAGGGACACAGACTGGTGACTGGACCACAGGGACACCGACTGGTGTCTGGACCACAGAGACACAGACTGGTGTCTGGACCACAGTGACACAGACTGGTGTCTAGACCACAGAGATACAGACTGGTGTCTGGACCACAGAGACACAGGCTGGTGTGTGGACCAGAGACACAGACTGGTGTCTAGACCACAGGAACACAGACTGGTGTCTGGACCACAGGGACACAGACTGGTGTCTGGACCACAGAGACACAGGCTGGTTTCTGGACCACAGAGACACAGACTGGTGTCTGTACCTCAGCGACACAGACTGGTGTCTCGACCACAGGGACACAGACTGGTGTCTGGACCACAGGGACACAGACTGATGTCTAGACCACAGGGACACAGACTGGTGTCTGGACCACAGTGACACAGACTGGTGTCTGGAGCACAGAGACACTGACTGGTGTCTGGACCACAGTGACACAGACTGGTGTCTGGACCACAGAGACACAGGCTGGTGTCTGTACCACAGAGACACAGACTGGTGTCAGGACCACAGAGACACAGACTGGTGTCTGGAGCACAGCGACACAGGCTGGCGTCTAGACCACAGAGACACAGACTGGTGTCTCGACCACAGGGACACAGACTGGTGTCTGGAAAACAGAGACACAGGCTGGTGTCTGGACCAGAGAGACACAGACTTGTGTCTAGACCACAGAGACACAGACTGGTGTCTGGAGCACAGAGACACAGACTGGTGTCTGGAGCACAGAGACACAGGCTGGTGTCTCGACCACAGAGATACAGACTGGTGTCAGGACCAGAGAGACACAGACTGGTGTCTGGACCACAGAGACACAGGCTGGTGTCTGGACCACAGAGACACAGACTGGTTTCTGGAGCACAGCAACACATGCTGGTGTCTAGATCACAGAGACACAGACTGGTGTCTAGACCACAGAGACACAGACTGGTGTCTGGACCACAGAGACACAGATTGGTGTCTGGACCACAGAGACACAGGCTGGTGTCTGGACCAGAGAGACACAGGCTGGTATCTAGACCACAGAGACACAGGCTGGTGTCTGGAGCACAGAGACACAGACTGATGTCTGGACCACAGAGACACAGACTGGTGTCTGGAGCACAGAGACACAGACTGGTGTCTGGAGCACAGAGACAAAGGCTGGTGTCTGGACCAGAAAGACACAGACTGGTGTCTCGACATCAGAGACACAGACTGGTGTCTGGAGCACAGCGACACAGGCTGGTGTCTAGATCACAGAGACACAGACTGGTGTCTAGACCACAGAGACACAGACTGGTGTCTGGACCACAGAGACACAGATTGGTGTCTGGACCACAGAGACACAGGCTGGTGTCTGGACCAGAGAGACACAGGCTGGTGTCTAGACCACAGAGACACAGACTCGTGTCTGGAGCACAGAGACACAGACTGATGTCTGGACCACAGAGACACAGATTGGTGTCTGTAGCACAGAGACACAGACTGGTGTCTAGACCACAGAGACACAGACTGGTGTCAGAAACACAGAGACACAGGCTGGTGTCTGGACCAGAGAGACACAGACTGGTGTCTACACCAGAGAGACACAGACCTGTGTCTAGACCACAGAGACACAGACTGGTGTCTGGACCACAGAGACACAGGCTGGTGTCTGGACAACAGAGACACAGGCTGGTGTCTGGACCACAGAGACACAGACTGGTGTCTGGACCACAGAGACACAGGCTGGTGTCTGGACCACAGAGACACAGACTGGTGTCTAGACCAGAGAGACACAGGTTGGTGTCTGGAGCACAGAGACACAGACTGGTGTCTGGACCACAGAGACAAAGACTGGTGTCTGGACCACATAGACACAGACTGGTGTCTGGACCACAGAGACACAGGCTGGTGTCTGGACCAGAGAGACAGAGACTGGTGTCTGGACCACAGAGACACAGACTGGTGTCTGGAGCACAGAGACACAGACTGGTGTCTAGATCACTGAGACACAAGCTGGTGTCTGGACCACAGAGACACAGACTGGTGTCTGGACCACAGAGAATGGTGTCTGGACCACAGAGACACAGACTGATGTCTGGACCACAGGGACACAGACTGGTGTCTGGACAACAGAGACACAGGCTGGTGTCTGGACCACAGAGACACAGACTGGTGTCTAGACCACAGAGACACAGGCTGGTGTCTGGACCACAGAGACACAGACTGGTGTCTGGACCACAGAGACACAGACTGGTGTCTGGACCACAGAGACACAAACTGGTGTCTGGACCACAGGGACACAGACTGGTGTCTGGACCACAGAGACACAGACTGGTGTCTGGACCAAAGAGACACAGGCTGGTGTCTGGACCACAGAGACACAGACTGGTGTCTAGTCCAGAGAGACACAGGCTGGTGTCTGGACCACAGGGACACAGACTGGTGTCTGGACCACAGGGACACAGACTGGTGTCTGGACCACAGGGACACAGACTGGTGTCTGGCCCACAGAGACACAGACTGGTGTCTGGACCAGAGACACAGACTGGTGTCTAGATCACAGAGACACAAGCTGGTGTCTGGACCACAGAGACACAGACTGGTGTCTGGACCACAGAGAATGGTGTCTGGACCACAGGGACACAGACTGGTGTCTGCACAACAGGGACACAGGCTGGTGTCTGGACCACAGAGACACAGACTGGTGTCTAGACCACAGAGACACAGGCTGGTGTCTGGACCACAGAGACACAGACTGGTGTCTGGACCACAGAGACACAGACTGGTGTCTAGACCACAGAGACACAAACTGGTGTCTGGACCACAGGGACACAGACTGGTGTCTGGACAACAGAGACACAGACTGGTGTCTGGACCAAAGAGACACAGGCTGGTGTCCTGACCACAGGGACACAGACTGGTGTCTGGACCACAGGGACACAGACTGGTGTCTGGACCACAGGGACACAGACTGGTGTCTGGCCCACAGAGACACAGACTGGTGTCTGGACCAGAGACACAGACTGGTATCTAGACCACATGGACACAGACTGGTGTCTGGACCACAGGGACAGAGACTGGTGTCTGGACCACAGAGACACAGACTGGTGTCTGGACCACAGAGACACAGGCTGGTGTCTGGACCACAGAGACACAGACTGGTGTCTGGACCACAGGGACACAGACTGGTGTCTAGACCACATGGACACAGACTGGTGTCTGGACCACAGAGGCACAGATTGGTGTCTGGACCACAGAGACACAGGCTGGTGTCTGGACCAGAGAGACACAGGCTGGTGTCTAGACCACAGAGACACAGGCTGGTGTCTGGAGCACAGAGACACAGACTGATGTCTGGACCACAGAGACACAGGCTGGTGTCTGGACCAGAGAGACACAGGCTGGTGTCTAGACCACAGAGACACAGACTTGTGTCTGGAGCACAGAGACACAGACTGGTGTCTGGACCACAGAGACACAGATTGGTGTCTGGACCACAGAGACACAGGCTGGTGTCTGGACCAGAAAGACACAGACTGGTGTCTCGACCACAGAGACACAGACTGGTGTCTAGACCACAGAGACACAGACTGGTGTCTGGACCACAGAGACACAGATTGGTGTCTGGACCACAGAGACACAGGCTGGTGTCTGGACCAGAGAGACACAGGCTGGTGTCTAGACCACAGAGACACAGACTGGTGTCTGGAGCACAGAGACACAGACTGATGTCTGGACCACAGAGACACAGACTGGTGTCTGGAGCACAGAGACACATAATGGTGTCTAGACCACAGAGACACAGATTGGTGTCAGAAACACAGAGACACAGACTGGTGTCTAGACCACAGAGACACAGACTGGTGTCTGGAGCACAGAGACACAGGCTGGTGTCTGGACCAGAAAGACACAGACTGGTGTCTAGACCACAGAGACAAAGACTGGTGTCTGGAGCACAGAGACACAGGCTGGTGTCTGGACCAGAGAGACACAGACTGGTGTCTACACCAGAGAGACACAGACCTGTGTCTAGACCACAGAGACACAGACTGGTGTCTGGACCACAGAGACACAGGCTGGTGTCTGGACCACAGAGACACAGGCTGGTGTCTGGACCACAGAGACACAGACTGGTGTCTGGACCACAGAGACACAGGCTGGTGTCTGGACCACAGAGACACAGACTGGTGTCTAGACCAGAGAGACACAGGTTGGTGTCTGGAGCACAGAGACACAGACTGGTGTCTGGACCACAGAGACAAAGACTGGTGTCTGGACCACATAGACACAGACTGGTGTCTGGACCACAGAGACACAGGCTGGTGTCTGGACCAGAGAGACAAAGACTGGTGTCTAGACCGCAGAGACACAGACTGGTGTCTGGAGCACAGAGACACAGACTGGTGTCTGGACCACAGAGACACAGACTGGTGTCTGGAGCACAGAGACACAGACTGGTGTCTAGATCACAGAGACACAAGCTGGTGTCTGGACCACAGAGACACAGACTGGTGTCTGGACCACAGAGAATGGTGTCTGGACCACAGAGATACAGACTGGTGTCTGGACCACAGGGACACAGACTGGTGTCTGGACAACAGGGACACAGGCTGGTGTCTGGACCACAGAGACACAGACTGGTGTCTAGACCACAGAGACACAGGCTGGTGTCTGGACCACAGAGACACAGACTGGTGTCTGGACCACAGAGACACAGACTGGTGTCTGGACCACAGAGACACAAACTAGTGTCTGGACCACAGGGACACAGACTGGTGCCTGGACCACAGAGACACAGACTGGTGTCTGGACCAAAGAGACACAGGCTGGTGTCTGGACCACAGAGACACAGACTGGTGTCTAGTCCAGAGAGACACAGGCTGGTGTCTGGACCACAGGGACACAGACTGGTGTCTGGACCACAGGGACACAGACTGGTGTCTGGACCACAGGGACACAGACTGGTGTCTGGCCCACAGAGACACAGACTGGTGTCTGGACCAGAGACACAGACTGGTGTCTAGATCACAGAGACACAAGCTGGTGTCTGGACCACAGAGACACAGACTGGTGTCTGGACCACAGAGAATGCTGTCTGGACCACAGGGACACAGACTGGTGTCTGGACAACAGGGACACAGGCTGGTGTCTGGACCACAGAGACACAGACTGGTGTCTAGACCACAGAGACACAGGCTGGTGTCTGGACCACAGAGACACAGACTGGTGTCTGGACCACAGAGACACAGAATGGTGTCTGGACCACAGAGACATAAACTGGTGTCTGGACCACAGGGACACAGACTGGTGCCTGGACCACAGAGACACAGACTGGTGTCTGGACCAAAGAGACACAGGCTGGTGTCTGTACCTCAGCGACACAGACTGGTGTCTCGACCACAGGGACACAGACTGGTGTCTGGACCACAGGGACACAGACTGATGTCTAGACCACAGGGACACAGACTGGTGTCTGGACCACAGTGACACAGACTGGTGTCTGGAGCACAGAGACACTGACTGGTGTCTGGACCACAGTGACACAGACTGGTGTCTGGACCACAGAGACACAGGCTGGTGTCTGGACCACAGAGACACAGACTGGTGTCAGGACCACAGAGACACAGACTGGTGTCTGGAGCACAGCGACACAGGCTGGCGTCTAGACCACAGAGACACAGACTGGTGTCTCGACCACAGGGACACAGACTGGTGTCTGGAAAACAGAGACACAGGCTGGTGTCTGGACCAGAGAGACACAGACTTGTGTCTAGACCACAGAGACACAGACTGGTGTCTGGAGCACAGAGACACAGACTGGTGTCTGGAGCACAGAGACACAGGCTGGTGTCTCGACCACAGAGATACAGACTGGTGTCAGGACCAGAGAGACACAGACTGGTGTATGGACCACAGAGACACAGGCTGGTGTCTGGACCACAGAGACACAGACTGGTTTCTGGAGCACAGCAACACATGCTTGTGTCTAGATCACAGAGACACAGACTGGTGTCTAGACCACAGAGACACAGACTGGTGTCTGGACCACAGAGACACAGATTGGTGTCTGGACCACAGAGACACAGGCTGGTGTCTGGACCAGAGAGACACAGGCTGGTATCTAGACCACAGAGACACAGGCTGGTGTCTGGAGCACAGAGACACAGACTGATGTCTGGACCACAGAGACACAGACTGGTGTCTGGAGCACAGAGACACAGACTGGTGTCTGGAGCACAGAGACAAAGGCTGGTGTCTGGACCAGAAAGACACAGACTGGTGTCTCGACATCAGAGACACAGACTGGTGTCTGGAGCACAGCGACACAGGCTGGTGTCTAGATCACAGAGACACAGACTGGTGTCTAGACCACAGAGACACAGACTGGTGTCTGGACCACAGAGACACAGATTGGTGTCTGGACCACAGAGACACAGGCTGGTGTCTGGACCAGAGAGACACAGGCTGGTGTCTAGACCACAGAGACACAGACTCGTGTCTGGAGCACAGAGACACAGACTGATGTCTGGACCACAGAGACACAGATTGGTGTCTGTAGCACAGAGACACAGACTGGTGTCTAGACCACAGAGACACAGACTGGTGTCAGAAACACAGAGACACAGGCTGGTGTCTGGACCAGAGAGACACAGACTGGTGTCTACACCAGAGAGACACAGACCTGTGTCTAGACCACAGAGACACAGACTGGTGTCTGGACCACAGAGACACAGGCTGGTGTCTGGACAACAGAGACACAGGCTGGTGTCTGGACCACAGAGACACAGACTGGTGTCTGGACCACAGAGACACAGGCTGGTGTCTGGACCACAGAGACACAGACTGGTGTCTAGACCAGAGAGACACAGGTTGGTGTCTGGAGCACAGAGACACAGACTGGTGTCTGGACCACAGAGACAAAGACTGGTGTCTGGACCACATAGACACAGACTGGTGTCTGGACCACAGAGACACAGGCTGGTGTCTGGACCAGAGAGACAAAGACTGGTGTCTAGACCGCAGAGACACAGACTGGTGTCTGGAGCACAGAGACACAGACTGGTGTCTGGACCACAGAGACACAGACTGGTGTCTGGAGCACAGAGACACAGACTGGTGTCTAGATCACTGAGACACAAGCTGGTGTCTGGACCACAGAGACACAGACTGGTGTCTGGACCACAGAGAATGGTGTCTGGACCACAGAGACACAGACTGGTGTCTGGACCACAGGGACACAGACTGGTGTCTGGACAACAGGGACACAGGCTGGTGTCTGGACCACAGAGACACAGACTGGTGTCTAGACCACAGAGACACAGGCTGGTGTCTGGACCACAGAGACACAGACTGGTGTCTGGACCACAGAGACACAGACTGGTGTCTGGACCACAGAGACACAAACTGGTGTCTGGACCACAGGGACACAGACTGGTGTCTGGACCACAGAGACACAGACTGGTGTCTGGACCAAAGAGACACAGGCTGGTGTCTGGACCACAGAGACACAGACTGGTGTCTAGTCCAGAGAGACACAGGCTGGTGTCTGGACCACAGGGACACAGACTGGTGTCTGGACCACAGGGACACAGACTGGTGTCTGGACCACAGGGACACAGACTGGTGTCTGGCCCACAGAGACACAGACTGGTGTCTGGACCAGAGACACAGACTGGTGTCTAGATCACAGAGACACAAGCTGGTGTCTGGACCACAGAGACACAGACTGGTGTCTGGACCACAGAGAATGGTGTCTGGACCACAGGGACACAGACTGGTGTCTGGACAACAGGGACACAGGCTGGTGTCTGGACCACAGAGACACAGACTGGTGTCTAGACCACAGAGACACAGGCTGGTGTCTGGACCACAGAGACACAGACTGGTGTCTGGACCACAGAGACACAGACTGGTGTCTGGACCACAGAGACACAAACTGGTGTCTGGACCACAGGGACACAGACTGGTGCCTGGACCACAGAGACACAGACTGGTGTCTGGACCAAAGAGACACAGGCTGGTGTCTGTACCTCAGCGACACAGACTGGTGCCTGGACCACAGAGACACAGACTGGTGTCTGGACCAAAGAGACACAGACTGGTGTCTGGACCACAGAGACACAGACTGGTGTCTAGTCCAGAGAGACACAGGCTGGTGTCTGGACCACAGGGACACAGACTGGTGTCTGGACCACAGGGACACAGACTGGTGTCTGGACCACAGGGACACAGACTGGTGTCTGGCCCACAGAGACACAGACTGGTGTCTGGACCAGAGACACAGACTGGTGTCTAGATCACAGAGACACAAGCTGGTGTCTGGACCACAGAGACACAGACTGGTGTCTGGACCACAGAGAATGCTGTCTGGACCACAGGGACACAGACTGGTGTCTGGACAACAGGGACACAGGCTGGTGTCTGGACCACAGAGACACAGACTGGTGTCTAGACCACAGAGACACAGGCTGGTGTCTGGACCACAGAGACACAGACTGGTGTCTGGACCACAGAGACACAGACTGGTGTCTGGACCACAGAGACACAAACTGGTGTCTGGACCACAGGGACACAGACTGGTGCCTGGACCACAGAGACACAGACTGGTGTCTGGACCAAAGAGACACAGGCTGGTGTCTGTACCTCAGCGACACAGACTGGTGTCTCGACCACAGGGACACAGACTGGTGTCTGGACCACTGGGACACAGACTGGTGTCTGGAGCACAGAGACACTGACTGGTGTTTGGACCACAGTGACACAGACTGGTGTCTGGACCACAGAGACACAGGCTGGTGTCTGGACCACAGAGACACAGACTGGTGTCAGGACCACAGAGACACAGACTGGTGTCTGGAGCACAGCGACACAGGCTGGCGTCTAGACCACAGAGACACAGACTGGTGTCTCGACCACAGGGACACAGACTGGTGTCTGGAAAACAGAGACACAGGCTGGTGTCTGGACCAGAGAGACACAGACTTGTGTCTAGACCACAGAGACACAGACTGGTGTCTGGAGCACAGAGACACAGACTGGTGTCTGGAGCACAGAGACACAGGCTGGTGTCTCGACCACAGAGATACAGACTGGTGTCAGGACCAGAGAGACACAGACTGGTGTCTGGACCACAGAGACACAGGCTGGTGTCTGGACCACAGAGACACAGACTGGTTTCTGGAGCACAGCAACACATGCTTGTGTCTAGATCACAGAGACACAGACTGGTGTCTAGACCACAGAGACACAGACTGGTGTCTGGACCACAGAGACACAGATTGGTGTCTGGACCACAGAGACACAGGCTGGTGTCTGGACCAGAGAGACACAGGCTGGTATCTAGACCACAGAGACACAGGCTGGTGTCTGGAGCACAGAGACACAGACTGATGTCTGGACCACAGAGACACAGACTGGTGTCTGGAGCACAGAGACACAGACTGGTGTCTGGAGCACAGAGACAAAGGCTGGTGTCTGGACCAGAAAGACACAGACTGGTGTCTCGACATCAGAGACACAGACTGGTGTCTGGAGCACAGCGACACAGGCTGGTGTCTAGATCACAGAGACACAGACTGGTGTCTAGACCACAGAGACACAGACTGGTGTCTGGACCACAGAGACACAGATTGGTGTCTGGACCACAGAGACACAGGCTGGTGTCTGGACCAGAGAGACACAGGCTGGTATCTAGACCACAGAGACACAGGCTGGTGTCTGGAGCACAGAGACACAGACTGATGTCTGGACCACAGAGACACAGACTGGTGTCTGGAGCACAGAGACACAGACTGGTGTCTGGAGCACAGAGACAAAGGCTGGTGTCTGGACCAGAAAGACACAGACTGGTGTCTCGACATCAGAGACACAGACTGGTGTCTGGAGCACAGCGACACAGGCTGGTGTCTAGATCACAGAGACACAGACTGGTGTCTAGACCACAGAGACACAGACTGGTGTCTGGACCACAGAGACACAGATTGGTGTCTGGACCACAGAGACACAGGCTGGTGTCTGGACCAGAGAGACACAGGCTGGTGTCTAGACCACAGAGACACAGACTCGTGTCTGGAGCACAGAGACACAGACTGATGTCTGGACCACAGAGACACAGATTGGTGTCTGTAGCACAGAGACACAGACTGGTGTCTAGACCACAGAGACACAGACTGGTGTCAGAAACACAGAGACACAGGCTGGTGTCTGGACCAGAGAGACACAGACTGGTGTCTACACCAGAGAGACACAGACCTGTGTCTAGACCACAGAGACACAGACTGGTGTCTGGACCACAGAGACACAGGCTGGTGTCTGGACAACAGAGACACAGGCTGGTGTCTGGACCACAGAGACACAGACTGGTGTCTGGACCACAGAGACACAGGCTGGTGTCTGGACCACAGAGACACAGACTGGTGTCTAGACCAGAGAGACACAGGTTGGTGTCTGGAGCACAGAGACACAGACTGGTGTCTGGACCACAGAGACAAAGACTGGTGTCTGGACCACATAGACACAGACTGGTGTCTGGACCACAGAGACACAGGCTGGTGTCTGGACCAAAGAGACAAAGACTGGTGTCTAGACCGCAGAGACACAGACTGGTGTCTGGAGCACAGAGACACAGACTGGTGTCTGGACCACAGAGACACAGACTGGTGTCTGGAGCACAGAGACACAGACTGGTGTCTAGATCACTGAGACACAAGCTGGTGTCTGGACCACAGAGACACAGACTGGTGTCTGGACCACAGAGAATGGTGTCTGGACCACAGAGACACAGACTGGTGTCTGGACCACAGGGACACAGACTGGTGTCTGGACAACAGGGACACAGGCTGGTGTCTGGACCACAGAGACACAGACTGGTGACTAGACCACAGAGACACAGGCTGGTGTCTGGACCACAGAGACACAGACTGGTGTCTGGACCACAGAGACACAGACTGGTGTCTGGACCACAGAGACACAAACTGGTGTCTGGACCACAGGGACACAGACTGGTGTCTGGACCACAGAGACACAGACTGGTGTCTGGACCAAAGAGACACAGGCTGGTGTCTGGACCACAGAGACACAGACTGGTGTCTAGTCCAGAGAGACACAGGCTGGTGTCTGGACCACAGGGACACAGACTGGTGTCTGGACCACAGGGACACAGACTGGTGTCTGGACCACAGGGACACAGACTGGTGTCTGGCCCACAGAGACACAGACTGGTGTCTGGAACAGAGACACAGACTGGTGTCTAGATCACAGAGACACAAGCTGGTGTCTGGACCACAGAGACACAGACTGGTGTCTGGACCACAGAGAATGGTGTCTGGACCACAGGGACACAGACTGGTGTCTGGACAACAGGGACACAGGCTGGTGTCTGGACCACAGAGACACAGACTGGTGTCTAGACCACAGAGACACAGGCTGGTGTCTGGACCACAGAGACACAGACTGGTGTCTGTACCACAGAGACACAGACTGGTGTCTAGACCACAGAGACACAAACTGGTGTCTGGACCACAGGGACACAGACTGGTGTCTGGACCACAGAGACACAGACTGGTGTCTGGACCAAAGAGACACAGGCTGGTGTCCTGACCACAGGGACACAGACTGGTGTCTGGACCACAGGGACACAGACTGGTGTCTGGACCACAGGGACACAGACTGGTGTCTGGCCCACAGAGACACAGACTGGTGTCTGGACCAGAGACACAGACTGGTATCTAGACCACATGGACACAGACTGGTGTCTGGACCACAGGGACAGAGACTGGTGTCTGGACCACAGAGACACAGACTGGTGTCTGGACCACAGAGACACAGGCTGGTGTCTGGACCACAGAGACACAGACTGGTGTCTGGACCACAGAGACACAGACTGGTGTCTGGACCACAGGGACACAGACTGGTGTCTAGACCACATGGACACAGACTGGTGTCTGGACCACAGAGGCACAGATTGGTGTCTGGACCACAGAGACACAGGCTGGTGTCTGGACCAGAGAGACACAGGCTGGTGTCTAGACCACAGAGACACAGGCTGGTGTCTGGAGCACAGAGACACAGACTGATGTCTGGACCACAGAGACACAGGCTGGTGTCTGGACCAGAGAGACACAGGCTGGTGTCTAGACCACAGAGACACAGACTTGTGTCTGGAGCACAGAGACACAGACTGGTGTCTGGACCACAGAGACACAGATTGGTGTCTGGACCACAGAGACACAGGCTGGTGTCTGGACCAGAAAGACACAGACTGGTGTCTGGACCAGAGAGACACAGGCTGGTGTCTAGACCACAGAGACACAGACTGGTGTCTGGAGCACAGAGACACAGACTGGTGTCTGGACCACAGAGACACAGACTGGCGTCTAGAGCACAGGGACACAGACTGGTGTCTAGACCACAGAGACACAGACTGGTGTCAGAAACACAGAGACACAGACTGGTGTCTAGACCACAGAGACACAGACTGGTGTCTGGAGCACAGAGACACAGGCTGGTGGCTGGTCCAGAAAGACACAGACTGGTGTCTAGACCACAGAGACAAAGACTGGTGTCTGGAGCACAGAGACACAGGCTGGTGTCTGGACCAGAGAGACACAGACTTGTGTCTACACCAGAGAGACACAGACCTGTGTCTAAACCACAGAGACACAGACTGGTGTCTGGACCACAGGGACACAGACTGGTGTCTGGACCACAGAGATACAGGCTGCTGTCTGGACCACAGTGATACAGACTGGAGTCTAGACCACAGTGACACAGACTGGTGTCTGGACCACAGCGACACAGACTGATGTCTGGCCCACAGAGACACAGACTGGTGTCTGGACCAGAGACACAGACTGGTATCTAGACCACATGGACACAGACTGGTGTCTGGACCACAGGGACAGAGACTGGTGTCTGGACCACAGAGACACAGACTGGTGTCTGGACCACAGAGACACAGGCTGGTGTCTGGACCACAGAGACACAGACTGGTGTCTTAACCACAGAGACACAGACTGGTGTCTGGACCACAGGGACACAGACTGGTGACTGGACCACAGGGACACCGACTGGTGACTGGACCACAGGGACACAGACTGGTGTCTGGACCACAGTGACACAGACTGGTGTCTAGACCACAGAGACACAGACTGGTGTCTGGACCACAGAGACACAGGCTGGTGTGTGGACCAGAGACACAGACTGGTGTCTAGACTACAGGAACACAGACTGGTGTCTGGACCACAGGGACACAGACTGGTGTCTGGACCACAGAGACACAGGCTGGTGTCTGGACTACAGAGACACAGACTGGTGTCTGGACCTCAGCGACACAGACTGGTGTCTAGACCACAGGGACACAGACTGGTGTCTGGACCAGAGACAGAGACTGGTGTCTAGACCACAGGGACACAGACTGGTGTCTGGACCACAGCGACACAGACTGGTGTCAAACCACAGGGCCACAGACTGGTGTCTGGACCGCAGTGACACAGACTGGTGTCTGGAGCACAGAGACACAGACTGGTGTCTGGAGCACAGGGACACAGATTGGTGTCTGGACCACAGAGACACAGGCTGGTGTCTGGACCACAGAGACACAGACTGGTGTCTAGACCACAGGGACACAGACTGGGGTCTGGACCACAGAGACACAGGCTGTTGTCTGGACCAGAGAGACACAGACTTGTGTCTAGACCACAGAGACACAAACTGGAGTCTGGAGGACAGAGACACAGACTGGTGTGTGGAGCACAGAGACACAGGCTGGTGTCTGGACCAGAGAGACACAGACTGGTGTCTGGACCACAGAGACACAGGCTGGTGTTTGGACCACAGAGACACAGACTGGTGTCTGGACCACAGAGACACAGACTGGTGTCTAGACCACAGAGATACAGACTGGTGTCAGGACCAGAGAGACACAGACTGGTGTCTGGACCACAGAGACACAGGCTGGTGTCTGGACCACAGAGACACAGACTGGTGTCTGGACCACAGAGACACAGACTGGTGTCTGGAGCACAGCGACACAGGCTGGTGTCTAGATCACAGAGACACAGACTGGTGTCTAGACCACAGAGACACAGACTGGTGTCTGGACCACAGAGACACAGATTGGTGTCTGGACCACAGAGACACAGGCTGGTGTCTGGACCACAGAGACACAGACTGTGTCTTAACCACAGAGACACAGACTGGTGTCTGGACCACAGGGAGACAGACTGGTGACTGGACCACAGGGACACCGACTGGTGACTGGACCACAGGGACACAGACTGGTGTCTGGACCACAGTGACACAGACTGGTGTCTAGACCACAGAGACACAGACTGGTGTCTGGACCACAGAGACACAGGCTGGTGTGTGGACCAGAGACACAGACTGGTGTCTAGACTACAGGAACACAGACTGGTGTCTGGACCACAGGGACACAGACTGGTGTCTGGACCACAGAGACACAGGCTGGTGTCTGGACTACAGAGACACAGACTGGTGTCTGGACCTCAGCGACACAGACTGGTGTCTAGACCACAGGGACACAGACTGGTGTCTGGACCAGAGACAGAGACGGGTGTCTAGACCACAGGGACACAGACTGGTGTCTGGACCACAGCGACACAGACTGGTGTCAAACCACAGGGCCACAGACTGGTGTCTGGACCGCAGTGACACAGACTGGTGTCTGGAGCACAGAGACACAGACTGGTGTCTGGAGCACAGTGACACAGATTGGTGTCTGGACCACAGAGACACAGGCTGGTGTCTGGACCACAGAGACACAGACTGGTGTCTAGACCACAGGGACACAGACTGGGGTCTGGACCACAGAGACACAGGCTGTTGTCTGGACCAGAGAGACACAGACTTGTGTCTAGACCACAGAGACACAAACTGGAGTCTGGAGCACAGAGACACAGACTGGTGTCTGGAGCACAGAGACACAGGCTGGTGTCTGGACCAGAGAGACACAGACTGGTGTCTGGACCACAGAGACACAGGCTGGTGTTTGGACCACAGAGACACAGACTGGTGTCTGGACCACAGAGACACAGACTGGTGTCTAGACCACAGAGATACAGACTGGTGTCAGGACCAGAGAGACACAGACTGGTGTCTGGACCACAGAGACACAGGCTGGTGTCTGGACCACAGAGACACAGACTGGTGTCTGGACCACAGAGACACAGACTGGTGTCTGGAGCACAGCGACACAGGCTGGTGTCTAGATCACAGAGACACAGACTGGTGTCTAGACCACAGAGACACAGACTGGTGTCTGGACCACAGAGACACAGATTGGTGTCTGGACCACAGAGACGCAGGCTGGTGTCTGGACCAGAGAGGCACAGGCTGGTGTCTAGACCACAGAGACACAGACTGGTGTCTGGAGCACAGAGACACAGACTGATGTCTGGACCACAGAGACACAGACTGGTGTCTGGAGCACAGAGACACAGACTGGTGTCTAGACCACAGAGACACAGACTGGTGTCAGAAACACAGAGACACAGACTGGTGTCTAGACCACAGAGACACAGACTGGTGTCTGGAGCACAGAGACACAGGCTGGTGTCTGGTCCAGAAAGACACAGACTGGAGTCTAGACCACAGAGACAAAGACTGGTGTCTGGAGCACAGAGACACAGGCTGGTGTCTGGACCAGACAGACACAGACTGGTGTCTACACCAGAGAGACACAGACCTGTGTCTAGACCACAGAGACACAGACTGGTGTCTGGACCACAGAGACACAGGCTGGTGTCTGGACCACAGAGACACAGGCTGGTGTCTGGACCACAGAGACACAGACTGGTGTCTGGATCACAGAGACACAGGCTGGTGTCTGGACCACAGAGACAAAGACTGGTGTCTAGACCAGAGAGACACAGGTTGGTGTCTGGAGCACAGAGACACAGACTGGTGTCTGGACCACAGAGACACAGACTGGTGTCTGGACCACAGTGACACAGACTGGTGTCTAGACCACAGGGACACAGACTGGTGTCTGAACCACAAAGACACAGAATGGTGTCTGGACCACAGAGACACAGACTGGTGTCTGGACCACAGAGACACAGGCTGGTGTCTGGACCAGAGAGACAAAGACTGGTGTCTAGACCACAGAGACACAGACTGGTGTCTGGAGCACAGAGACACAGACTGGTGTCTGGACCACAGAGACATAGGCTGGTATCTGGAGCACAGAGACACAGGCTAGTGTCTGGACCAGAGAGACACAGACTGGTGTCTAGACCACAGAGACACGACTGGTGTCTGGAGCACAGAGATACAGGCTGGTGTCTGGACCAGGGAGACACAGACTGGTGTCTACACCACAGAGACACAGACTTGTGTCTAGACCACAGAGACACAGACTGGTGTCTGGACCAGAGAGACACAGACTGGTGTCTGGACCAGAGCGACACAGACAGGTGTCTAGACCAAAGAGACACAGACTGGTGTCTGGACCA
This sequence comes from Pristiophorus japonicus, assembly GCF_044704955.1. Classification (NCBI taxonomy): domain Eukaryota; kingdom Metazoa; phylum Chordata; class Chondrichthyes; family Pristiophoridae; genus Pristiophorus; species Pristiophorus japonicus. The sequence continues at coordinate 4,188,446 of NC_091977.1, forward strand.
CAGAGACACAGACTGGTGTCAAGACCACAGGGACACAGGCTGGTGTCTGGACCACAGAGATACAGGCTGCTGTCTGGACCACAGTGATACAGACTGGAGTCTAGACCACAGTGACACAGACTGTTGTCTGAACCACAGAGACACAGGCTGGTGTCTGGACCACAGAGACACAGACTGGTGTCTGGACCACAAAGACACAGACTGGTGTCTGGGTCACAGAGATACAGAATGGTGTCTGGACCACAGCGACACAGACTGGTGTCTGGACCACAGAGACACAGACTGGTGTCTGGACCACAGAGACACAGGCTGGTGTCTGGACCACAGTGACACAGTCTGGTGTCTGGACCACAGGGACACAGACTGGTGTTTGGACCACAGAGACACAGGCTGGTGTCTGGACCACAGGGACACAGACTGGTGTCTAGACCACAGGGACACAGACTGGTGTCTGGACCACAGAGACACAGACTGGTGTCTGGACCACAGAGACACAGACTGGTGTCTAGACCACAGAGACGCAGGCTGGTGTCTGGACCAGAGAGACACAGGCTGGTGTCTAGACCACAGAGACACAGACTGCTGTCTGGAGCACAGAGACACAGACTGGTGTCTGGACCACAGAGACACAGACTGGTGTCTAGAGCACAGAGACACAGACTGGTGTCTGCATCACAGAGACACAGACTGGTGTCTGGACCACAGAGACACAGGCTGGTGTCTGGACCAGAGAGACAAAGTCTGGTGTCTAGACCACAGAGACACAGACTGGTGTCTGGAGCACAGAGACACAGACTGGTGTTTGGACCACAGAGACACAGACTGGTGTCTGGAGCACAGAGACACAGACTGGTGTCTCGATCATAGAGACACAGGCTGTTGTCAGAAGCACAGAGACACAGACTGGTGTCTAGACCACAGAGACACAGACTGGTATCTGGAGCACAGAGACACAGGCTGGTGTCTGGACCAGAGAGACACAGACTGGTGTCTAGACCACAGAGACACGACTGGTGTCTGGAGCACAGAGATACAGGCTGGTGTCTGGACCAGGGAGACACAGACTGGTGTCTACACCACAGAGACACAGACTTGTGTCTAGACCACAGAGACACAGACTGGTGTCTGGACCAGAGAGACACAGACTGGTGTCTGGACCAGAGCGACACAGACAGGTGTCTAGACCAAAGAGACACAGACTGGTGTCTGAACCACAGAGACACAGACTGGTGTCAAGACCACAGGGACACAGGCTGGTGTCTGGACCACAGAGATACAGGCTGCTGTCTTGACCACAGTGATACAGACTGGAGTCTAGACCACAGTGACACAGACTGGTGTCTAAACCACAGAGGCACAGGCTGGTGTCTGGACCACAGAGACACAGACAGGTGTCTGGACCACAAAGACACAGACTGGTGTCTGGGTCACAGAGACACAGACTGGTGTCTGGACCACAGAGACACAGACTGGTGTCTGGACCACAGAGACACAGGCTGGTGTCTGGACCACAGTGACACAGTCTGGTGTCTGGACCACAGGGACACAGACTGGTGTTTGGACCACAGAGACACAGACTGGTGTCTGGACCACAGGGACACAGACTGGTGTCTAGACCACAGGGACACAGACTGGTGTCTGGACCACAGAGACACAGACTGGTGTCTGGACCACAGAGACGCAGACTGGTGTCTAGACCACAGAGACGCAGGCTGGTGTCTGGACCAGAGAGACACAGGCTGGTGTCTAGACCACAGAGACACAGACTGGTGTCTGGAGCACAGAGACACAGACTGGTGTCTGGACCACAGAGACACAGACTGGTGTCTAGACCACAGAGACACAGACTGGTGTCAGAAACACAGAGACACAGACTGGTGTCTAGACCACAGAGACACAGACTGGTGTCTGGAGCACAGAGACACAGGCTGGTGTCTGGTCCAGAAAGACACAGACTGGAGTCTAGACCACAGAGACAAAGACTGGTGTCTGGAGCACAGAGACACAGGCTGGTGTCTGGACCAGACAGACACAGACTGGTGTCTACACCAGAGAGACACAGACCTGTGTCTAGACCACAGAGACACAGACTGGTGTCTGGACCACTGAGACACAGGCTGGTGTCTGGACCACAGAGACACAGGCTGGTGTCTGGACCACAGAGACACAGACTGGTGTCTGGACCACAGAGACACAGGCTGGTGTCTGGACCACAGAGACAAAGACTGGTGTCTAGACCAGAGAGACACAGTTTGGTGTCTGGAGCACAGAGACACAGACTGGTGTCTGGACCACAGAGACACAGACTGGTGTCTGGACCACAGTGACACAGACTGGTGTCTAGACCACAGGGACACAGACTGGTGTCTGGACCACAAAGACACAGACTGGTGTCTGGACCACAGAGACACAGACTGGTGTCTGGACCACAGAGACACAGGCTGGTGTCTGGACCAGAGAGACAAAGACTGGTGTCTAGACCACAGAGACACAGACTGGTGTCTGGAGCACAGAGACACAGACTGGTGTCTGGACCACAGAGACACAGATTGGTGTCTGGAGCACAGAGACACAGACTGGTGTCTCCATCACAGAGACATAGGCTGGTGTCAGAAGCACAGAGACACAGACTGGTGTCTAGACCACAGAGACACAGACTGGTATCTGGAGCACAGAGACACAGGCTGGTGTCTGGACCAGAGAGACACAGACTGGTGTCTAGACCACAGAGACACGACTGGTGTCTGGAGCACAGAGATACAGGCTGGTGTCTGGACCAGGGAGACACAGACTGGTGTCTACACCACAGAGACACAGACTTGTGTCTAGACCACAGAGACACAGACTGGTGTCTGGACCAGAGAGACACAGACTGGTGTCTGGACCAGAGCGACACAGACAGGTGTCTAGACCAAAGAGACACAGACTGGTGTCTGGACCACAGAGACACAGACTGGTGTCAAGACCACAGGGACACAGGCTGGTGTCTGGACCACAGAGATACAGGCTGCTGTCTGGACCACAGTGATACAGACTGGAGTCTAGACCACAGTGACACAGACTGTTGTCTAAACCACAGAGACACAGGCTGGTGTCTGGACCACAGAGACACAGACTGGTGTCTGGACCACAAAGACACAGACTGGTGTCTGGGTCACAGAGATACAGAATGGTGTCTGGACCACAGCGACACAGACTGGTGTCTGGACCACAGAGACACAGACTGGTGTCTGGACCACAGAGACACAGGCTGGTGTCTGGACCACAGTGACACAGTCTGGTGTCTGGACCACAGGGACACAGACTGGTGTTTGGACCACAGAGACACAGGCTGGTGTCTGGACCACAGGGACACAGACTGGTGTCTAGACCACAGGGACACAGACTGGTGTCTGGACCACAGAGACACAGACTGGTGTCTGGACCACAGAGACACAGACTGGTGTCTAGACCACAGAGACGCAGGCTGGTGTCTGGACCAGAGAGACACAGGCTGGTGTCTAGACCACAGAGACACAGACTGGTGTCTGGAGCACAGAGACACAGACTGGTGTCTGGACCACAGAGACACAGACTGGTGTCTAGAGCACAGAGACACAGACTGGTGTCTGCACCACAGAGACACAGACTGGTGTCTGGACCACAGAGACACAGGCTGGTGTCTGGACCAGAGAGACAAAGACTGGTGTCTAGACCACAGAGACACAGACTGGTGTCTGGAGCACAGAGACACAGACTGGTGTTTGGACCACAGAGACACAGACTGGTGTCTGGAGCACAGAGACACAGACTGGTGTCTCGATCATAGAGACACAGGCTGTTGTCAGAAGCACAGAGACACAGACTGGTGTCTAGACCACAGAGACACAGACTGGTATCTGGAGCACAGAGACACAGGCTGGTGTCTGGACCAGAGAGACACAGACTGGTGTCTAGACCACAGAGACACGACTGGTGTCTGGAGCACAGAGATACAGGCTGGTGTCTGGACCAGGGAGACACAGACTGGTGTCTACACCACAGAGACACAGACTTGTGTCTTGACCACAGAGACACAGACTGGTGTCTGGACCAGAGAGACACAGACTGGTGTCTGGACCAGAGCGACACAGACAGGTGTCTAGACCAAAGAGACACAGACTGGTGTCTGAACCACAGAGACACAGACTGGTGTCAAGACCACAGGGACACAGGCTGGTGTCTGGACCACAGAGATACAGGCTGCTGTCTGGAACACAGTGATACAGACTGGAGTCTAGACCACAGTGACACAGACTGGTGTCTAAACCACAGAGGCACAGGCTGGTGTCTGGACCACAGAGACACAGACTGGTGTCTGGACCACAAAGACACAGACTGGTGTCTGGGTCACAGAGACACAGACTGGTGTCTGGACCACAGAGACACAGACTGGTGTCTGGACCACAGAGACACAGGCTGGTGTCTGGACCACAGTGACACAGTCTGGTGTCTGGACCACAGGGACACAGACTGGTGTTTGGACCACAGAGACACAGACTGGTGTCTGGACCACAGGGACACAGACTGGTGTCTAGACCACAGGGACACAGACTGGTGTCTGGACCACAGAGACACAGACTGGTGTCTGGACCACAGAGACGCAGACTGGTGTCTAGACCACAGAGACGCAGGCTGGTGTCTGGACCAGAGAGACACAGGCTGGTGTCTAGACCACAGAGACACAGACTGGTGTCTGGAGCACAGAGACACAGACTGGTGTCTGGACCACAGAGACACAGACTGGCGTCTAGAGCACAGGGACACAGACTGGTGTCTAGACCACAGAGACACAGACTGGTGTCAGAAACACAGAGACACAGACTGGTGTCTAGACCACAGAGACACAGACTGGTGTCTGGAGCACAGAGACACAGGCTGGTGTCTGGTCCAGAAAGACACAGACTGGTGTCTAGACCACAGAGACAAAGACTGGTGTCTGGAGCACAGAGACACAGGCTGGTGTCTGGACCAGAGAGACACAGACTGGTGTCTACACCAGAGAGACACAGACCTGTGTCTAAACCACAGAGACACAGACTGGTGTCTGGACCAGAGACACAGACTGGTATCTAGACCACATGGACACAGACTGGTGTCTGGACCACAGGGACAGAGACTGGTGTCTGGACCACAGAGACACAGACTGGTGTCTGGACCACAGAGACACAGGCTGGTGTCTGGACCACAGAGACACAGACTGGTGTCTTAACCACAGAGACACAGACTGGTGTCTGGACCACAGGGACACAGACTGGTGACTGGACCACAGGGACACCGACTGGTGACTGGACCACAGGGACACAGACTGGTGTCTGGACCGCAGTGACACAGACTGGTGTCTAGACCACAGAGACACAGACTGGTGTCTGGACCACAGAGACACAGGCTGGTGTGTGGACCAGAGACACAGACTGGTGTCTAGACTACAGGAACACAGACTGGTGTCTGGACCACAGGGACACAGACTGGTGTCTGGACCACAGAGACACAGGCTGGTGTCTGGACTACAGAGACACAGACTGGTGTCTGGACCTCAGCGAGACAGACTGGTGTCTAGACCACAGGGACACAGACTGGTGTCTGGACCAGAGACAGAGACTGGTGTCTAGACCACAGGGACACAGACTGGTGTCTGGACTACAGCGACACAGACTGGTGTCAAACCACAGGGCCACAGACTGGTGTCTGGACCGCAGTGACACAGACTGGTGTCTGGAGCACAGAGACACAGACTGGTGTCTGGAGCACAGTGACACAGATTGGTGTCTGGACCACAGAGACACAGGCTGGTGTCTGGACCACAGAGACACAGACTGGTGTCTAGACCACAGGGACACAGACTGGGGTCTGGACCACAGAGACACAGGCTGTTGTCTGGACCAGAGAGACACAGACTTGTGTCTAGACCACAGAGACACAAACTGGAGTCTGGAGCACAGAGACACAGACTGGTGTCTGGAGCACAGAGACACAGGCTGGTGTCTGGACCAGAGAGACACAGACTGGTGTCTGGACCACAGAGACACAGGCTGGTGTTTGGACCACAGAGACACAGACTGGTGTCTGGACCACAGAGACACAGACTGGTGTCTAGACCACAGAGATACAGACTGGTGTCAGGACCAGAGAGACACAGACTGGTGTCTGGACCACAGAGACACAGGCTGGTGTCTGGACCACAGAGACACAGACTGGTGTCTGGACCACAGAGACACAGACTGGTGTCTGGAGCACAGCGACACAGTCTGGTGTCTAGATCACAGAGACACAGACTGGTGTCTAGACCACAGAGACACAGACTGGTGTCTGGACCACAGAGACACAGATTGGTGTCTGGACCACAGAGACGCAGGCTGGTGTCTGGACCAGAGAGACACAGGCTGGTGTCTAGACCACAGAGACACAGACTGGTGTCTGGAGCACAGAGACACAGACTGGTGTCTAGACCGCAGAGGCACAGACTGGTGTCTAGACCACAGAGACACAGACTGGTGTCTGGAGCACAGAGACACAGGCTGGTGTCTGGTCCAGAAAGACACAGACTGGAGTCTAGACCACAGAGACAAAGACTGGTGTCTGGAGCACAGAGACACAGGCTGGTGTCTGGACCAGACAGACACAGACTGGTGTCTACACCAGAGAGACACAGACCTGTGTCTAGACCACAGAGACACAGACTGGTGTCTGGACCACAGAGACACAGGCTGGTGTCTGGACCACAGAGACACAGGCTGGTGTCTGGACCACAGAGACACAGACTGGTGTCTGGACCACAGAGACACAGGCTGGTGTCTGGACCACAGAGACAAAGACTGGTGTCTAGACCAGAGAGACACAGGTTGGTGTCTGGAGCACAGAGACACAGACTGGTGTCTGGACCACAGAGACACAGACTGGTGTCTGGACCACAGTGACACAGACTGGTGTCTAGACCACAGGGACACAGACTGGTGTCTGGACCACAAAGACACAGACTGGTGTCTGGACCACAGAGACACAGACTGGTGTCTGGACCACAGAGACACAGGCTGGTGTCTGGACCAGAGAGACAAAGACTGGTGTCTAGACCACAGAGACACAGACTGGTGTCTGGAGCACAGAGACACAGACTGGTGTCTGGACCACAGAGACACAGATTGGTGTCTGGAGCACAGAGACACAGACTGGTGTCTCGATCACAGAGACATAGGCTGGTGTCAGAAGCACAGAGACACAGACTGGTGTCTAGACCACAGAGACACAGACTGGTATCTGGAGCACAGAGACACAGGCTGGTGTCTGGACCAGAGAGACACAGACTGGTGTCTAGACCACAGAGACACGACTGGTGTCTGGAGCACAGAGATACAGGCTGGTGTCTGGACCAGGGAGACACAGACTGGTGTCTACACCACAGAGACACAGACTTGTGTCTAGACCACAGAGACACAGACTGGTGTCTGGACCAGAGAGACACAGACTGGTGTCTGGACCAGAGCGACACAGACAGGTGTCTAGACCAAAGAGACACAGACTGGTGTCTGGACCACAGAGACACAGACTGGTGTCAAGACCACAGGGACACAGGCTGGTGTCTGGACCACAGAGATACAGGCTGCTGTCTGGAACACAGTGATACAGACTGGAGTCTAGACCACAGTGACACAGACTGGTGTCTAAACCACAGAGGCACAGGCTGGTGTCTGGACCACAGAGACACAGACTGGTGTCTGGACCACAAAGACACAGACTGGTGTCTGGGTCACAGAGACACAGACTGGTGTCTGGACCACAGAGACACAGACTGGTGTCTGGACCACAGAGACACAGGCTGGTGTCTGGACCACAGTGACACAGTCTGGTGTCTGGACCACAGGGACACAGACTGGTGTTTGGACCACAGAGACACAGACTGGTGTCTGGACCACAGGGACACAGACTGGTGTCTAGACCACAGGGACACAGACTGGTGTCTGGACCACAGAGACACAGACTGGTGTCTGGACCACAGAGACGCAGACTGGTGTCTAGACCACAGAGACACAGACTGGTGTCTGGACCACAGAGATACAGGCTGGTGTCTGGACCAGGGAGACACAGACTGGTGTCTACACCACAGAGACACAGACTTGTGTCTAGACCACAGAGACACAGACTGGTGTCTGGACCAGAGAGACACAGACTGGTGTCTGGACCAGAGCGACACAGACAGGTGTCTAGACCAAAGAGACACAGACTGGTGTCTGAACCACAGAGACACAGACTGGTGTCAAGACCACAGGGACACAGGCTGGTGTCTGGACCACAGAGATACAGGCTGCTGTCTGGAACACAGTGATACAGACTGGAGTCTAGACCACAGTGACACAGACTGGTGTCTAAACCACAGAGGCACAGGCTGGTGTCTGGACCACAGAGACACAGACTGGTGTCTGGACCACAAAGACACAGACTGGTGTCTGGGTCACAGAGACACAGACTGGTGTCTGGACCACAGAGACACAGACTGGTGTCTGGACCACAGAGACACAGGCTGGTGTCTGGACCACAGTGACACAGTCTGGTGTCTGGACCACAGGGACACAGACTGGTGTTTGGACCACAGAGACACAGACTGGTGTCTGGACCACAGGGACACAGACTGGTGTCTAGACCACAGGGACACAGACTGGTGTCTGGACCACAGAGACGCAGACTGGTGTCTGGACCACAGAGACGCAGACTGGTGTCTAGACCACAGAGACGCAGGCTGGTGTCTGGACCAGAGAGACACAGGCTGGTGTCTAGACCACAGAGACACAGACTGGTGTCTGGAGCACAGAGACACAGACTGGTGTCTGGACCACAGAGACACAGACTGGCGTCTAGAGCACAGGGACACAGACTGGTGTCTAGACCACAGAGACACAGACTGGTGTCAGAAACACAGAGACACAGACTGGTGTCTAGACCACAGAGACACAGACTGGTGTCTGGAGCACAGAGACACAGGCTGGTGTCTGGTCCAGAAAGACACAGACTGGTGTCTAGACCACAGAGACAAAGACTGGTGTCTGGAGCACAGAGACACAGGCTGGTGTCTGGACCAGAGAGACACAGACTGGTGTCTACACCAGAGAGACACAGACCTGTGTCTAAACCACAGAGACACAGACTGGTGTCTGGACCAGAGACACAGACTGGTATCTAGACCACATGGACACAGACTGGTGTCTGGACCACAGGGACAGAGACTGGTGTCTGGACCACAGAGACACAGACTGGTGTCTGGACCACAGAGACACAGGCTGGTGTCTGGACCACAGAGACACAGACTGGTGTCTTAACCACAGAGACACAGACTGGTGTCTGGACCACAGGGACACAGACTGGTGACTGGACCACAGGGACACCGACTGGTGACTGGACCACAGGGACACAGACTGGTGTCTGGACCGCAGTGACACAGACTGGTGTCTAGACCACAGAGACACAGACTGGTGTCTGGACCACAGAGACACAGGCTGGTGTGTGGACCAGAGACACAGACTGGTGTCTAGACTACAGGAACACAGACTGGTGTCTGGACCACAGGGACACAGACTGGTGTCTGGACCACAGAGACACAGGCTGGTGTCTGGACTACAGAGACACAGACTGGTGTCTGGACCTCAGAGAGACAGACTGGTGTCTAGACCACAGGGACACAGACTGGTGTCTGGACCAGAGACAGAGACTGGTGTCTAGACCACAGGGACACAGACTGGTGTCTGGACTACAGCGACACAGACTGGTGTCAAACCACAGGGCCACAGACTGGTGTCTGGACCGCAGTGACACAGACTGGTGTCTGGAGCACAGAGACACAGACTGGTGTCTGGAGCACAGTGACACAGATTGGTGTCTGGACCACAGAGACACAGGCTGGTGTCTGGACCACAGAGACACAGACTGGTGTCTAGACCACAGGGACACAGACTGGGGTCTGGACCACAGAGACACAGGCTGTTGTCTGGACCAGAGAGACACAGACTTGTGTCTAGACCACAGAGACACAAACTGGAGTCTGGAGCACAGAGACACAGACTGGTGTCTGGAGCACAGAGACACAGGCTGGTGTCTGGACCAGAGAGACACAGACTGGTGTCTGGACCACAGAGACACAGGCTGGTGTTTGGACCACAGAGACACAGACTGGTGTCTGGACCACAGAGACACAGACTGGTGTCTAGACCACAGAGATACAGACTGGTGTCAGGACCAGAGAGACACAGACTGGTGTCTGGACCACAGAGACACAGGCTGGTGTCTGGACCACAGAGACACAGACTGGTGTCTGGACCACAGAGACACAGACTGGTGTCTGGAGCACAGCGACACAGTCTGGTGTCTAGATCACAGAGACACAGACTGATGTCTAGACCACAGAGACACAGACTGGTGTCTGGACCACAGAGACACAGATTGGTGTCTGGACCACAGAGACGCAGGCTGGTGTCTGGACCAGAGAGACACAGGCTGGTGTCTAGACCACAGAGACACAGACTGGTGTCTGGACCGCAGAGACACAGACTGGTGTCTAGACCACAGAGACACAGACTGGTGTCTGGAGCACAGAGACACAGGCTGGTGTCTGGTCCAGAAAGACACAGACTGGAGTCTAGACCACAGAGACAAAGACTGGTGTCTGGAGCACAGAGACACAGGCTGGTGTCTGGACCAGACAGACACAGACTGGTGTCTACACCAGAGAGACACAGACCTGTGTCTAGACCACAGAGACACAGACTGGTGTCTGGACCACAGAGACACAGGCTGGTGTCTGGACCACAGAGACACAGGCTGGTGTCTGGACCACAGAGACACAGACTGGTGTCTGGACCACAGAGACACAGGCTGGTGTCTGGACCACAGAGACAAAGACTGGTGTCTAGACCAGAGAGATACAGGTTGGTGTCTGGAGCACAGAGACACAGACTGGTGTCTGGACCACAGAGACACAGACTGGTGTCTGGACCACAGTGACACAGACTGGTGTCTAGACCACAGGGACACAGACTGGTGTCTGGACCACAAAGACACAGACTGGTGTCTGGACCACAGAGACACAGACTGGTGTCTGGACCACAGAGACACAGGCTGGTGTCTGGACCAGAGAGACAAAGACTGGTGTCTAGACCACAGAGACACAGACTGGTGTCTGGAGCACAGAGACACAGACTGGTGTCTGGACCACAGAGACACAGATTGGTGTCTGGAGCACAGAGACACAGACTGGTGTCTCGATCACAGAGACATAGGCTGGTGTCAGAAGCACAGAGACACAGACTGGTGTCTAGACCACAGAGACACAGACTGGTATCTGGAGCACAGAGACACAGGCTGGTGTCTGGACCAGAGAGACACAGACTGGTGTCTAGACCACAGAGACACGACTGGTGTCTGGAGCACAGAGATACAGGCTGGTGTCTGGACCAGGGAGACACAGACTGGTGTCTACACCACAGAGACACAGACTTGTGTCTAGACCACAGAGACACAGACTGGTGTCTGGACCAGAGAGACACAGACTGGTGTCTGGACCAGAGCGACACAGACAGGTGTCTAGACCAAAGAGACACAGACTGGTGTCTGGACCACAGAGACACAGACTGGTGTCAAGACCACAGGGACACAGGCTGGTGTCTGGACCACAGAGATACAGGCTGCTGTCTGGAACACAGTGATACAGACTGGAGTCTAGACCACAGTGACACAGACTGTTGTCTAAACCACAGAGACACAGGCTGGTGTCTGGACCACAGAGACACAGACTGGTGTCTGGACCACAAAGACACAGACTGGTGTCTGGGTCACAGAGACACAGAATGGTGTCTGGACCACAGCGACACAGACTGGTGTCTGGACCACAGAGACACAGACTGGTGTCTGGACCACAGAGACACAGGCTGGTGTCTGGACCACAGTGACACAGTCTGGTGTCTGGACCACAGGGACACAGACTGGTGTTTGGACCACAGAGACACAGACTGGTGTCTGGACCACAGGGACACAGACTGGTGTCTAGACCACAGGGACACAGACTGGTGTCTGGACCACAGAGACACAGACTGGTGTCTGGACCACAGAGACACAGACTGGTGTCTAGACCACAGAGACGCAGGCTGGTGTCTGGACCAGAGAGACACAGGCTGGTGTCTAGACCACAGAGACACAGACTGGTGTCTGGAGCACAGAGACACAGACTGGTGTCTGGACCACAGAGACACAGACTGGTGTCTAGAGCACAGAGACACAGACTGGTGTCTAGACCACAGAGACACAGACTGGTGTCAGAAACACAGAGACACAGACTGGTGTCTAGATCACAGAGACACAGACTGGTGTCTGGAGCACAGAGACACAGGCTGGTGTCTGGACCAGAAAGACACAGACTTGTGTCTAGACCACAGAGACAAAGACTGGTGTCTGGAGCACAGAGACACAGGCTGGTGTCTGGACCAGAGAGACACAGACTGGTGTCTACACCAGAGAGACACAGACCTGTGTCTAGACCACAGAGACACAGACTGGTGTCTGGACCACAGAGACACAGGCTGGTGTCTGGACCACAGAGACACAGGCTGGTGTCTGGACCACAGAGACACAGACTGGTGTCTGGACCACAGAGACACAGGCTGGTGTCTGGACCACAGAGACAAAGACTGGTGTCTAGACCAGAGAGACACAGGTTGGTGTCTGGAGCACAGAGACACAGACTGGTGTCTGGACCACAGAGACACAGACTGGTGTCTGGACCACAGTGACACAGACTGGTGTCTAGACCACAGGGACACAGACTGGTGTCTGGACCACAGGGACACAGACTGGTGTCTGGACCACAGAGACACAGGCTGGTGTCTGGACCAGAGAGACAAAGACTGGTGTCTAGACCACAGAGACACAGACTGGTGTCTGGAGCACAGAGACACAGACTGGTGTCTGGACCACAGAGACACAGACTGGTGTCTGGAGCACAGAGACACAGACTGGTGTCTAGATCACAGAGACACAGGCTGGTGTCAGAAGCACAGAGACACAGACTGGTGTCTAGACCACAGAGACACAGACTGGTGTCTGGAGCACAGAGACACAGGCTGGTGTCTGGACCAGAAAGACACAGACTGGTGTCTAGACCACAGAGACACGACTGGTGTCTGGAGCACAGAGACACAGGCTGGTGTCTGGACCAGGGAGACACAGACTGGTGTCTACACCACAGAGACACAGACTTGTGTCTAGACCACAGAGACACAGGCTGGTGTCTGGACCAGAGAGACAAAGACTGGTGTCTGGACCACAAAGACACAGACTGGTGTCTGGACCACAGAGACACAGACTGGTGTCTAGACCACAGAGACGCAGGCTGGTGTCTGGACCAGAGAGACACAGGCTGGTGTCTAGACCACAGAGACACAGACTGGTGTCTGGAGCACAGAGACACAGACTGGTGTCTGGACCACAGAGACACAGACTGGTGTCTAGAGCACAGAGACACAGACTGGTGTCTGCACCACAGAGACACAGACTGGTGTCTGGACCACAGAGACACAGGCTGGTGTCTGGACCAGAGAGACAAAGACTGGTGTCTAGACCACAGAGATACAGACTGGTGTCTGGAGCACAGAGACACAGACTGGTGTTTGGACCACAGAGACACAGACTGGTGTCTGGAGCACAGAGACACAGACTGGTGTCTCGATCATAGAGACACAGGCTGTTGTCAGAAGCACAGAGACACAGACTGGTGTCTAGACCACAGAGACACAGACTGGTATCTGGAGCACAGAGACACAGGCTGGTGTCTGGACCAGAGAGACACAGACTGGTGTCTAGACCACAGAGACACGACTGGTGTCTGGAGCACAGAGATACAGGCTGGTGTCTGGACCAGGGAGACACAGACTGGTGTCTACACCACAGAGACACAGACTTGTGTCTTGACCACAGAGACACAGACTGGTGTCTGGACCAGAGAGACACAGACTGGTGTCTGGACCAGAGCGACACAGACAGGTGTCTAGACCAAAGAGACACAGACTGGTGTCTGAACCACAGAGACACAGACTGGTGTCAAGACCACAGGGACACAGGCTGGTGTCTGGACCACAGAGATACAGGCTGCTGTCTGGAACACAGTGATACAGACTGGAGTCTAGACCACAGTGACACAGACTGGTGTCTAAACCACAGAGGCACAGGCTGGTGTCTGGACCACAGAGACACAGACTGGTGTCTGGACCACAAAGACACAGACTGGTGTCTGGGTCACAGAGACACAGACTGGTGTCTGGACCACAGAGACACAGACTGGTGTCTGGACCACAGAGACACAGGCTGGTGTCTGGACCACAGTGACACAGTCTGGTGTCTGGACCACAGGGACACAGACTGGTGTTTGGACCACAGAGACACAGACTGGTGTCTGGACCACAGGGACACAGACTGGTGTCTAGACCACAGGGACACAGACTGGTGTCTGGACCACAGAGACACAGACTGGTGTCTGGACCACAGAGACGCAGACTGGTGTCTAGACCACAGAGACGCAGGCTGGTGTCTGGACCAGAGAGACACAGGCTGGTGTCTAGACCACAGAGACACAGACTGGTGTCTGGAGCACAGAGACACAGACTGGTGTCTGGACCACAGAGACACAGACTGGCGTCTAGAGCACAGGGACACAGACTGGTGTCTAGACCACAGAGACACAGACTGGTGTCAGAAACACAGAGACACAGACTGGTGTCTAGACCACAGAGACACAGACTGGTGTCTGGAGCACAGAGACACAGGCTGGTGTCTGGTCCAGAAAGACACAGACTGGTGTCTAGACCACAGAGACAAAGACTGGTGTCTGGAGCACAGAGACACAGGCTGGTGTCTGGACCAGAGAGACACAGACTGGTGTCTACACCAGAGAGACACAGACCTGTGTCTAAACCACAGAGACACAGACTGGTGTCTGGACCAGAGACACAGACTGGTGTCTGGACCTCAGCGAGACAGACTGGTGTCTAGACCACAGGGACACAGACTGGTGTCTGGACCAGAGACAGAGACTGGTGTCTAGACCACAGGGACACAGACTGGTGTCTGGACTACAGCGACACAGACTGGTGTCAAACCACAGGGCCACAGACAGGTGTCTGGACCGCAGTGACACAGACTGGTGTCTGGAGCACAGAGACACAGACTGGTGTCTGGAGCACAGTGACACAGATTGGTGTCTGGACCACAGAGACACAGGCTGGTGTCTGGACCACAGAGACACAGACTGGTGTCTAGACCACAGGGACACAGACTGGGGTCTGGACCACAGAGACACAGGCTGTTGTCTGGACCAGAGAGACACAGACTTGTGTCTAGACCACAGAGACACAAACTGGAGTCTGGAGCACAGAGACACAGACTGGTGTCTGGAGCACAGAGACACAGGCTGGTGTCTGGACCAGAGAGACACAGACTGGTGTCTGGACCACAGAGACACAGGCTGGTGTTTGGACCACAGAGACACAGACTGGTGTCTGGACCACAGAGACACAGACTGGTGTCTAGACCACAGAGATACAGACTGGTGTCAGGACCAGAGAGACACAGACTGGTGTCTGGACCACAGAGACACAGGCTGGTGTCTGGACCACAGAGACACAGACTGGTGTCTGGACCACAGAGACACAGACTGGTGTCTGGAGCACAGCGACACAGTCTGGTGTCTAGATCACAGAGACACAGACTGGTGTCTAGACCACAGAGACACAGACTGGTGTCTGGACCACAGAGACACAGATTGGTGTCTGGACCACAGAGACGCAGGCTGGTGTCTGGACCAGAGAGACACAGGCTGGTGTCTAGACCACAGAGACACAGACTGGTGTCTGGAGCACAGAGACACAGACTGGTGTCTAGACCGCAGAGACACAGACTGGTGTCTAGACCACAGAGACACAGACTGGTGTCTGGAGCACAGAGACACAGGCTGGTGTCTGGTCCAGAAAGACACAGACTGGAGTCTAGACCACAGAGACAAAGACTGGTGTCTGGAGCACAGAGACACAGGCTGGTGTCTGGACCAGACAGACACAGACTGGTGTCTACACCAGAGAGACACAGACCTGTGTCTAGACCACAGAGACACAGACTGGTGTCTGGACCACAGAGACACAGGCTGGTGTCTGGACCACAGAGACACAGGCTGGTGTCTGGAGCACAGAGACACAGACTGGTGTCTGGACCACAGAGACACAGGCTGGTGTCTGGACCACAGAGACAAAGACTGGTGACTAGACCAGAGAGACACAGGTTGGTGTCTGGAGCACAGAGACACAGACTGGTGTCTGGACCACAGAGACACAGACTGGTGTCTGGACCACAGTGACACAGACTGGTGTCTAGACCACAGGGACACACACTGGTGTCTGGACCACAAAGACACAGACTGGTGTCTGGACCACAGAGACACAGACTGGTGTCTGGACCACAGAGACACAGGCTGGTGTCTGGACCAGAGAGACAAAGACTGGTGTCTAGACCACAGAGACACAGACTGGTGTCTGGAGCACAGAGACACAGACTGGTGTCTGGACCACAGAGACACAGATTGGTGTCTGGAGCACAGAGACACAGACTGGTGTCTCGATCACAGAGACATAGGCTGGTGTCAGAAGCACAGAGACACAGACTGGTGTCTAGACCACAGAGACACAGACTGGTATCTGGAGCACAGAGACACAGGCTGGTGTCTGGACCAGAGAGACACAGACTGGTGTCTAGACCACAGAGACACGACTGGTGTCTGGAGCACAGAGATACAGGCTGGTGTCTGGACCAGGGAGACACAGACTGGTGTCTACACCACAGAGACACAGACTTGTGTCTAGACCACAGAGACACAGACTGGTGTCTGGACCAGAGAGACACAGACTGGTGTCTGGACCAGAGCGACACAGACAGGTGTCTAGACCAAAGAGACACAGACTGGTGTCTGGACCACAGAGACACAGACTGGTGTCAAGACCACAGGGACACAGGCTGGTGTCTGGACCACAGAGATACAGGCTGCTGTCTGGACCACAGTGATACAGACTGGAGTCTAGACCACAGTGACACAGACTGTTGTCTAAACCACAGAGACACAGGCTGGTGTCTGGACCACAGAGACACAGACTGGTGTCTGGACCACAAAGACACAGACTGGTGTCTGGGTCACAGAGACACAGAATGGTGTCTGGACCACAGCGACACAGACTGGTGTCTGGACCACAGAGACACAGACTGGTGTCTGGACCACAGAGACACAGATTGGTGTCTGGACCACAGAGACGCAGGCTGGTGTCTGGACCAGAGAGACACAGGCTGGTGTCTAGACCACAGAGACACAGACTGGTGTCTGGAGCACAGAGACACAGACTGGTGTCTAGACCGCAGAGACACAGACTGGTGTCTAGACCACAGAGACACAGACTGGTGTCTGGAGCACAGAGACACAGGCTGGTGTCTGGTCCAGAAAGACACAGACTGGAGTCTAGACCACAGAGACAAAGACTGGTGTCTGGAGCACAGAGACACAGGCTGGTGTCTGGACCAGACAGACACAGACTGGTGTCTACACCAGAGAGACACAGACCTGTGTCTAGACCACAGAGACACAGACTGGTGTCTGGACCACAGAGACACAGGCTGGTGTCTGGACCACAGAGACACAGGCTGGTGTCTGGAGCACAGAGACACAGACTGGTGTCTGGACCACAGAGACACAGGCTGGTGTCTGGACCACAGAGACAAAGACTGGTGACTAGACCAGAGAGACACAGGTTGGTGTCTGGAGCACAGAGACACAGACTGGTGTCTGGACCACAGAGACACAGACTGGTGTCTGGACCACAGTGACACAGACTGGTGTCTAGACCACAGGGACACACACTGGTGTCTGGACCACAAAGACACAGACTGGTGTCTGGACCACAGAGACACAGACTGGTGTCTGGACCACAGAGACACAGGCTGGTGTCTGGACCAGAGAGACAAAGACTGGTGTCTAGACCACAGAGACACAGACTGGTGTCTGGAGCACAGAGACACAGACTGGTGTCTGGACCACAGAGACACAGATTGGTGTCTGGAGCACAGAGACACAGACTGGTGTCTCGATCACAGAGACATAGGCTGGTGTCAGAAGCACAGAGACACAGACTGGTGTCTAGACCACAGAGACACAGACTGGTATCTGGAGCACAGAGACACAGGCTGGTGTCTGGACCAGAGAGACACAGACTGGTGTCTAGACCACAGAGACACGACTGGTGTCTGGAGCACAGAGATACAGGCTGGTGTCTGGACCAGGGAGACACAGACTGGTGTCTACACCACA
This sequence comes from Pristiophorus japonicus, assembly GCF_044704955.1. Lineage (NCBI taxonomy): Eukaryota > Metazoa > Chordata > Chondrichthyes > Pristiophoridae > Pristiophorus > Pristiophorus japonicus. The sequence continues at coordinate 4,206,834 of NC_091977.1, forward strand.
GAGACACAGACTTGTGTCTAGACCACAGAGACACAGACTGGTGTCTGGACCAGAGAGACACAGACTGGTGTCTGGACCAGAGCGACACAGACAGGTGTCTAGACCAAAGAGACACAGACTGGTGTCTGGACCACAGAGACACAGACTGGTGTCAAGACCACAGGGACACAGGCTGGTGTCTGGACCACAGAGATACAGGCTGCTGTCTGGACCACAGTGATACAGACTGGAGTCTAGACCACAGTGACACAGACTGTTGTCTAAACCACAGAGACACAGGCTGGTGTCTGGACCACAGAGACACAGACTGGTGTCTGGACCACAAAGACACAGACTGGTGTCTGGGTCACAGAGACACAGAATGGTGTCTGGACCACAGCGACACAGACTGGTGTCTGGACCACAGAGACACAGACTGGTGTCTGGACCACAGAGACACAGGCTGGTGTCTGGACCACAGTGACACAGTCTGGTGTCTGGACCACAGAGACACAGGCTGGTGTCTGGACCACAGAGACACAGACTGGTGTCTTAACCACAGAGACACAGACTGGTGTCTGGACCACAGGGACACAGACTGGTGACTGGACCACAGGGACACCGACTGGTGACTGGACCACAGGGACACAGACTGGTGTCTGGACCGCAGTGACACAGACTGGTGTCTAGACCACAGAGACACAGACTGGTGTCTGGACCACAGAGACACAGGCTGGTGTGTGGACCAGAGACACAGACTGGTGTCTAGACTACAGGAACACAGACTGGTGTCTGGACCACAGGGCCACAGACTGGTGTCTGGACCACAGAGACACAGGCTGGTGTCTGGACTACAGAGACACAGACTGGTGTCTGGACCTCAGCGAGACAGACTGGTGTCTAGACCACAGGGACACAGACTGGTGTCTGGACCAGAGACAGAGACTGGTGTCTAGACCACAGGGACACAGACTGGTGTCTGGACTACAGCGACACAGACTGGTGTCAAACCACAGGGCCACAGACTGGTGTCTGGACCGCAGTGACACAGACTGGTGTCTGGAGCACAGAGACACAGACTGGTGTCTGGAGCACAGTGACACAGATTGGTGTCTGGACCACAGAGACACAGGCTGGTGTCTGGACCACAGAGACACAGACTGGTGTCTAGACCACAGGGACACAGACTGGGGTCTGGACCACAGAGACACAGGCTGTTGTCTGGACCAGAGAGACACAGACTTGTGTCTAGACCACAGAGACACAAACTGGAGTCTGGAGCACAGAGACACAGACTGGTGTCTGGAGCACAGAGACACAGGCTGGTGTCTGGACCAGAGAGACACAGACTGGTGTCTGGACCACAGAGACACAGGCTGGTGTTTGGACCACAGAGACACAGACTGGTGTCTGGACCACAGAGACACAGACTGGTGTCTAGACCACAGAGATACAGACTGGTGTCAGGACCAGAGAGACACAGACTGGTGTCTGGACCACAGAGACACAGGCTGGTGTCTGGACCACAGAGACACAGACTGGTGTCTGGACCACAGAGACACAGACTGGTGTCTGGAGCACAGCGACACAGTCTGGTGTCTAGATCACAGAGACACAGACTGGTGTCTAGACCACAGAGACACAGACTGGTGTCTGGACCACAGAGACACAGATTGGTGTCTGGACCACAGAGACGCAGGCTGGTGTCTGGACCAGAGAGACACAGGCTGGTGTCTAGACCACAGAGACACAGACTGGTGTCTGGAGCACAGAGACACAGACTGGTGTCTAGACCGCAGAGACACAGACTGGTGTCTAGACCACAGAGACACAGACTGGTGTCTGGAGCACAGAGACACAGGCTGGTGTCTGGTCCAGAAAGACACAGACTGGAGTCTAGACCACAGAGACAAAGACTGGTGTCTGGAGCACAGAGACACAGGCTGGTGTCTGGACCAGACAGACACAGACTGGTGTCTACACCAGAGAGACACAGACCTGTGTCTAGACCACAGAGACACAGACTGGTGTCTGGACCACAGAGACACAGGCTGGTGTCTGGACCACAGAGACACAGGCTGGTGTCTGGACCACAGAGACACAGACTGGTGTCTGGACCACAGAGACACAGGCTGGTGTCTGGACCACAGAGACAAAGACTGGTGTCTAGACCAGAGAGACACAGGTTGGTGTCTGGAGCACAGAGACACAGACTGGTGTCTGGACCACAGAGACACAGACTGGTGTCTGGACCACAGTGACACAGACTGGTGTCTAGACCACAGGGACACAGACTGGTGTCTGGACCACAAAGACACAGACTGGTGTCTGGACCACAGAGACACAGACTGGTGTCTGGACCACAGAGACACAGGCTGGTGTCTGGACCAGAGAGACAAAGACTGGTGTCTAGACCACAGAGACACAGACTGGTGTCTGGAGCACAGAGACACAGACTGGTGTCTGGACCACAGAGACACAGATTGGTGTCTGGAGCACAGAGACACAGACTGGTGTCTCGATCACAGAGACATAGGCTGGTGTCAGAAGCACAGAGACACAGACTGGTGTCTGGAGCACAGAGACACAGGCTGGTGTCTGGACCAGAGAGACACAGACTGGTGTCTAGACCACAGAGACACGACTGGTGTCTGGAGCACAGAGATACAGGCTGGTGTCTGGACCAGGGAGACACAGACTGGTGTCTACACCACAGAGACACAGACTTGTGTCTAGACCACAGAGACACAGACTGGTGTCTGGACCAGAGAGACACAGACTGGTGTCTGGACCAGAGCGACACAGACAGGTGTCTAGACCAAAGAGACACAGACTGGTGTCTGGACCACAGAGACACAGACTGGTGTCAAGACCACAGGGACACAGGCTGGTGTCTGGACCACAGAGATACAGGCTGCTGTCTGGAACACAGTGATACAGACTGGAGTCTAGACCACAGTGACACAGACTGGTGTCTAAACCACAGAGGCACAGGCTGGTGTCTGGACCACAGAGACACAGACTGGTGTCTGGACCACAAAGACACAGACTGGTGTCTGGGTCACAGAGACACAGACTGGTGTCTGGACCACAGAGACACAGACTGGTGTCTGGACCACAGAGACACAGGCTGGTGTCTGGACCACAGTGACACAGTCTGGTGTCTGGACCACAGGGACACAGACTGGTGTTTGGACCACAGAGACACAGACTGGTGTCTGGACCACAGGGACACAGACTGGTGTCTAGACCACAGGGACACAGACTGGTGTCTGGACCACAGAGACACAGACTGGTGTCTGGACCACAGAGACGCAGACTGGTGTCTAGACCACAGAGACAAAGACTGGTGTCTGGACCACAGAGATACAGGCTGGTGTCTGGACCAGGGAGACACAGACTGGTGTCTACACCACAGAGACACAGACTTGTGTCTAGACCACAGAGACACAGACTGGTGTCTGGACCAGAGAGACACAGACTGGTGTCTGGACCAGAGCGACACAGACAGGTGTCTAGACCAAAGAGACACAGACTGGTGTCTGAACCACAGAGACACAGACTGGTGTCAAGACCACAGGGACACAGGCTGGTGTCTGGACCACAGAGATACAGGCTGCTGTCTGGAACACAGTGATACAGACTGGAGTCTAGACCACAGTGACACAGACTGGTGTCTAAACCACAGAGGCACAGGCTGGTGTCTGGACCACAGAGACACAGACTGGTGTCTGGACCACAAAGACACAGACTGGTGTCTGGGTCACAGAGACACAGACTGGTGTCTGGACCACAGAGACACAGACTGGTGTCTGGACCACAGAGACACAGGCTGGTGTCTGGACCACAGTGACACAGTCTGGTGTCTGGACCACAGGGACACAGACTGGTGTTTGGACCACAGAGACACAGACTGGTGTCTGGACCACAGGGACACAGACTGGTGTCTAGACCACAGGGACACAGACTGGTGTCTGGACCACAGAGACACAGACTGGTGTCTGGACCACAGAGACGCAGACTGGTGTCTAGACCACAGAGACGCAGGCTGGTGTCTGGACCAGAGAGACACAGGCTGGTGTCTAGACCACAGAGACACAGACTGGTGTCTGGAGCACAGAGACACAGACTGGTGTCTGGACCACAGAGACACAGACTGGCGTCTAGAGCACAGGGACACAGACTGGTGTCTAGACCACAGAGACACAGACTGGTGTCAGAAACACAGAGACACAGACTGGTGTCTAGACCACAGAGACACAGACTGGTGTCTGGAGCACAGAGACACAGGCTGGTGTCTGGTCCAGAAAGACACAGACTGGTGTCTAGACCACAGAGACAAAGACTGGTGTCTGGAGCACAGAGACACAGGCTGGTGTCTGGACCAGAGAGACACAGACTGGTGTCTACACCAGAGAGACACAGACCTGTGTCTAAACCACAGAGACACAGACTGGTGTCTGGACCAGAGACACAGACTGGTATCTAGACCACATGGACACAGACTGGTGTCTGGACCACAGGGACAGAGACTGGTGTCTGGACCACAGAGACACAGACTGGTGTCTGGACCACAGAGACACAGGCTGGTGTCTGGACCACAGAGACACAGACTGGTGTCTTAACCACAGAGACACAGACTGGTGTCTGGACCACAGGGACACAGACTGGTGACTGGACCACAGGGACACCGACTGGTGACTGGACCACAGGGACACAGACTGGTGTCTGGACCGCAGTGACACAGACTGGTGTCTAGACCACAGAGACACAGACTGGTGTCTGGACCACAGAGACACAGGCTGGTGTGTGGACCAGAGACACAGACTGGTGTCTAGACTACAGGAACACAGACTGGTGTCTGGACCACAGGGACACAGACTGGTGTCTGGACCACAGAGACACAGGCTGGTGTCTGGACTACAGAGACACAGACTGGTGTCTGGACCTCAGCGAGACAGACTGGTGTCTAGACCACAGGGACACAGACTGGTGTCTGGACCAGAGACAGAGACTGGTGTCTAGACCACAGGGACACAGACTGGTGTCTGGACTACAGCGACACAGACTGGTGTCAAACCACAGGGCCACAGACTGGTGTCTGGACCGCAGTGACACAGACTGGTGTCTGGAGCACAGAGACACAGACTGGTGTCTGGAGCACAGTGACACAGATTGGTGTCTGGACCACAGAGACACAGGCTGGTGTCTGGACCACAGAGACACAGACTGGTGTCTAGACCACAGGGACACAGACTGGGGTCTGGACCACAGAGACACAGGCTGTTGTCTGGACCAGAGAGACACAGACTTGTGTCTAGACCACAGAGACACAAACTGGAGTCTGGAGCACAGAGACACAGACTGGTGTCTGGAGCACAGAGACACAGGCTGGTGTCTGGACCAGAGAGACACAGACTGGTGTCTGGACCACAGAGACACAGGCTGGTGTTTGGACCACAGAGACACAGACTGGTGTCTGGACCACAGAGACACAGACTGGTGTCTAGACCACAGAGATACAGACTGGTGTCAGGACCAGAGAGACACAGACTGGTGTCTGGACCACAGAGACACAGGCTGGTGTCTGGACCACAGAGACACAGACTGGTGTCTGGACCACAGAGACACAGACTGGTGTCTGGAGCACAGCGACACAGTCTGGTGTCTAGATCACAGAGACACAGACTGGTGTCTAGACCACAGAGACACAGACTGGTGTCTGGACCACAGAGACACAGATTGGTGTCTGGACCACAGAGACGCAGGCTGGTGTCTGGACCAGAGAGACACAGGCTGGTGTCTAGACCACAGAGACACAGACTGGTGTCTGGAGCACAGAGACACAGACTGGTGTCTAGACCGCAGAGACACAGACTGGTGTCTAGACCACAGAGACACAGACTGGTGTCTGGAGCACAGAGACACAGGCTGGTGTCTGGTCCAGAAAGACACAGACTGGAGTCTAGACCACAGAGACAAAGACTGGTGTCTGGAGCACAGAGACACAGGCTGGTGTCTGGACCAGACAGACACAGACTGGTGTCTACACCAGAGAGACACAGACCTGTGTCTAGACCACAGAGACACAGACTGGTGTCTGGACCACAGAGACACAGGCTGGTGTCTGGACCACAGAGACACAGGCTGGTGTCTGGACCACAGAGACACAGACTGGTGTCTGGACCACAGAGACACAGGCTGGTGTCTGGACCACAGAGACAAAGACTGGTGTCTAGACCAGAGAGACACAGGTTGGTGTCTGGAGCACAGAGACACAGACTGGTGTCTGGACCACAGAGACACAGACTGGTGTCTGGACCACAGTGACACAGACTGGTGTCTAGACCACAGGGACACAGACTGGTGTCTGGACCACAAAGACACAGACTGGTGTCTGGACCACAGAGACACAGACTGGTGTCTGGACCACAGAGACACAGGCTGGTGTCTGGACCAGAGAGACAAAGACTGGTGTCTAGACCACAGAGACACAGACTGGTGTCTGGAGCACAGAGACACAGACTGGTGTCTGGACCACAGAGACACAGATTGGTGTCTGGAGCACAGAGACACAGACTGGTGTCTCGATCACAGAGACATAGGCTGGTGTCAGAAGCACAGAGACACAGACTGGTGTCTAGACCACAGAGACACAGACTGGTATCTGGAGCACAGAGACACAGGCTGGTGTCTGGACCAGAGAGACACAGACTGGTGTCTAGACCACAGAGACACGACTGGTGTCTGGAGCACAGAGATACAGGCTGGTGTCTGGACCAGGGAGACACAGACTGGTGTCTACACCACAGAGACACAGACTTGTGTCTAGACCACAGAGACACAGACTGGTGTCTGGACCAGAGAGACACAGACTGGTGTCTGGACCAGAGCGACACAGACAGGTGTCTAGACCAAAGAGACACAGACTGGTGTCTGGACCACAGAGACACAGACTGGTGTCAAGACCACAGGGACACAGGCTGGTGTCTGGACCACAGAGATACAGGCTGCTGTCTGGACCACAGTGATACAGACTGGAGTCTAGACCACAGTGACACAGACTGTTGTCTAAACCACAGAGACACAGGCTGGTGTCTGGACCACAGAGACACAGACTGGTGTCTGGACCACAAAGACACAGACTGGTGTCTGGGTCACAGAGACACAGAATGGTGTCTGGACCACAGCGACACAGACTGGTGTCTGGACCACAGAGACACAGACTGGTGTCTGGACCACAGAGACACAGGCTGGTGTCTGGACCACAGTGACACAGTCTGGTGTCTGGACCACAGGGACACAGACTGGTGTTTGGACCACAGAGACACAGACTGGTGTCTGGACCACAGGGACACAGACTGGTGTCTAGACCACAGGGACACAGACTGGTGTCTGGACCACAGAGACACAGACTGGTGTCTGGACCACAGAGACACAGACTGGTGTCTAGACCACAGAGACGCAGGCTGGTGTCTGGACCAGAGAGACACAGGCTGGTGTCTAGACCACAGAGACACAGACTGGTGTCTGGAGCACAGAGACACAGACTGGTGTCTGGACCACAGAGACACAGACTGGTGTCTAGAGCACAGAGACACAGACTGGTGTCTAGACCACAGAGACACAGACTGGTGTCAGAAACACAGAGACACAGACTGGTGTCTAGATCACAGAGACACAGACTGGTGTCTGGAGCACAGAGACACAGGCTGGTGTCTGGACCAGAAAGACACAGACTTGTGTCTAGACCACAGAGACAAAGACTGGTGTCTGGAGCACAGAGACACAGGCTGGTGTCTGGACCAGAGAGACACAGACTGGTGTCTACACCAGAGAGACACAGACCTGTGTCTAGACCACAGAGACACAGACTGGTGTCTGGACCACAGAGACACAGGCTGGTGTCTGGACCACAGAGACACAGGCTGGTGTCTGGACCACAGAGACACAGACTGGTGTCTGGACCACAGAGACACAGGCTGGTGTCTGGACCACAGAGACAAAGACTGGTGTCTAGACCAGAGAGACACAGGTTGGTGTCTGGAGCACAGAGACACAGACTGGTGTCTGGACCACAGAGACACAGACTGGTGTCTGGACCACAGTGACACAGACTGGTGTCTAGACCACAGGGACACAGACTGGTGTCTGGACCACAGGGACACAGACTGGTGTCTGGACCACAGAGACACAGGCTGGTGTCTGGACCAGAGAGACAAAGACTGGTGTCTAGACCACAGAGACACAGACTGGTGTCTGGAGCACAGAGACACAGACTGGTGTCTTGACCACAGAGACACAGACTGGTGTCTGGAGCACAGAGACACAGACTGGTGTCTAGATCACAGAGACACAGGCTGGTGTCAGAAGCACAGAGACACAGACTGGTGTCTAGACCACAGAGACACAGACTGGTGTCTGGAGCACAGAGACACAGGCTGGTGTCTGGACCAGAAAGACACAGACTGGTGTCTAGACCACAGAGACACGACTGGTGTCTGGAGCACAGAGACACAGGCTGGTGTCTGGACCAGGGAGACACAGACTGGTGTCTACACCACAGAGACACAGACTTGTGTCTAGACCACAGAGACACAGGCTCGTGTCTGGACCAGAGAGACAAAGACTGGTGTCTGGACCACAAAGACACAGACTGGTGTCTGGACCACAGAGACACAGACTGGTGTCTAGAGCACAGAGACACAGACTGGTGTCTGCACCACAGAGACACAGACTGGTGTCTGGACCACAGAGACACAGGCTGGTGTCTGGACCAGAGAGACAAAGACTGGTGTCTAGACCACAGAGACACAGACTGGTATCTGGAGCACAGAGACACAGACTGGTGTTTGGACCACAGAGACACAGACTGGTGTCTGGAGCACAGAGACACAGACTGGTGTCTCGATCATAGAGACACAGGCTGTTGTCAGAAGCACAGAGACACAGACTGGTGTCTAGACCACAGAGACACAGACTGGTATCTGGAGCACAGAGACACAGGCTGGTGTCTGGACCAGAGAGACACAGACTGGTGTCTAGACCACAGAGACACGACTGGTGTCTGGAGCACAGAGATACAGGCTGGTGTCTGGACCAGGGAGACACAGACTGGTGTCTACACCACAGAGACACAGACTTGTGTCTTGACCACAGAGACACAGACTGGTGTCTGGACCAGAGAGACACAGACTGGTGTCTGGACCAGAGCGACACAGACAGGTGTCTAGACCAAAGAGACACAGACTGGTGTCTGAACCACAGAGACACAGACTGGTGTCAAGACCACAGGGACACAGGCTGGTGTCTGGACCACAGAGATACAGGCTGCTGTCTGGAACACAGTGATACAGACTGGAGTCTAGACCACAGTGACACAGACTGGTGTCTAAACCACAGAGGCACAGGCTGGTGTCTGGACCACAGAGACACAGACTGGTGTCTGGACCACAAAGACACAGACTGGTGTCTGGGTCACAGAGACACAGACTGGTGTCTGGACCACAGAGACACAGACTGGTGTCTGGACCACAGAGACACAGGCTGGTGTCTGGACCACAGTGACACAGTCTGGTGTCTGGACCACAGGGACACAGACTGGTGTTTGGACCACAGAGACACAGACTGGTGTCTGGACCACAGGGACACAGACTGGTGTCTAGACCACAGGGACACAGACTGGTGTCTGGACCACAGAGACACAGACTGGTGTCTGGACCACAGAGACGCAGACTGGTGTCTAGACCACAGAGACGCAGGCTGGTGTCTGGACCAGAGAGACACAGGCTGGTGTCTAGACCACAGAGACACAGACTGGTGTCTGGAGCACAGAGACACAGACTGGTGTCTGGACCACAGAGACACAGACTGGCGTCTAGAGCACAGGGACACAGACTGGTGTCTAGACCACAGAGACACAGACTGGTGTCAGAAACACAGAGACACAGACTGGTGTCTAGACCACAGAGACACAGACTGGTGTCTGGAGCACAGAGACACAGGCTGGTGTCTGGTCCAGAAAGACACAGACTGGTGTCTAGACCACAGAGACAAAGACTGGTGTCTGGAGCACAGAGACACAAGCTGGTGTCTGGACCAGAGAGACACAGACTGGTGTCTACACCAGAGAGACACAGACCTGTGTCTAAACCACAGAGACACAGACTGGTGTCTGGACCAGAGACACAGACTGGTATCTAGACCACATGGACACAGACTGGTGTCTGGACCACAGGGACAGAGACTGGTGTCTGGACCACAGAGACACAGACTGGTGTCTGGACCACAGAGACACAGGCTGGTGTCTGGACCACAGAGACACAGACTGGTGTCTTAACCACAGAGACACAGACTGGTGTCTGGACCATAGGGACACAGACTGGTGACTGGACCACAGGGACACCGACTGGTGACTGGACCACAGGGACACAGACTGGTGTCTGGACCGCAGTGACACAGACTGGTGTCTAGACCACAGAGACACAGACTGGTGTCTGGACCACAGAGACACAGGCTGGTGTGTGGACCAGAGACACAGACTGGTGTCTAGACTACAGGAACACAGACTGGTGTCTGGACCACAGGGACACAGACTGGTGTCTGGACCACAGAGACACAGGCTGGTGTCTGGACTACAGAGACACAGACTGGTGTCTGGACCTCAGCGAGACAGACTGGTGTCTAGACCACAGGGACACAGACTGGTGTCTGGACCAGAGACAGAGACTGGTGTCTAGACCACAGGGACACAGACTGGTGTCTGGACTACAGCGACACAGACTGGTGTCAAACCACAGGGCCACAGACAGGTGTCTGGACCGCAGTGACACAGACTGGTGTCTGGAGCACAGAGACACAGACTGGTGTCTGGAGCACAGTGACACAGACTGGTGTCTGGACCACAGAGACACAGGCTGGTGTCTGGACCACAGAGACACAGACTGGTGTCTAGACCACAGGGACACAGACTGGGGTCTGGACCACAGAGACACAGGCTGTTGTCTGGACCAGAGAGACACAGACTTGTGTCTAGACCACAGAGACACAAACTGGAGTCTGGAGCACAGAGACACAGACTGGTGTCTGGAGCACAGAGACACAGGCTGGTGTCTGGACCAGAGAGACACAGACTGGTGTCTGGACCACAGAGACACAGGCTGGTGTTTGGACCACAGAGACACAGACTGGTGTCTGGACCACAGAGACACAGACTGGTGTCTAGACCACAGAGATACAGACTGGTGTCAGGACCAGAGAGACACAGACTGGTGTCTGGACCACAGAGACACAGGCTGGTGTCTGGACCACAGAGACACAGACTGGTGTCTGGACCACAGAGACACAGACTGGTGTCTGGAGCACAGCGACACAGTCTGGTGTCTAGATCACAGAGACACAGACTGGTGTCTAGACCACAGAGACACAGACTGGTGTCTGGACCACAGAGACACAGATTGGTGTCTGGACCACAGAGACGCAGGCTGGTGTCTGGACCAGAGAGACACAGGCTGGTGTCTAGACCACAGAGACACAGACTGGTGTCTGGAGCACAGAGACACAGACTGGTGTCTAGACCGCAGAGACACAGACTGGTGTCTAGACCACAGAGACACAGACTGGTGTCTGGAGCACAGAGACACAGGCTGGTGTCTGGTCCAGAAAGACACAGACTGGAGTCTAGACCACAGAGACAAAGACTGGTGTCTGGAGCACAGAGACACAGGCTGGTGTCTGGACCAGACAGACACAGACTGGTGTCTACACCAGAGAGACACAGACCTGTGTCTAGACCACAGAGACACAGACTGGTGTCTGGACCACAGAGACACAGGCTGGTGTCTGGACCACAGAGACACAGGCTGGTGTCTGGACCACAGAGACACAGACTGGTGTCTGGACCACAGAGACACAGGCTGGTGTCTGGACCACAGAGACAAAGACTGGTGACTAGACCAGAGAGACACAGGTTGGTGTCTGGAGCACAGAGACACAGACTGGTGTCTGGACCACAGAGACACAGACTGGTGTCTGGACCACAGTGACACAGACTGGTGTCTAGACCACAGGGACACAGACTGGTGTCTGGACCACAAAGACACAGACTGGTGTCTGGACCACAGAGACACAGACTGGTGTCTGGACCACAGAGACACAGGCTGGTGTCTGGACCAGAGAGACAAAGACTGGTGTCTAGACCACAGAGACACAGACTGGTGTCTGGAGCACAGAGACACAGACTGGTGTCTGGACCACAGAGACACAGATTGGTGTCTGGAGCACAGAGACACAGACTGGTGTCTCGATCACAGAGACATAGGCTGGTGTCAGAAGCACAGAGACACAGACTGGTGTCTAGACCACAGAGACACAGACTGGTATCTGGAGCACAGAGACACAGGCTGGTGTCTGGACCAGAGAGACACAGACTGGTGTCTAGACCACAGAGACACGACTGGTGTCTGGAGCACAGAGATACAGGCTGGTGTCTGGACCAGGGAGACACAGACTGGTGTCTACACCACAGAGACACAGACTTGTGTCTAGACCACAGAGACACAGACTGGTGTCTGGACCAGAGAGACACAGACTGGTGTCTGGACCAGAGCGACACAGACAGGTGTCTAGACCAAAGAGACACAGACTGGTGTCTGGACCACAGAGACACAGACTGGTGTCAAGACCACAGGGACACAGGCTGGTGTCTGGACCACAGAGATACAGGCTGCTGTCTGGACCACAGTGATACAGACTGGAGTCTAGACCACAGTGACACAGACTGTTGTCTAAACCACAGAGACACAGGCTGGTGTCTGGACCACAGAGACACAGACTGGTGTCTGGACCACAAAGACACAGACTGGTGTCTGGGTCACAGAGACACAGAATGGTGTCTGGACCACAGCGACACAGACTGGTGTCTGGACCACAGAGACACAGACTGGTGTCTGGACCACAGAGACACAGGCTGGTGTCTGGACCACAGTGACACAGTCTGGTGTCTGGACCACAGGGACACAGACTGGTGTCTGGACCACAGAGACACAGACTGGTGTCTGGACCACAGAGACACAGACTGGTGTCTAGACCACAGAGACGCAGGCTGGTGTCTGGACCAGAGAGACACAGGCTGGTGTCTAGACCACAGAGACACAGACTGGTGTCTGGAGCACAGAGACACAGACTGGTGTCTGGACCACAGAGACACAGACTGGTGTCTAGAGCACAGAGACACAGACTGGTGTCTAGACCACAGAGACACAGACTGGTGTCAGAAACACAGAGACACAGACTGGTGTCTAGATCACAGAGACACAGACTGGTGTCTGGAGCACAGAGACACAGGCTGGTGTCTGGACCAGAAAGACACAGACTTGTGTCTAGACCACAGAGACAAAGACTGGTGTCTGGAGCACAGAGACACAGGCTGGTGTCTGGACCAGAGAGACACAGACTGGTGTCTACACCAGAGAGACACAGACCTGTGTCTAGACCACAGAGACACAGACTGGTGTCTGGACCACAGAGACACAGGCTGGTGTCTGGACCACAGAGACACAGGCTGGTGTCTGGACCACAGAGACACAGACTGGGGTCTGGACCACAGAGACACAGGCTGGTGTCTGGACCACAGAGACAAAGACTGGTGTCTAGACCAGAGAGACACAGGTTGGTGTCTGGAGCACAGAGACACAGACTGGTGTCTGGACCACAGAGACACAGACTGGTGTCTGGACCACAGTGACACAGACTGGTGTCTAGACCACAGGGACACAGACTGGTGTCTGGACCACAGGGACACAGACTGGTGTCTGGACCACAGAGACACAGGCTGGTGTCTGGACCAGAGAGACAAAGACTGGTGTCTAGACCACAGAGACACAGACTGGTGTCTGGAGCACAGAGACACAGACTGGTGTCTGGACCACAGAGACACAGACTGGTGTCTGGAGCACAGAGACACAGACTGGTGTCTAGATCACAGAGACACAGGCTGGTGTCAGAAGCACAGAGACACAGACTGGTGTCTAGACCACAGAGACACAGACTGGTGTCTGGAGCACAGAGACACAGGCTGGTGTCTGGACCAGAAAGACACAGACTGGTGTCTAGACCACAGAGACACGACTGGTGTCTGGAGCACAGAGACACAGGCTGGTGTCTGGACCAGGGAGACACAGACTGGTGTCTACACCACAGAGACACAGACTTGTGTCTAGACCACAGAGACACAGGCTGGTGTCTGGACCAGAGAGACAAAGACTGGTGTCTGGACCAGAGAGACACAGACAGGCGTCTAGTCCAAAGACACACAGACTGGTGTCTGGACCACAGAGACACAGACTGGTGTCAAGACCACAGGGACACAGGCTGGTGTCTGGACCACAGAGATACAGGCTGCTGTCTGGACCACAGTGATACAGACTGGAGTCTAGACCACAGTGACACAGACTGGTGTCTAGAGCACAGAGACACAGACTGGTGTCTGGACCACAGAGACACAGACTGGTGTCTAGACCACAGAGACGCAGGCTGGTGTCTGGACCAGAGAGACACAGGCTGGTGTCTAGACCACAGAGAAACAGGTTGGTGTCCAGACCACGGAGACACAGACTGGCGTCTGGACCACAGAGACACAGGCTGGTGTCTCGACCACAGAGAGACAGGATAGTGTCTAGACCACAGAGACACAGACTGGTGTCTGGACCACAGAGACACAGACTGGTGTCTAGACCACAGAGACACAGACTGGTGTCTAGACCACAGAGACACAGGCTGGTGTCTGGACCACAGAGACACAGGCTGGTGTCTGGACCACAGAGACACAGACTGGTGTCTGGACCAGAGAGACACAAACTGGTGCCTTTACCACAGAGACACAGACTGGTGTCTGGACCACAGAGACACAGACTGGTGTCTAGACCACAGGGACACAGACTGGTGTCTGGACCACAGGGACACAGGCTGGTGTCTAGACGACAGAGACACAGACTGGTGCCTGGACCACAGAGACACAGACTGGTGCCTGGACCACTGGGACACAGACTGGTGTCTGGACCAGAGATACACAGGCTGGTGCCTGGACCAGAGAGACACAGACTGGTGTCTGGACCACAGGGACACAGACTGGTGTCTGGACCACAGTGACACAGACTGGTGTCTAGACCACAGGGACAGACTGGTGTCTTGACCACAGGGACATAGAATGGTGTCTGGAGCTCAGGGACACAGACTCGTGTCTGGACCACAGAGTCACAGACTGGTGTGTGGACCACAGGGACACAGACTGGTGTCTGGCCCACAGAGACACAGGCTGGTGTCTGGACCACAGAGATACAGACTGGTGTCTGGACCACAGCGACACAGACTGGTGTCTAGACCACAGGGACACAGACTGGTGTCTGGACCACCGGGACACAGACTGGTGTCTCGACCACAGGGACACAGACTGGTGTCTGGACCACAGTGACACAGACTGGTGTCTGGACCACAGAGACACAGGCTGGTGTTAGGACCACAGAGACACAGACTGGTGTCTGGACCACAGGGACACAGACTGGTGTCTGGACCACAGGGACACAGACTGGTGTCTGGACCACAGGGACACAGACTGGTGTCTGGACCACAGAGACACAGACTGGTGTCTGGACCAGAGACACAGACTGGTGTCTAGACCACAGGGACACAGACTGGTGTCTGGACCACAGGGACACAAGCTGGTGTCTAGACCACAGAGACAGAGACTGGTGCCTGGAGCACAGAGACACAGACTGGTGTCTGGACCACTGGGACACAGACTGGTGTCTGGACCAGAGAGACACAGGCTGGTGTCTGGACAAGAGAGACACAGACTGGTGTCTGGCCACAGGGACACAGACTGGTGTCTGGACCACAGGGACGCAGACTGGTGTCTGGACCACAGAGACACAGGCTGGTGTCTGGACCACAGAGACACAGACTGGTGTCTGGACCACAGCGACACAGACTGGTGTCTAGACCACAGGGACACAGACTGGTGTCTGGACCACAGGGACACAGACTGGTGTCTGGACCACAGGGACACAGACTGGTGTCTGGACCACAGGGACACAGACTGGTGTCTGGACCACAGAGACACAGACTGGTGTCTGGACTACAGGGACACAGACTGGTGTCTGGACCACAGGGACACAGACTGGTGTCTGGACCACAGAGACACAGACTGGTGTCTGGACCACAGGGACACAGACTGGTGTCTGGACCACAGAGACACAGACTGGTGTCTGGACCAGAGACACAGACTGGTGTCTAGACCACAGGGACACAGACTGGTGTCTGGACCACAGGGACACAGACTGGTGTCTGGACCACAGAGACACAGACTGGTGTCTGGACCACAGAGACACAGACTGGTGTCTGGACCACAGGGACACAGACTGGTGTCTGGACCACAAAGACACAGACTGGTGTCAGGACCACAGGGACACAGACTGGTGTCTGGACCACAGTGACACAGACTGGTGTCTCGACCACAGGAACAAAGACTGGTGTCAGGACCACAAGGACACAGACTGGTTTCTAGACCACAGGGACACAGACTGGTGTCTGGACCACTGTGACACAGACTGGTGTCTAGACCACAGGGACACAGACTGGTGTCTGGAGCTCAGGGACACAGACTGGTGTCTGGACCACAGGGACACAGACTGGTGTCTGGACCACAGTGACACAGACTGATGTCTGGAGCACAGAGACACAGACTGGTGTCTGGACCACAGTGACACAGACTGGTGTCTGAACCACAGAGACACAGGCTGGTGTCTGGACCACAGAGACACAGACTGGTGTCTGGACCACAGAGACACAGACTGGTGTCTGGACCACAGGGACACATACTGGTGTCTGGAGCACAGAGACACAGGCTGGTGTCAGGACCACAGAGACACAGGCTGGTGTCTGGACCACAGAGACACAGGCTGGTGTCTGGACCACTGTGATAAAGACTGGTGTCTGGACCACAGAGACACAAACTGGTGTCTGGACCCCAGAGACACAGACTGGTTTCTAGACCACAGAGACAAAGACTGGTGTCTGGACAACAGTGACACAGACTGATGTCTGGAGCACAGAGACACAGACTGGTGTCTGGACCACAGAGGCACAGACTGGTGTCTGGTGCACAGTGACAGAGACTGGTGTCTAGACCACAGGGACACAGACTGGTGTCTGGACCACAGGGACACAGACTGGTGTCTGGACCACAGTGACACAGACTGGTGTCTGGACCACAGGGACACAGACTGGTGTCTGGACCACAGGGACACAGACTGGTGTCTGGACTACAGCCACACTGACTGGTGTCTAGACCACAGAGACACAGACTGGTGTCTGGACCTCAGAGACACAGACTGGTGTCTAGACCACAGGGACACACACTGGTGTCTCGACCAGAGAGACACAGGCTGGTGTCTAGACCACAGCGACAAAGACTGGTGTCTGGACCACAGCGACACAGGCTGGTGTGTAGACCACAGAGACACAGGCTGGTGTCTGGACCACAGAGACACAGACTGGTGTCTGGACCACAGAGACACAGACTGGTGTCTGGACCACAGAGACACAGGCTGGTGTCTGGATCACAGAGACACAGGCTGGTGTCTAGACCACAGAGACCCAGACTGGTGTCTAGACCACAGAGACACAGACTGGTGTCTGGACCACAGAGACACAGGCTGATGTGTAGACCACAGAGACACAGACTGGTGTCTGGACCAGAGAGACAGAGGCTGGTGTCTGGACCACAGAGACACAGGCTGGTGTCTAGACCACAGAGACCCAGACTGGTGTCTGGACCACAGAGACACAGACTGGTGTCTGGACCACAGAGACACAGGCTAGTGTCTAGATCACAGAGACAAAGGCAGGTGTCTGGACCACAGAGACACAGGCTGGTGTCTGGACCACAGAGACACAGACTGGTGTCTGGACCACAGAGACACAGGCTGTTATCTGGACCACAGAGACACAGGCTGGTGTCTGGACCACAGAGACACAGGCTGGTGCCTGGACCAGAGAGGCACAGGCTGGTGTCTAGACCACAGAGACACAGACTGGTGTCTGGACCACAGAGACACAGGCTGGTGTCTGGACCACAGAGACACAGACTGGTGTCCAGACGACAGAGACACAGACTGGTGTCTGGTCCACAGAGACACAGACTGGTGCCTGGACCACAGAGACACAGACTGGTGTCTAGACCACAGAGACACAGGCTGGTGTCTGGACCACAGGGACACAGACTGGTGTCGGGACCACAGGGACACAGACTGGTGTCTGTACCACAGTGACACAGACTGGTGTCTAGATCACAGGGACACAGACTGGTGTCTGGACCACAGGGACACAGACTATTGTCTGGACCACAGAGACACTGACTGGTGTCTGGACCACAGTGACACAGACTGGTGTCTGGAGCACAGAGACACAGACTGGTGTCTGGACTACAGAGACACAGACTGGTTTCTAGACCACAGAGACACAGACTGGTGTATGGACCACAGAGACACAGACTGGTGTCTGGACCACTGGGACAAAGACTGGTATCTGGACCAGAGAGACACAGGCTGGTGTCTGGACCACAGAGACACAGACTGGTGTCTGGACCACAGCGACACAGACTGGTGTCTAGACCACAGGGACACAGACTGGTGTCTGGACCACAGGGACACAGACTGGTGTCTGGACCACAGGGACACAGACTGGTGTCTGGACCACAGTGACACAGACTGGTGTCTGGACCACAGAGACACAGACTGGTGTCTGGACTGCAGAGACACAGACTGGTGTCTGTACCACAGGGACACAGACTAGTGTCTGGACCACAGAGACACAGGCTGCTGTCTGGACCACAGAGACACAGGCTGGTGTCTAGACCACAGGGACAAAGACTGGTGTCTGGACCACAAGGATACAGACTGGTGTCTAGACCACAGGGACACAGACTGGTGTCTGGACCACTGTGACACAGACTGGTGTCTAGACCACAGGGACACAGACTGGTGTCTAGACCACAGAGACACAGACTGGTGTCTGGAGCACAGATAAACAGACTGGTTTCTGGACCACAGAGACACAGACTGGTGTCTGGAGCACAGAGACACAGACTGGTGTCTAGATCACAGAGACACAGGTTGGTGTCAGAAGCACAGAGACACAGACTGGTGTCTAGACCACAGAGACACAGACTGGTGTCTGGAGCACAGAGACACAGGCTGGTGTCTGGACCAGGGAGACACAGACTGGTGTCTACACCACAGAGACACAGACTTGTGTCTAGACCACAGAGACACAGACTGGTGTCTGGATCAGAGAGACACAGACAGGTGTCTAGACCAAAGAGACACAGACTGGTGTCTGGACCACAGAGACACAGACTGGTGTCAAGACCACAGGGACACAGGCTGGTGTCTGGACCACAGAGATACAGGCTGCTGTCTGGACCACAGTGATACAGACTGGAGTCTAGACCACAGTGACACAGACTGGTGTCTGGACCACAGAGACACAGGCTGGTGTCTGGACCACAGAGACACAGACTGGTGTCTGGACCACAGAAACACAGGCTGGTGTCTGGACCACAGAGACACAGGCTGGTGTCTGGACCACAGGGACGCAGACTGGTGTCTGGACCACAGGGACACAGACTAGTGATTGGACCACAGAGACACAGAATGGTGTCTGGACCACAGGGACACAGACTGGTGTCTAGACCACAGGGACACAGACTGGTGTCTGGACCACAGAGACACAGACTATTGTCTGGACCACAGAGACACAGACTGGTGTCTAGACCACAGAGACGCAGGCTGGTGTCTGGACCAGAGAGACACAGGCTGGTGTCCAGACCACAGAGACACAGAATGGTGTCTGGAGCACAGAGACACAGACTGGTGTCTAGACCACAGAGACACAGACTGGTGTCAGAAACACAGAGACACAGACGGGTATCTAGACCACAGAGACACAGACTGGTGTCTGGAGCACAGAGACACAGGCTGGTGTCTGGACCAGGGAGACACAGATTGGTGTCTACACCACAGAGACACAGACTGGTGTCTGGAGCACAGAGACACAGGCTGGTGTCTGGACCAGAGAGACACAGACTGGTGTCTGGACCACAGAGACACAGGCTGGTGTCTGGACAACAGAGACACAGGCTGGTGTCTGGACCACAGAGACACAGGCTGGTGTCTGGACCACAGAGACACAGACTGGTGTCTGGACCATAGAGACACAGGCTGGTGTCTGGACCACAGAGACAAAGACTGGTGTCTAGACCAGAGAGACACAGGTTGGTGTCTGGAACACAGAGACACAGACTGGTGTCTGTACCACAGAGACACAGACTGGTGTCTGGACCACAGTGACACAGACTGGTGTCTAGACCACAGGGACACAGACTGGTCTCTGGACCACAGAGACACTTACTGGTGTCTGGACCAGAGTGACACAGACTGGTGTCTGGAGCACAGAGACACAGACTGGTGTCTGGACCACAGTGACACAGACTGGTGTCTAGACCACAGGGACACAGACTGGTGTCTGGAGCTCAGGGACACAGACTGGTGTCTGGACCACAGAGGCACAGACTGGTGTGTGGACCAGAGACACAGACTGGTGTCTAGACCACAGGGACACAGACTGGTGTCTGGACCACAGGGACACAGACTGGTGTCTGGCCCACAGAGACACAGGCTAGTGTCTAGATCACAGAGACACAGGCAGGTGTCTGGACCACAGAGACACAGGCTGGTGTCTGGACCACAGAGACACAGACTGGTGTCTGGACCACAGAGACACAGGCTGTTGTCTGGACCACAGAGACACAGGCTGGTGTCTGGACCACAGAGACACAGGCTGGTGTCTGGACCACAGAGGCACAGGCTGGTGTCTAGACCACAGAGACAAAGGCTGGTGTCTGGACCACAGAGACACAGGCTGGTGTCTGGACTACAGTGACACAGACTGGTGTCTAGACCACAGAGACACAGGCTGGTGTCTGGACCACAGAGACACAGACTGGTGTCTAGACGACAGAGACACAGACTGGTGTCTGGACCACAGAGACACAGACTGGTGCCTGGACCACAGAGACACAGACTGGTGTCTAGACCACAGAGACACAGGCTGGTGTCTGGACCACAGGGACACAGAATGGTGTCGGGACCACGGGGACACAGAAAGGTGTCGGGACCACAGTGACACAGACTGGTGTCTAGACCACAGGGACACTGACTGGTGTCTGGACCACAGTGACACAGACTGGTGTCTGGAGCACAGAGACACAGACTGGTGTCTGGACCACAGTGACACAGACTGGTTTCTAGACCACAGGGACACAGACTGGTGTCTGGAGCTCAGGGACACAGACTGGTGTCTGGACCACAGAGGCACAGACTTGTGTGTGGACCAGAGACACAGACTGGTGTCCAGACCACAGGGACACAGACTTGTGTCTGGACCACAGGGACACAGACTGGTGTCTGGCCACAGAGACACAGGCTGGTGTCTGGACCACAGAGATACAGACTGGTGTCTGGACCTTGCGACACAGACTGGTGTCTAGACCACAGGGACACAGACTGGTGTCTGGACCAGAGAGACACAGACTGGTGTCTAGACCACAGGGACACAGACTGGTGTCTGGACCACAGTGACACAGACTGGTGTCTGGACCACAGAGACACAGACTGGTGTTAGGACCACAGAGACACAGACTGGTGTCTGGACCACAGGGACACAGACTGGTGTCTGGACCACAGGGACACAGACTGGTGTCTGGACCACAGAGACACAGACTGGTGTCTGGACCAGAGACACAGACTGGTGTCTAGACCACAGGGACACAGACTGGTGTCTGGACCACAGAGACACAGGCCGATGTCTGCACCACAGAGACAAAGACTGGTGTCTGGACCACAGCGACACAGGCTGGTGTCTAGACCACAGAGACACAGACTGGTGTATGGACCACAGAGACACAGACTGGTGTCTGGACCACTGGGACACAGACTGGTGTCTGGACCAGAGAGACACAGGCTGGTGTCTGGACCAGAGAGACACAGACTGGTGTCTGGACCACAGGGACACAGACTGGTGTCTGGACCACAGTGACACAGACTGGTGTCTGGACCACAGAGACACAGACTGGTGTTAGGACCACAGAGACACAGACTGGTGTCTGGACCTTGCGACACAGACTGGTGTCTAGACCACAGGGACACAGACTGGTGTCTGGACCAGAGAGACACAAACTGGTGTCTAGACCACAGGGACACAGACTGGTGTCTGGACCACAGTGACACAGACTGGTGTCTGGACCACAGAGACACAGACTGGTGTTAGGACCACAGAGACACAGACTGGTGTCTGGACCACAGGGACACAGACTGGTGTCTGGACCACAGGGACACAGACTGGTGTCTGGACCACAGAGACACAGACTGGTGTCTGGACCAGAGACACAGACTGGTGTCTAGACCACAGGGACACAGACTGGTGTCTGGACCACAGAGACACAGGCCGATGTCTGCACCACAGAGACAAAGACTGGTGTCTGGACCACAGCGACACAGGCTGGTCTCTAGACCACAGAGACACAGACTGGTGTATGGACCACAGAGAGACAGACTGGTGTCTGGACCACTGGGACGCAGACTGGTGTCTGGACCAGAGAGACACAGGCTGGTGTCTGGACCAGAGAGACACAGACTGGTGTCTGGACCAGAGACACAGACTGGTGTCTAGACCACAGGGACACGGACTGGTGTCTGGACCACAGAGACACAGGCCGATGTCTGCACCACAGAGACAAAGACTGGTGTCTGGATCACAGCGACACAGGCTGGTGTCTAGACCACAGAGACACAGACTGGTGTATGGACCACAGAGACACAGACTGGTGTCTGGACCACTGGGACACAGACTGGTGTCTGGACCAGAGAGACACATGCTGGTGTCTGGACCAGAGAGACACAGACTGGTGTCTGGACCACAGGGACACAGACTGGTGTCTGGGCCACAGTGAAACAGACTGGTGTCTGGACCACAGAGACACAGACTGGTGTTAGGACCACAGAGACACAGACTGGTGTCTGGACCTTGCGACACAGACTGGTGTCTAGACCACAGGGACACAGACTGGTGTCTGGACCAGAGAGACACAAACTGGTGTCTAGACCACAGGGACACAGACTGGTGTCTGGACCACAGTGACACAGACTGGTGTCTGGACCACAGAGGCACAGACTGGTGTTAGGACCACAGAGACACAGACTGGTGTCTGGACCACAGGGACACAGACTGGTGTCTGGACCACAGGGACACAGACTGGTGTCTGGACCACAGAGACACAGACTGGTGTCTGGACCAGAGACACAGACTGGTGTCTAGACCACAGGGACACAGACTGGTGTCTGGACCACAGAGACACAGGCCGATGTCTGCACCACAGAGACAAAGACTGGTGTCTGGACCACAGCGACACAGGCTGGTCTCTAGACCACAGAGACACAGACTGGTGTATGGACCACAGAGACACAGACTGGTGTCTGGACCACTGGGACGCAGACTGGTGTCTGGACCAGAGAGACACAGGCTGGTGTCTGGACCAGAGAGACACAGACTGGTGTCTGGACCAAAGGGACACAGACTGGTGTCTGGATCACAGGGACACAGACTAGTGTCTGGACCACAGAGACACAGGCTGGTGTCTGGACCACAGAGACACAGACTGGTGTCTGGACCAGAGCGACACAGACTGGTGTCTAGACCACAGGGACACAGACTGGTGTCTGGACCACAGGGACACAGACTGGTGTCTGGACCACAGTGACACAGACTGGTGTCTGGACCACAGAGACACAGACTGGTGTCTGGACCACAGGGACACAGACTGGTGTCTGGACCACAGAGACACAGACTGGTGTCAGGACCACAGGGACACAGACTGGTGTCTGGACCACAGTGACCCAGACTGGTGTCTAGACCACAGGGACAAAGACTGGTGTCTGGACCACAAGGACACAGACTGGTGTCTAGACCACAGGGACACAGACTGGTGTCTGGACCAGAGAGACACAGACTGGTGTCTAGACCAAAGGGACACAGACTGCTGTCTGGACCACAGGGACACAGACTGGTGTCTGGACCACAGAGACACAGGCTAGTGTCTGGACCACAGAGACACAGACTGGTGTCTGGACCACAGCGACACAGACTGGTGTCTAGACCACAGGGACACAGACTGGTGTCTGGACTACAGAGACACAGACTGGTGTCTGGACCACAGGGACACAGACTGGTGTCTGGACCACAGTGACACAGACTGGTGTCTGGACCACAGAGACACAGACTGGTGTCTGGACTACAGAGACACAGACTGGTGTCTGTACCACAGGGACACAGACTGGTGTCTGGACCACAGGGACACAGACTAGTGTCTGGACCACAGAGACACAGACTGGTGTCTGGACCAGAGACACAGACTGGTGTCTAGACCACAGGGACACAGACTGGTGTCTGGACCACAGGGACACAGACTGGTGTCTGGACCACAGAGACACAGACTGGTGTCTGGACCACAGAGACACAGACTGGTGTCTGGACCACAGGGACACAGACTGGTGTCTGGACCACAGAGACACAGACTGGTGTCAGGACCACAGGGACACAGACTGGTGTCTGGACCACAGTGACACAGACTGGTGTCTAGACCACAGGGACAAAGACTGGTGTCTGGACCACAAGGACACAGACTGGTGTCTAGACCACAGGGACACAGACTGGTGTCTGGACCACTGTGACACAGACTGGTTTCCAGACCACAGGGACACAGACTAGTGTCTGGACCACAGGGACACAGACTGGTGTCTGGAGCTCAGGGACACAGACTGGTGTCTGGACCACAGGGACACAGACTGGTGTCTGGACCACAGTGACACAGACTGATGTCTGGAGCACAGAGACACAGACTGGTGTCTGGACCACAATGACACAGACTGGTGTCTGGACCACAGAGACACAGGCTGGTGTCTGGACCACAGAGACACAGACTGGTGTCTGGACCACAGAGACACAGACTGGTGTCTGGACCACAGGGACACAGACTGGTGTCTGGAGCACAGAGACACAGGCTGGTGTCAGGTACACAGAGAGACAGGCTGGTGTCTGGACCACAGGGACACAGGCTGGTGTCTGGACCACAGTGATAAAGACTGCTGTCTGGACCACAGGGACACAGACTGGTGTCTGGACCACAGAGACACAGGCTAGTGTCTGGACCACAGAGACACAGACTGGTGTCTGGACCACAGCGACACAGACTGGTGTCTAGACCACAGGGACACAGACTGGTGTCTGGACCACAGGGACACAGACTGGTGTCTGGACCACAGGGACACAGACTGGTGTCTGGACCACAGTGACACAGACTGGTGTCTGGACCACAGAGACACAGACTGGTGTCTGGACTACAGAGACACAGACTGGTGTCTGTACCACAGGGACACAGACTGGTGTCTGAACCACAGGGACACAGACTAGTGTCTGGACCACAGAGACACAGACTGGTGTCTGGACCAGAGACACAGACTGGTGTCTAGACCACAGGGACACAGACTGGTGTCTGGACCACAGGGACACAGACTGGTGTCTGGACCACAGAGACACAGACTGGTGTCTGGACCACAGAGACACAGACTGGTGTCTGGACCACAGGGACACAGACTGGTGTCTGGACCACAGAGACACAGACTGGTGTCAGGACTTCAGGGACACAGACTGGTGTCTGGACCACAGTGACACAGACTGGTGTCTAGACCACAGGGACAAAGACTGGTGTCTGGACCACAAGGACACAGACTGGTGTCTAGACCACAGGGACACAGACTGGTGTCTGGACCACTGTGACACAGACTGGTTTCCAGACCACAGGGACACAGACTAGTGTCTGGACCACAGGGACACAGACTGGTGTCTGGAGCTCAGGGACACAGACTGGTGTCTGGACCACAGGGACACAGACTGGTGTCTGGACCACAGTGACACAGACTGATGTCTGGAGCACAGAGACACAGACTGGTGTCTGGACCACAATGACACAGACTGGTGTCTGGACCACAGAGACACAGGCTGGTGTCTGGACCACAGAGACACAAACTGGTGTCTGGACCACAGAGACACAGACTGGTGTCTGGACCACAGGGACACAGACTGGTGTCTGGAGCACAGAGACACAGGCTGGTGTCAGGAACACAGAGAGACAGGCTGGTGTCTGGACCACAGGGACACAGGCTGGTGTCTGGACCACAGTGATAAAGACTGGTGTCTGGACCACAGAGACACAGACTGGTGTCTGGACCACAGGGACACAGACTGGTGTCTGGACCACAGGGACACAAACTGGT
This sequence comes from Pristiophorus japonicus, assembly GCF_044704955.1. Taxonomy (NCBI): domain Eukaryota; kingdom Metazoa; phylum Chordata; class Chondrichthyes; family Pristiophoridae; genus Pristiophorus; species Pristiophorus japonicus. The sequence continues at coordinate 4,233,257 of NC_091977.1, forward strand.
GATTGGACCACAGAGACACAGACTGGTGTCTGGACCACAGGGACACAGACTGGTGTCTAGACCACAGGGACACAGACTGGTGTCTGGACCACAGAGCAGCAGACTGGTGTCTGGACCACAGAGACACAGACTGGTGTCTAGACCACAGAGACGCAGGCTGGTGTCTGGACCAGAGAGACACAGGCTGGTGTCTAGACCACAGAGACACAGACTGGTGTCTGGAGCACAGAGACACAGACTGGTGTCTAGACCACAGAGACACAGACTGGTGTCAGAAACACAGAGACACAGACTGGAGACTAGACCACAGAGACACAGACTGGTGTCTGGAGCACAGAGACACAGGCTGGTGTCTGGACCAGAAAGACACAGACTGGTGTCTAGACCTCAGAGACAAAGACTGGTGTCTGGAGCACAGAGACACAGGCTGGTGTCTGGACCAGAGAGACACAGACTGGTGTCTACACCAGAGAGACACAGACCTGTGTCTCGACCACAGAGACACAGACTGGTGTCTGGACCACAGAGACACAGGCTGGTGTCTGGACCACAGAGACACAGGCTGGTGTCTGGACCACAGAGACACAGACTGGTGTCTGGACCACAGAGACACAGGCTGGTATCTGGACCACAGAGACAAAGACTGGTGTCTAGACCAGAGAGACACAGGTTGGTGTCTGGAGAACAGAGACACAGACTGGTGTCTGTACCACAGAGACACAGACTGGTGTTGGACCACAGTGACACAGACTGGTGTCTAGACCACAGGGACAAAGACTGGTGTCTGGACCACAAGGACACAGACTGGTGTCTAGACCACAGGGACACAGACTGGTGTCTGGACCACTGTGACACAGACTGGTTTCCTGACCACAGGGACACAGACTAGTGTCTGGACCACAGGGACACAGACTGGTGTCTGGAGCTCAGGGACACAGACTGGTGTCTGGACCACAGGGACACAGACTGGTGTCTGGACCACAGGGACAAAGACTGGTGTCTGGACCACATGGACACAGACTGGTGTCTAGACCACAGGGACACAGACTGGTGTCTGGACCACTGTGACACAGACTGGTTTCCAGACCACAGGGACACAGACTAGTGTCTGGACCACAGGGACACAGACTGGTGTCTGGAGCTCAGGGACACAGACTGGTGTCTGGACCACAGGGACACAGACTGGTGTCTGGACCACAGTGACACAGACTGATGTCTGGAGCTCAGAGACACAGACTGGTGTCTGGACCACAGTGACACAGACTGGTGTCTGGACCACAGAGACACAGGCTGGTGTCTGGACCACAGAGACACAGACTGGTGTCTGGACCACAGAGACACAGACTGGTGTCTGGACCACAGGGACACAGACTGGTGTCTGGAGCACAGAGACACAGGCTGGTGTCAGGAACACAGAGAGACAGGCTGGTGTCTGGACCACAGGGACACAGGCTGGTGTCTGGACCACAGTGATAAAGACTGGTGTCTGGACCACAGAGACACAGACTGGTGTCTGGACCACAGGGACACAGACTGGTGTCTGGACCACAGGGACACAAACTGGTGATTGGACCACAGAGACACAGACTGGTGTCTGGACCACAGGGACACAGACTGGTGTCTAGACCACAGGGACACAGACTGGTGTCTGGACCACAGAGACACAGACTGGTGTCTGGACCACAGAGACACAGACTGGTGTCTAGACCACAGAGACGCAGGCTGGTGTCTGGACCAGAGAGACACAGGCTGGTGTCTAGACCACAGAGACACAGACTGGTGTCTGGAGCACAGAGACACAGACTGGTGTCTAGACCACAGAGACACAGACTGGTGTCAGAAACACAGAGACACAGACTGGAGACTAGACCACAGAGACACAGACTGGTGTCTGGAGCACAGAGACACAGGCTGGTGTCTGGACCAGAAAGACACAGACTGGTGTCTAGATCTCAGAGACAAAGACTGGTGTCTGGAGCACAGAGACACAGGCTGGTGTCTGGACCAGAGAGACACAGACTGGTGTCTACACCAGAGGGACACAGACCTGTGTCTCGACCACAGAGACACAGACTGGTGTCTGGACCACAGAGACACAGGCTGGTGTCTGGACCACAGAGACACAGGCTGGTGTCTGGACCACAGAGACACAGACTGGTGTCTGGACCACAGAGACACAGGCTGGTATCTGGACCACAGAGACAAAGACTGGTGTCTAGACCAGAGAGACACAGGTTGGTGTCTGGAGCACAGAAACACAGACTGGTGTCTGTACCACAGAGACACAGACTGGTGTTGGACCACAGTGACACAGACTGGTGTTTAGACCACAGGGACACAGACTGGTGTCTGGACCACAGGGTCACAGACTGGTGTCTGGACCACAGAGACACTGACTGGTGTCTGGACCACAGTGACACAGACTGGTGTCTGGAGCACAGAGACACCGACTGGTGTCTGGACCACAGTGACACAGACTGGTGTCTAGACCACAGGGACACAGACTGGTGTCTGGTGCTCAGGGACACAGACTGGTGTCTGGACCACAGAGGCACAGACTGGTGTGTGGACCAGAGACACAGACTGTTGTCTAGACCACAGGGACACAGACTGGTGTCTGGACCACAGGGACACAGACTGGTGTCTGGCCCACAGAGACACAGGCTAGTGTCTAGATCACAGAGACACAGGCAGGTGTCTGGACCACAGAGACACAGACTGGTGTCTAGACCACAGAGACACAGGCTGGTGTCTGGACCACAGAGACACAGACTGGTGTCTAGACGACAGAGACACAGACTGGTGTCTGGACCACAGAGACACAGACTGGTGCCTGGACCACAGAGACACAGACTGGTGTCTAGACCACAGAGACACAGGCTGGTGTCTGGACCACAGGGACACAGACTGGTGTCGGGACCACAGGGACACAGACTGGTGTCTGTACCACAGAGACATAGACTGGTGTCTAGACCACAGTGACACAGACTGTTGTCTGGACCACAGGGACACAGACTGGTGTCTGGACCACAGAGACACTGACTGGTGTCTGGACCACAGTGACACAGACTGGTGTCTGGAGCACAGAGACACAGACTGGTGTCTGGACCACAGTGACAGAGACTGGTTTCTAGACCACAGGGACACAGACTGGTGTCTGGAGCTCAGGGACACAGACTGGTGTCTGGACCACAGAGGCACAGACTGGTGTGTGGACCAGAGACACAGACTGGTGTCTAGACCATAGGGACACAGACTGGTGTCTGGACCACAGGGCCACAGACTGGTGTCTGGCCTACAGAGACACAGGCTGGTGTCTGGACTACAGAGATACAGACTGGTGTCTGGATCACAGCGACACAGACTGGTGTCTAGACCACAGGGACACAGACTGGTGTCTGGACCACAGGGACACAGACTGGTGTCTGGACCACAGGGACACAGACTGGTGTCTGGACCACAGTGACACAGACTGGTGTCTGGACCACAGAGACACAGACTGGTGTTAGGACCACAGAGACACAGACTGGTGTCTGGACCACAGAGGCACAGACTGGTGTGTGGACCAGAGACACAGACTGGTGTCTAGACCATAGGGACACAGACTGGTGTCTGGACCACAGGGCCACAGACTGGTGTCTGGCCTACAGAGACACAGGCTGGTGTCTGGACTACAGAGATACAGACTGGTGTCTGGATCACAGCGACACAGACTGGTGTCTAGACCACAGGGACACAGACTGGTGTCTGGACCACAGGGACACAGACTGGTGTCTGGACCACAGGGACACAGACTGGTGTCTGGACCACAGTGACACAGACTGGTGTCTGGACAACAGAGACACAGACTGGTGTTAGGACCACAGAGACACAGACTGGTGTCTGGACCACAGGGACACAGACTGGTGTCTGGACCACAGGGACACAGACTGGTGTCTGGACCACAGTGACACAGACTGGTGTCTGGACCACAGAAACACAGACTGGTGTCTGGACTACAGAGACACAGACTGGTGTCTGGACCACAGGGACACAGACTGGTGTCTGGACCACAGAGACACAGACTGGTGTCAGGACCACAGGGACACAGACTGGTGTCTGGACCACAGTGACACAGACTGGTGTCTAGACCACAGGGACAAAGACTGGTGTCTGGACCACAAGGACACAGACTGGTGTCTAGACCACAGGGACACAGACTGGTGTCTGGACCACTGTGACACAGACTGGTGTCTGGACCACAGGGACACAGACTGGTGTCTGGACCACAGTGACACAGACTGATGTCTGGAGCACAGAGACACAGACTGGTGTCTGGGCCACAGTGACACAGACTGGTGTCTGGTCAACAGAGACACAGGCTGGTGTCTGGACCACAGAGACACAGACTGGTGTCTGGACCACAGAGACACAGACGGGTGTCTGGACCACAGGGACACAGACTGGTGTCTGGAGCACAGAGACACAGGCTGGTGTCAGGAACACAGGGACAAAGACTGGTGTCTGGACCACAAAGACACAGACTGGTGTCTAGACCACAGGGACACAGACTGGTGTCTGGACCACTGTGACACAGACTGGTGCCTAGACCACAGGGACACAGGCTAGTGTCTGGACCACAGGGACACAGACTGGTGTCTGGAGCTCAGGGACACAGACTGGTGTCTGGACCACAGGGACACAGACTGGTGTCTGGACCACAGTGACACAGACGGATGTCTGGACCACAGGGACACAGGCTGGTGTCTGGACCACAGTGATAAAGACTGGTGTCTGGACCACAGAGACACAGACTGGTGTCTGGACCACAGAGACACAGACTGGTGTCTGGACCACAGTGACACAGACTGGTGTCTGGACCACAGAAACACAGACTGGTGTCTGGACCACAGGGACACAGACTGGTGTCTGTACCTCAGGGACACAGACTGGTGTCTGGACCACAGGGACACAGACTGGTGTCTGGACCACAGAGACACAGACTGGTGTCTGGACCAGAGACACAGACTGGTGTCTAGACCACAGGGACACAGACTGGTGTCTGGACCACAGGGACACAGACTGGTGTCTGGACCACAGAGACACAGACTGGTGTCTGGACCACAGAGACACAGACTGGTGTCTGGACCACAGGGACACAGACTGGTGTCTGGACCACAGAGACACAGACTGGTGTCAGGACCACAGGGACACAGACTGGTGTCTGGACCACAGTGACACAGACTGGTGTCTAGACCACAGGGACAAAGACTGGTGTCTGGACCACAAGGACACAGACTGGTGTCTAGACCACAGGGACACAGACTGGTGTCTGGACCACTGTGACACAGACTGGTGTCTAGACCACAGGGACACAGACTAGTGTCTGGACCACAGGGACACAGACGGGTGTCTGGACAACAGTGACACAGACTGGTGTCTGGAGCACAGGGACACAGACTGGTGTCTGGAGCTCAGGGACACAGACTGGTGTCTGGACCACAGGGACACAGACTGGTGTCTGGACCACAGTGACACAGACTGATGTCTGGAGCACAGAGACACAGACTGGTGTCTGGACCACAGTGACACAGACTGGTGTCTGGACCACAGAGACACAGGCTGGTGTCTGGACCACAGAGACACAGACTGGTGTCTGGACCACAGAGACACAGACGGGTGTCTGGACCACAGGGACACAGACTGGTGTCTGGAGCACAGAGACACAGGCTGGTGTCAGGAACACAGGGACAAAGACTGGTGTCTGGACCACAAGGACACAGACTGGTGTCTAGACCACAGGGACACAGACTGGTGTCTGGACCACTGTGACACAGACTGGTGTCTAGACCACAGGGACACAGACTAGTGTCTGGACCACAGGGACACAGACTGGTGTCTGGAGCACAGAGACACAGACTGGTGTCTGGACCACAGTGACACCGACTGGTTTCTAGACCACAGGGACACAGACTGGTGTCTGGAGCTCAGGGACACAGACTGGTGTCTGGACCACAGAGGCACAGACTGGTCTGTGGACCAGAGACACAGACTGGTGTCTAGACCACAGGGACACAGACTGGTGTCTGGACCACAGGGACACAGACTGGTGTCTGGCCCACAGAGACACAGGCTGTTGTCTGGACCACAGAGATACAGACTGGTGTCTGGACCTTGCGACACAGACTGGTGTCTAGACCACAGGGACACAGACTGGTGTCTGGACCAGAGAGACACAGACTGGTGTCTAGACCACAGGGACACAGACTGGTGTCAGAAACACAGAGACACAGACTGGTGTCTAGACCACAGAGACACAGACTGGTGTCTGGACTACAGAGACACAGGCTGGTGTCTGGACCAGAAAGACACAGACTGGTGTCTAGACCACAGAGACAAAGACTGGTGTCTGGACCACAGAGACACAGGCTGGTGTCTGGACCACAGAGACACAGGCTAGTGTCTAGATCACAGAGACACAGGCTAGTGTCTGGACCACAGAGACACAGGCTGGTGTCTGGACCACAGAGACACAGACTGGTGTCTGGACCACAGAGACACAGGCTGTTGTCTGGACCACAGAGACACAGGCTGGTGTCTGGACCACAGAGACACAGACTGGTGTCTGGACCAGAGACACAGACTGGTGTCTAGACCACAGGGACACAGACTGGTGTCTGGACCACAGAGACGCAGGCCGATGTCTGCACCACAGAGACAAAGACTGGTGTCTGGACCACAGCGACACAGGCTGGTCTCTAGACCACAGAGACACAGACTGGTGTATGGACCACAGAGAGACAGACTGGTGTCTGGACCACTGGGACACAGACTGGTGTCTGGACCAGAGAGACACAGGCTGGTGTCTGGACCAGAGAGACACAGACTGGTGTCTAGACCAAAGGGACACAGACTGGTGTCTGGACCACAGGGACACAGACTGGTGTCTGGACCACAGAGACACAGGCTGGTGTCTGGACCACAGAGACACAGACTGGTGTCTGGACCACAGCGACACAGACTGGTGTCTAGAGCACAGGGACACAGACTGGTGTCTGGACCACAGGGACACAGACTGGTGTCTGGACCACAGGGACACAGACTGGTGTCTGGACCACAGTGACACAGACTGGTGTCTGGACCACAGAGACACAGACTGGTGTCTGGACTACAGAGACACAGACTGGTGTCTGGAGCACAGGGACACAGACTGGTGTCTGGACCACAGGGACACAGACTGGTGTCTGGACCACAGAGACACAGACTGGTGTCTGGACCAGAGACACAGACTGGTGTCTAGACCACAGGGACACAGACTGGTGTCTGGACCACAGTGACACAGACTGGTTTCTGGACCACAGAGACACAGACTGGTGTCTGGACCACAGAGACACAGACTGGTGTCTGGAGCTCAGGGACACAGACTGGTGTCTGGACCACAGAGGCACAGACTGGTGTGTGGACCAGAGACACAGACTGGTGTCTAGACCACAGGGACACAGACTGGTGTCTGGACCACAGGGACACAGACTGGTGTCTGGCCCACAGAGACACAGGCTGGTGTCTGGACCACAGAGATACAGACTGGTGTCTGGACCTTGCGACACAGACTGGTGTCTAGACCACAGGGACACAGACTGGTGTCTGGACCAGAGAGACACAGACTGGTGTCTAGACCACAGGGACACAGACTGGTGTCTGGACCACAGTGACACAGACTGGTGTATGGACCACAGAGACACAGACTGGTATTAGGACCACAGAGACACAGACTGGTGTCTGGACCACAGGGACACAGACTGGTGTCTGGACCACAGGGACACAGACTGGTGTCTGGACCACAGAGACACAGACTGGTGTCTGGACCAGAGACACAGACTGGTGTCTAGACCACAGGGACACAGACTGGTGTCTGGACTACAGAGACACAGGCCGATGTCTGCACCACAGAGACAAAGACTGGTGTCTGGACCACAGCGACACAGGCTGGTCTCTAGACCACAGAGACACAGACTGGTGTATGGACCACAGAGACACAGACTGGTGTCTGGACCACTGGGACACAGACTGGTGTCTGGACCAGAGAGACACAGGCTGGTGTCTGGACCAGAGAGACACTGACTTGTGTCTAGACCAAAGGGACACAGACTGGTGTCTGGACCACAGGGACACAGACTGGTGTCTGGACCACAGAGACACAGGCTGGTGAATGGACCACAGAGACACAGACTGGTGTCTGGACCACAGCGACACAGACTGGTGTCTAGACCACAGGGACACAGACTGGTGTCTGGACCACAGGGACACAGACTGGTGTCTGGACCACAGGGACACAGACTGGTGTCTGGACCACAGAGACACAGACTGGTGTCAGAAACACAGAGACACAGACTGGTGTCTAGACCACAGAGACACAGACTGGTGTCTGGACCACAGAGACACAGGCTGGTGTCTGGACCAGAAAGACACAGACTGGTGTCTAGACCACAGAGACAAAGACTGGTGTCTGGAGCACAGAGAAACAGGCTGGTGTCTGGACCAGAGAGACACAGACTGGTGTCTGGACCACAGAGACACAGGCTGGTGTCTGGACCACAGTGACACAGGCTGGTGTCTGGACCACAGAGACACAGACTGGTGTCTGGACCACAGAGACACAGGCTGGTGTCTGGACCACAGAGACAAAGACTGGTGTCTAGACCAGAGAGACACAGGTTGGTGTCTGGAGCACAGAGACACAGACTGGTGTCTGTACCACAGAGACACAGACTGGTGTCTGGACCACAGTGACACAGACTGGTGTCTAGACCACATGGACACAGACTGGTGTCTGGACCACAGAGACACTGACTGGTGTCTGGACCACAGTGACACAGACTGGTGTCTGGAGCACAGAGACACAGACTGGTGTCTGGACCACTGTGACGCAGACTGGTGTCTAGACCACAGGGACACAGACTGGTGTCTGGAGCTCATGGACACAGACTGGTGTCTGGACCACAGAGGCACCGACTGGTGTGTGGACCAGAGACACAGACTGGTGTCTAGACCACAGGGACACAGACTGGTGTCTGGACCACAGGGACACAGACTGGTGTCTGGCCCACAGAGACACAGGCTGGTGTCTGGACCACAGAGATACAGACTGGTGTCTGGACCACAGCGACACAGACTGGTGTCTAGACCACAGGGACACAGACTGGTGTCTGGACCACAGGGACACAGACTGGTGTCTAGACCACAGGGACACAGACTGGTGTCTGGACCACAGTGACACAGACTGGTGTCTGGACCACAGAGACACAGACTGGTGTTAGGACCACAGGGACACAGACTGGTGTCTGGACCACAGTGACACAGACTGGTGTCTAGACCACAGGGACAAAGACTGGTGTCTGGACCACAAGGACACAGACTGGTGTCTAGACCACAGGGACACAGACTGGTGTCTGGACCACTGTGACACAGACTGGTGTCTAGACCACAGGGACACAGACTAGTGTCTGGACCACAGGGACACAGACGGGTGTCTGGACAACAGTGACACAGACTGGTGTCTGGAGCACAGGGACACAGACTGGTGTCTGGAGCTCAGGGACACAGACTGGTGTCTGGACCACAGGGACAAAGACTGGTGTCTGGACCACAAGGACACAGACTGGTGTCTAGACCACAGGGACACAGACTGGTGTCTGGACTACAGAGACACAGGCCGATGTCTGCACCACAGAGACAAAGACTGGTGTCTGGACCACAGCGACACAGGCTGGTCTCTAGACCACAGAGACACAGACTGGTGTATGGACCACAGAGACACAGACTGGTGTCTGGACCACTGGGACACAGACTGGTGTCTGGACCAGAGAGACACAGGCTGGTGTCTGGACCAGAGAGACACTGACTTGTGTCTAGACCAAAGGGACACAGACTGGTGTCTGGACCACAGGGACACAGACTGGTGTCTGGACCACAGAGACACAGGCTGGTGTCTGGACCACAGTGACACAGACTGGTTTCTGGACCACAGAGACACAGACTGGTGTCTGGACCACAGAGACACAGACTGGTGTCTGGAGCTCAGGGACACAGACTGGTGTCTGGACCACAGAGGCACAGACTGGTGTGTGGACCAGAGACACAGACTGGTGTCTAGACCACAGGGACACAGACTGGTGTCTGGACCACAGGGACACAGACTGGTGTCTGGCCCACAGAGACACAGGCTGGTGTCTGGACCACAGAGATACAGACTGGTGTCTGGACCTTGCGACACAGACTGGTGTCTAGACCACAGGGACACAGACTGGTGTCTGGACCAGAGAGACACAGACTGGTGTCTAGACCACAGGGACACAGACTGGTGTCTGGACCACAGTGACACAGACTGGTGTATGGACCACAGAGACACAGACTGGTATTAGGACCACAGAGACACAGACTGGTGTCTGGACCACAGGGACACAGACTGGTGTCTGGACCACAGGGACACAGACTGGTGTCTGGACCACAGAGACACAGACTGGTGTCTGGACCAGAGACACAGACTGGTGTCTAGACCACAGGGACACAGACTGGTGTCTGGACTACAGAGACACAGGCCGATGTCTGCACCACAGAGACAAAGACTGGTGTCTGGACCACAGCGACACAGGCTGGTCTCTAGACCACAGAGACACAGACTGGTGTATGGACCACAGAGACACAGACTGGTGTCTGGACCACTGGGACACAGACTGGTGTCTGGACCAGAGAGACACAGGCTGGTGTCTGGACCAGAGAGACACTGACTTGTGTCTAGACCAAAGGGACACAGACTGGTGTCTGGACCACAGGGACACAGACTGGTGTCTGGACCACAGAGACACAGGCTGGTGAATGGACCACAGAGACACAGACTGGTGTCTGGACCACAGCGACACAGACTGGTGTCTAGACCACAGGGACACAGACTGGTGTCTGGACCACAGGGACACAGACTGGTGTCTGGACCACAGGGACACAGACTGGTGTCTGGACCACAGAGACACAGACTGGTGTCATAAACACAGAGACACAGACTGGTGTCTAGACCACAGAGACACAGACTGGTGTCTGGACCACAGAGACACAGGCTGGTGTCTGGACCAGAAAGACACAGACTGGTGTCTAGACCACAGAGACAAAGACTGGTGTCTGGAGCACAGAGAAACAGGCTGGTGTCTGGACCAGAGAGACACAGACTGGTGTCTGGACCACAGAGACACAGGCTGGTGTCTGGACCACAGTGACACAGGCTGGTGTCTGGACCACAGAGACACAGACTGGTGTCTGGACCACAGAGACACAGGCTGGTGTCTGGACCACAGAGACAAAGACTGGTGTCTAGACCAGAGAGACACAGGTTGGTGTCTGGAGCACAGAGACACAGACTGGTGTCTGTACCACAGAGACACAGACTGGTGTCTGGACCACAGTGACACAGACTGGTGTCTAGACCACATGGACACAGACTGGTGTCTGGACCACAGAGACACTGACTGGTGTCTGGACCACAGTGACACAGACTGGTGTCTGGAGCACAGAGACACAGACTGGTGTCTGGACCACTGTGACGCAGACTGGTGTCTAGACCACAGGGACACAGACTGGTGTCTGGAGCTCATGGACACAGACTGGTGTCTGGACCACAGAGGCACCGACTGGTGTGTGGACCAGAGACACAGACTGGTGTCTAGACCACAGGGACACAGACTGGTGTCTGGACCACAGGGACACAGACTGGTGTCTGGCCCACAGAGACACAGGCTGGTGTCTGGACCACAGAGATACAGACTGGTGTCTGGACCACAGCGACACAGACTGGTGTCTAGACCACAGGGACACAGACTGGTGTCTGGACCACAGGGACACAGACTGGTGTCTAGACCACAGGGACACAGACTGGTGTCTGGACCACAGTGACACAGACTGGTGTCTGGACCACAGAGACACAGACTGGTGTTAGGACCACAGGGACACAGACTGGTGTCTGGACCACAGTGACACAGACTGGTGTCTAGACCACAGGGACAAAGACTGGTGTCTGGACCACAAGGACACAGACTGGTGTCTAGACCACAGGGACACAGACTGGTGTCTGGACCACTGTGACACAGACTGGTGTCTAGACCACAGGGACACAGACTAGTGTCTGGACCACAGGGACACAGACGGGTGTCTGGACAACAGTGACACAGACTGGTGTCTGGAGCACAGGGACACAGACTGGTGTCTGGAGCTCAGGGACACAGACTGGTGTCTGGACCACAGGGACAAAGACTGGTGTCTGGACCACAAGGACACAGACTGGTGTCTAGACCACAGGGACACAGACTGGTGTCTGGACTACAGAGACACAGGCCGATGTCTGCACCACAGAGACAAAGACTGGTGTCTGGACCACAGCGACACAGGCTGGTCTCTAGACCACAGAGACACAGACTGGTGTATGGACCACAGAGACACAGACTGGTGTCTGGACCACTGGGACACAGACTGGTGTCTGGACCAGAGAGACACAGGCTGGTGTCTGGACCAGAGAGACACTGACTTGTGTCTAGACCAAAGGGACACAGACTGGTGTCTGGACCACAGGGACACAGACTGGTGTCTGGACCACAGAGACACAGGCTGGTGAATGGACCACAGAGACACAGACTGGTGTCTGGACCACAGCGACACAGACTGGTGTCTGGCCCACAGAGACACAGGCTGTTGTCTGGACCACAGAGATACAGACTGGTGTCTGGACCTTGCGACACAGACTGGTGTCTAGACCACAGGGACACAGACTGGTGTCTGGACCAGAGAGACACAGACTGGTGTCTAGACCACAGGGACACAGACTGGTGTCAGAAACACAGAGACACAGACTGGTGTCTAGACCACAGAGACACAGACTGGTGTCTGGACTACAGAGACACAGGCTGGTGTCTGGACCAGAAAGACACAGACTGGTGTCTAGACCACAGAGACAAAGACTGGTGTCTGGACCACAGAGACACAGGCTGGTGTCTGGACCACAGAGACACAGGCTAGTGTCTAGATCACAGAGACACAGGCTAGTGTCTGGACCACAGAGACACAGGCTGGTGTCTGGACCACAGAGACACAGACTGGTGTCTGGACCACAGAGACACAGGCTGTTGTCTGGACCACAGAGACACAGGCTGGTGTCTGGACCACAGAGACACAGACTGGTGTCTGGACCAGAGACACAGACTGGTGTCTAGACCACAGGGACACAGACTGGTGTCTGGACCACAGAGACGCAGGCCGATGTCTGCACCACAGAGACAAAGACTGGTGTCTGGACCACAGCGACACAGGCTGGTCTCTAGACCACAGAGACACAGACTGGTGTATGGACCACAGAGAGACAGACTGGTGTCTGGACCACTGGGACACAGACTGGTGTCTGGACCAGAGAGACACAGGCTGGTGTCTGGACCAGAGAGACACAGACTGGTGTCTAGACCAAAGGGACACAGACTGGTGTCTGGACCACAGGGACACAGACTGGTGTCTGGACCACAGAGACACAGGCTGGTGTCTGGACCACAGAGACACAGACTGGTGTCTGGACCACAGCGACACAGACTGGTGTCTAGAGCACAGGGACACAGACTGGTGTCTGGACCACAGGGACACAGACTGGTGTCTGGACCACAGGGACACAGACTGGTGTCTGGACCACAGTGACACAGACTGGTGTCTGGACCACAGAGACACAGACTGGTGTCTGGACTACAGAGACACAGACTGGTGTCTGGAGCACAGGGACACAGACTGGTGTCTGGACCACAGGGACACAGACTGGTGTCTGGACCACAGAGACACAGACTGGTGTCTGGACCAGAGACACAGACTGGTGTCTAGACCACAGGGACACAGACTGGTGTCTGGACCACAGTGACACAGACTGGTTTCTGGACCACAGAGACACAGACTGGTGTCTGGACCACAGAGACACAGACTGGTGTCTGGAGCTCAGGGACACAGACTGGTGTCTGGACCACAGAGGCACAGACTGGTGTGTGGACCAGAGACACAGACTGGTGTCTAGACCACAGGGACACAGACTGGTGTCTGGACCACAGGGACACAGACTGGTGTCTGGCCCACAGAGACACAGGCTGGTGTCTGGACCACAGAGATACAGACTGGTGTCTGGACCTTGCGACACAGACTGGTGTCTAGACCACAGGGACACAGACTGGTGTCTGGACCAGAGAGACACAGACTGGTGTCTAGACCACAGGGACACAGACTGGTGTCTGGACCACAGTGACACAGACTGGTGTATGGACCACAGAGACACAGACTGGTATTAGGACCACAGAGACACAGACTGGTGTCTGGACCACAGGGACACAGACTGGTGTCTGGACCACAGGGACACAGACTGGTGTCTGGACCACAGAGACACAGACTGGTGTCTGGACCAGAGACACAGACTGGTGTCTAGACCACAGGGACACAGACTGGTGTCTGGACTACAGAGACACAGGCCGATGTCTGCACCACAGAGACAAAGACTGGTGTCTGGACCACAGCGACACAGGCTGGTCTCTAGACCACAGAGACACAGACTGGTGTATGGACCACAGAGACACAGACTGGTGTCTGGACCACTGGGACACAGACTGGTGTCTGGACCAGAGAGACACAGGCTGGTGTCTGGACCAGAGAGACACTGACTTGTGTCTAGACCAAAGGGACACAGACTGGTGTCTGGACCACAGGGACACAGACTGGTGTCTGGACCACAGAGACACAGGCTGGTGAATGGACCACAGAGACACAGACTGGTGTCTGGACCACAGCGACACAGACTGGTGTCTAGACCACAGGGACACAGACTGGTGTCTGGACCACAGGGACACAGACTGGTGTCTGGACCACAGGGACACAGACTGGTGTCTGGACCACAGAGACACAGACTGGTGTCAGAAACACAGAGACACAGACTGGTGTCTAGACCACAGAGACACAGACTGGTGTCTGGACCACAGAGACACAGGCTGGTGTCTGGACCAGAAAGACACAGACTGGTGTCTAGACCACAGAGACAAAGACTGGTGTCTGGAGCACAGAGAAACAGGCTGGTGTCTGGACCAGAGAGACACAGACTGGTGTCTGGACCACAGAGACACAGGCTGGTGTCTGGACCACAGTGACACAGGCTGGTGTCTGGACCACAGAGACACAGACTGGTGTCTGGACCACAGAGACACAGGCTGGTGTCTGGACCACAGAGACAAAGACTGGTGTCTAGACCAGAGAGACACAGGTTGGTGTCTGGAGCACAGAGACACAGACTGGTGTCTGTACCACAGAGACACAGACTGGTGTCTGGACCACAGTGACACAGACTGGTGTCTAGACCACATGGACACAGACTGGTGTCTGGACCACAGAGACACTGACTGGTGTCTGGACCACAGTGACACAGACTGGTGTCTGGAGCACAGAGACACAGACTGGTGTCTGGACCACTGTGACGCAGACTGGTGTCTAGACCACAGGGACACAGACTGGTGTCTGGAGCTCATGGACACAGACTGGTGTCTGGACCACAGAGGCACCGACTGGTGTGTGGACCAGAGACACAGACTGGTGTCTAGACCACAGGGACACAGACTGGTGTCTGGACCACAGGGACACAGACTGGTGTCTGGCCCACAGAGACACAGGCTGGTGTCTGGACCACAGAGATACAGACTGGTGTCTGGACCACAGCGACACAGACTGGTGTCTAGACCACAGGGACACAGACTGGTGTCTGGACCACAGGGACACAGACTGGTGTCTAGACCACAGGGACACAGACTGGTGTCTGGACCACAGTGACACAGACTGGTGTCTGGACCACAGAGACACAGACTGGTGTTAGGACCACAGAGACACAGACTGGTGTCTGGACCACAGGGACACAGACTGGTGTCTGGACCACAGGGACACAGACTGGTGTCTGGACCACAGAGACACAGACTGGTGTCTGGACCAGAGACACAGACTGGTGTCTAGACCACAGGGACACAGACTGGTGTCTGGACCACAGAGACGCAGGCTGATGTCTGCACCACAGAGACAAAGACTGGTGTCTGGACCACAGCGACACAGGCTGGTCTCTAGACCACAGAGACACAGACTGGTGTATGGACCACAGAGATACAGACTGGTGTCTGGACCACTGGGACACAGACTGGTGTCTGGACCACAGGGACACAGACTGGTGTCTGGACCACAGAGACACAGGCTGGTGTCTGGACCACAGAGACACAGACTGGTGTCTGGACCACAGAGACACAGGCTGGTGTCTGGACCACAGAGACACAGACTGGTGTCTGGACCACAGCGACACAGACTGGTGTCTAGAGCACAGGGACACAGACTGGTGTCTGGACCACAGTGACACAGACTGGTGTCTGGAACTCAGGGACACAGACTGGTGTCTGGACCACAGAGGCACAGACTGGTCTGTGGACCAGAGACACAGACTGGTGTCTAGACCACAGGGACACAGACTGGTGTCTGGACCACAGGGACACAGACTGGTGTCTGGCCCACAGAGACACAGGCTGTTGTCTGGACCACAGAGATAAAGAC
Source organism: Pristiophorus japonicus (assembly GCF_044704955.1). Lineage (NCBI taxonomy): Eukaryota > Metazoa > Chordata > Chondrichthyes > Pristiophoridae > Pristiophorus > Pristiophorus japonicus. Next base: position 4,249,865 of record NC_091977.1, read on the forward strand.
TGGTGTCTGGACCTTGCGACACAGACTGGTGTCTAGACCACAGGGACACAGACTGGTGTCTGGACCAGAGAGACACAGACTGGTGTCTAGACCACAGGGACACAGACTGGTGTCAGAAACACAGAGACACAGACTGGTGTCTAGACCACAGAGACACAGACTGGTGTCTGGACTACAGAGACACAGGCTGGTGTCTGGACCAGAAAGACACAGACTGGTGTCTAGACCACAGAGACAAAGACTGGTGTCTGGACCACAGAGACACAGGCTGGTGTCTGGACCACAGAGACACAGGCTAGTGTCTAGATCACAGAGACACAGGCTAGTGTCTGGACCACAGAGACACAGGCTGGTGTCTGGACCACAGAGACACAGACTGGTGTCTGGACCACAGAGACACAGGCTGTTGTCTGGACCACAGAGAAACAGGCTGGTGTCTGGACCACAGAGACACAGACTGGTGTCTGGACCAGAGACACAGACTGGTGTCTAGACCACAGGGACACAGACTGGTGTCTGGACCACAGAGACGCAGGCCGATGTCTGCACCACAGAGACAAAGACTGGTGTCTGGACCACAGCGACACAGGCTGGTCTCTAGACCACAGAGACACAGACTGGTGTATGGACCACAGAGAGACAGACTGGTGTCTGGACCACTGGGACACAGACTGGTGTCTGGACCAGAGAGACACAGGCTGGTGTCTGGACCAGAGAGACACAGACTGGTGTCTAGACCAAAGGGACACAGACTGGTGTCTGGACCACAGGGACACAGACTGGTGTCTGGACCACAGAGACACAGGCTGGTGTCTGGACCACAGAGACACAGACTGGTGTCTGGACCACAGCGACACAGACTGGTGTCTAGAGCACAGGGACACAGACTGGTGTCTGGACCACAGGGACACAGACTGGTGTCTGGACCACAGGGACACAGACTGGTGTCTGGACCACAGTGACACAGACTGGTGTCTGGACCACAGAGACACAGACTGGTGTCTGGACTACAGAGACACAGACTGGTGTCTGGAGCACAGGGACACAGACTGGTGTCTGGACCACAGGGACACAGACTGGTGTCTGGACCACAGAGACACAGACTGGTGTCTGGACCAGAGACACAGACTGGTGTCTAGACCACAGGGACACAGACTGGTGTCTGGACCACAGTGACACAGACTGGTTTCTGGACCACAGAGACACAGACTGGTGTCTGGACCACAGAGACACAGACTGGTGTCTGGAGCTCAGGGACACAGACTGGTGTCTGGACCACAGAGGCACAGACTGGTGTGTGGACCAGAGACACAGACTGGTGTCTAGACCACAGGGACACAGACTGGTGTCTGGACCACAGGGACACAGACTGGTGTCTGGCCCACAGAGACACAGGCTGGTGTCTGGACCACAGAGATACAGACTGGTGTCTGGACCTTGCGACACAGACTGGTGTCTAGACCACAGGGACACAGACTGGTGTCTGGACCAGAGAGACACAGACTGGTGTCTAGACCACAGGGACACAGACTGGTGTCTGGACCACAGTGACACAGACTGGTGTATGGACCACAGAGACACAGACTGGTATTAGGATCACAGAGACACAGACTGGTGTCTGGACCACAGGGACACAGACTGGTGTCTGGACCACAGGGACACAGACTGGTGTCTGGACCACAGGGACACAGACTGGTGTCTGGACCACAGAGACACAGACTGGTGTCTGGACCAGAGACACAGACTGGTGTCTAGACCACAGGGACACAGACTGGTGTCTGGACTACAGAGACACAGGCCGATGTCTGCACCACAGAGACAAAGACTGGTGTCTGGACCACAGCGACACAGGCTGGTCTCTAGACCACAGAGACACAGACTGGTGTATGGACCACAGAGACACAGACTGGTGTCTGGACCACTGGGACACAGACTGGTGTCTGGACCAGAGAGACACAGGCTGGTGTCTGGACCAGAGAGACACTGACTTGTGTCTAGACCAAAGGGACACAGACTGGTGTCTGGACCACAGGGACACAGACTGGTGTCTGGACCACAGAGACACAGGCTGGTGAATGGACCACAGAGACACAGACTGGTGTCTGGACCACAGCGACACAGACTGGTGTCTAGACCACAGGGACACAGACTGGTGTCTGGACCACAGGGACACAGACTGGTGTCTGGACCACAGGGACACAGACTGGTGTCTGGACCACAGAGACACAGACTGGTGTCAGAAACACAGAGACACAGACTGGTGTCTAGACCACAGAGACACAGACTGGTGTCTGGACCACAGAGACACAGGCTGGTGTCTGGACCAGAAAGACACAGACTGGTGTCTAGACCACAGAGACAAAGACTGGTGTCTGGAGCACAGAGAAACAGGCTGGTGTCTGGACCAGAGAGACACAGACTGGTGTCTGGACCACAGAGACACAGGCTGGTGTCTGGACCACAGTGACACAGGCTGGTGTCTGGACCACAGAGACACAGACTGGTGTCTGGACCACAGAGACACAGGCTGGTGTCTGGACCACAGAGACAAAGACTGGTGTCTAGACCAGAGAGACACAGGTTGGTGTCTGGAGCACAGAGACACAGACTGGTGTCTGTACCACAGAGACACAGACTGGTGTCTGGACCACAGTGACACAGACTGGTGTCTAGACCACATGGACACAGACTGGTGTCTGGACCACAGAGACACTGACTGGTGTCTGGACCACAGTGACACAGACTGGTGTCTGGAGCACAGAGACACAGACTGGTGTCAGGACCACTGTGACGCAGACTGGTGTCTAGACCACAGGGACACAGACTGGTGTCTGGAGCTCATGGACACAGACTGGTGTCTGGACCACAGAGGCACCGACTGGTGTGTGGACCAGAGACACAGACTGGTGTCTAGACCACAGGGACACAGACTGGTGTCTGGACCACAGGGACACAGACTGGTGTCTGGCCCACAGAGACACAGGCTGGTGTCTGGACCACAGAGATACAGACTGGTGTCTGGACCACAGCGACACAGACTGGTGTCTAGACCACAGGGACACAGACTGGTGTCTGGACCACAGGGACACAGACTGGTGTCTAGACCACAGGGACACAGACTGGTGTCTGGACCACAGTGACACAGACTGGTGTCTGGACCACAGAGACACAGACTGGTGTTAGGACCACAGAGACACAGACTGCTGTCTGGACCACAGGGACACAGACTGGTGTCTGGACCACAGGGACACAGACTGGTGTCTGGACCACAGAGACACAGACTGGTGTCTGGACCAGAGACACAGACTGGTGTCTAGACCACAGGGACACAGACTGGTGTCTGGACCACAGAGACGCAGGCTGATGTCTGCACCACAGAGACAAAGACTGGTGTCTGGACCACAGCGACACAGGCTGGTCTCTAGACCACAGAGACACAGACTGGTGTATGGACCACAGAGATACAGACTGGTGTCTGGACCACTGGGACACAGACTGGTGTCTGGACCAGAGAGACACAGGCTGGTGTCTGGACCAGAGAGACACAGACTGGTGTCTAGACCAAAGGGACACAGACTGGTGTCTGGACCACAGGGACACAGACTGGTGTCTGGACCACAGAGACACAGGCTGGTGTCTGGACCACAGAGACACAGACTGGTGTCTGGACCACAGAGACACAGGCTGGTGTCTGGACCACAGAGACACAGACTGGTGTCTGGACCACAGCGACACAGACTGGTGTCTAGAGCACAGGGACACAGACTGGTGTCTGGACCACAGTGACACAGACTGGTGTCTGGACCACAGAGACACAGACTGGTGTCTGGACTACAGAGACACAGACTGGTGTCTGGACCACAGGGACACAGACTGGTGTCTGGACCACAGGGACACAGACTGGTGTCTGGACCACAGAGACACAGACTGGTGTCTGGACCAGAGACACAGACTGGTGTCTGGACCACAGGGACACAGACTGGTGTCTGGACCACAGGGACACAGACTGGTGTCTGGACCACAGAGACACAGACTGGTGTCTGGACCACAGAGACACAGACTGGAGTCTGGACCACAGGGACACAGACTGGTGTCTGGACCACAGAGACACAGGCTGGTGTCTGGACCACAGAGACACAGGCTGGTGTCTGGACCACAGAGACACAGACTGGTGTCTGGACCACAGGGACACAGGCTGGTGTCTGGACCACAGTGATAAAGACTGGTGTCTGGACCACAGAGACACAGACTGGTGTCTGGACCCCAGAGACACAGACTGGTGTCTAGACCACAGAGACACAGACTAGTGTCTGGACCACAGAGACACAGACTGGTGTCTGGACCACAGAGACACAGACTGGTGTCTGGACCACAGGGACACAGACTGGTGTCTGGACCACAGAGACACAGACTGGTGTCTAGACCACAGAGACACAGACTGGTGTCTGGAGCACAGAGACACAGGCTGGTGTCTGGACCAGAGAGACACAGACTGGTGTCTAGACGACAGAGACACGACTGGTGTCTGGAGCACAGAGACACAGGCTGGTGTCTGGACAAGGGAGACACAGACTGGTGTCTACACCACAGAGACACAGACGTGTGTCTAGACCACAGAGACACAGACTGGTGTCTGGACCAGAGAGACACAGACAGGTGTCTAGACCAAAGAGACACAGTCTGGTGTCTGGACCACAGAGACACAGACTGGTGTCAAGACCACAGGGACACAGGCTGGTGTCTGGACCACAGAGATACAGGCTGCTGTCTGGACCACAGTGATACAGACTGGAGTCTAGACCACAGTGACACAGACTGGTGTCTAGACCACAGAGACACAGGCTGGTGTCTGGACCACAGAGACACAGACTGGTGTCTGGACCACAAAGACACAGACTGGTGTCTGGACCACAGAGACACAGACTGGTTTCTGGACCACAGAGACACAGACTGGTGTCTGGACTACAGGGAGACAGGCTGGTGTCTGGACCACAGGGACACAGACTGGTGTCTGGACCACAGGGACACAGACTGGTGTCTATACCACAGGGACACAGACTGGTGTCTGGACCACAGAGACACATACTGGTGTCTGGACCACAGAGACACAGACTGGTGTCTAGACCACAGAGACGCAGGCTGGTGTCTGGACCAGAGAGACACAGGCTGGTATCTAGACCACAGAGACACAGACTGGTGTCTGGAGCACAGAGACACAGACTGGTGTCTAGACCACAGAGACACAGACTGGTGTTAGAAACACAGAGACACAGACTGGTGTCTAGACCACAGAGACACAGACTGGTGTCTGGACCACAGAGACACAGGCTGGTGTCTGGACCAGAAAGACACAGACTGGTGTCTAGACCACAGAGACAAAGACTGGTGTCTGGAGCACAGAGACACAGGCTGGTGTCTGGACCAGAGAGACACAGACTGGTGTCTGGACCACAGAGACACAGGCTGGTGTCTGGACCACAGAGACACAGGCTGGTGTCTGGACCACAGAGACACAGACTGGTGTCTGGACCACAGAGACACAGGCTGGTTTCTGGACCACAGAGACAAAGGCTGGTGTCTAGACCAGAGAGACACAGGTTGGTGTCTGGAGCACAGAGACACAGACTGGTGTCTGTACCACAGAGACACAGACTGGTGTCTGGACCACAGTGACACAGACTGGTGTCTAGACCACAGGGACACAGACTGGTGTCTGGACCACAGAGACACTGACTGGTGTCTGGACCACAGTGACACAGACTGGTGTCTGGAGCACAGAGACACAGACTGGTGTCTGGACCACTGTGACACAGACTGGTGTTTAGACCACAGGGACACAGACTGGTGTCTGGAGCTCAGGGACACAGACTGGTGTCTGGACCACAGAGGCACCGACTGGTGTGTGGACCAGAGACACAGACTGGTGTCTAGACCACAGGGACACAGACTGGTGCCTGGACCACAGGGACACAGACTGGTGTCTGGCCCACAGAGACACAGGCTGGTGTCCGGACAACAGAGATACAGACTGGTGTCTGGACCACAGGGACACAGACTGGTGTCTAGACCACAGGGACACAGACTGGTGTCTGGACCACAGTGACACAGACTGGTGTCTGGACCACAGAGACACAGACTGGTGTTAGGACCACAAAGACACAGACTGGTGTCTAGACCACAGGGACACAGACTGGTGTCTGGACCACAGTGACACAGACTGGTGTCTGGACCACAGAGACACAGACTGGTGTCTGGACCAGAGACACAGACTGGTGTCTAGACCACAGGGACACAGACTGGTGTCTGGACCACAGAGATGCAGGCCGATGTCTGCACCACAGAGACAAAGACTGGTGTCTGGACCACAGCGACACAGGCTGGTCTCTAGACCACAGAGATACAGACTGGTGTCTGGACCACTGGGACACAGACTGGTGTCTGGACCAGAGAGACACAGGCTGGTGTCTGGACCAGAGAGACACAGACTGGTGTCTAGACCAAAGGGACACAGACTGGTGTCTGGACCACAGGGACACAGACTGGTGTCTGGACCACAGAGACACATGCTGGTGTCTGGACCACAGAGACACAGATTGGTTTCTGGACCACAGCGACACAGACTGGTGTCTAGAGCACAGGGACACAGACTGATGTCTGGACCACAGGGACACAGACTGGTGTCTGGACCACAGGGACACAGACTGGTGTCTGGACCACAGTGACACAGACTGATGTCTGGACCACAGAGACACAGACTGGTGTCTGGACTACAGAGACACAGACTGGTGTCTGGACCACAGGGACACAGACTGGTGTCTGGACCACAGAGACACAGACTGGTGTCTGGACCACAGAGACACAGACTGGTGTCTGGACCAGAGACACAGACTGGTGTCGAGACCACAGGGACACAGACTGGTGTCTGGACCACAGGGACACAGACTGGTGTCTGGACCACAGAGACACAGACTGGTGTCTGGACCACAGAGACACAGACTGGAGTCTGGACCACAGGGACACAGACTGGTGTCTAGACCACAGGGACAAAGACTGGTGTCTGGACCCGAAGGACACAGACTGGTGTCTAGACCACAGGGACACAGACTGGTGTCTGGACCACTGTGACACAGACTGGTGTCTAGACCACAGGGACACAGACTAGTGTCTGGACCACAGGGACACAGACTGGTGTCTGGAGCTCAGGGACACAGACTGGTGTCTGGACCACAGGGACACAGACTGGTGTCTGGACCACAGTGACACAGACTGATGTCTGGAGCACAGAGACACAGACTGGTGTCTGGACCACAGTGACACAGACTGGTGTCTGGACCACAGAGACACAGGCTGGTGTCTGGACCACAGAGACACAGGCTGGTGTCTGGACCACAGAGACACAGACTGGTGTCTGGACCACAGGGACACAGACTGGTGTCTGGAGCACAGAGACACAGGCTGGTGTCAGGAACACAGAGAGACAGGCTGGTGTCTGGACCACAGGGACACAGGCTGGTGTCTGGACCACAGTGATAAAGACTGGTGTCTGGACCACAGAGACACAGACTGGTGTCTGGACCCCAGAGACACAGACTGGTGTCTAGACCACAGAGACACAGACTGGTGTCTGGACCAAAGAGACACAGACTGGTGTCTGGACCACAGAGACACAGACTGGTGTCTGGACCACAGGGACACAGACTGGTGTCTGGACCACAGAGACACAGACTGGTGTCAGGACCACAGGGACACAGACTGGTGTCTGGACCACAGTGACACAGACTGGTGTCTAGACCACAGGGACAAAGACTGGTGTCTGGACCACAAGGACACAGACTGGTGTCTAGACCACAGGGACACAGACTGGTGTCTGGACCACTGTGACACAGACTGGTGTCTAGACCACAGGGACACAGACTAGTGTCTGGACCACAGGGACACAGACTGGTGTCTGGACCCCAGAGACACAGACTGGTGTCTAGACCACAGAGACACAGACTGGTGTCTGGACCACAGAGACACAGACTGGTGTCTGGACCACAGGGACACAGACTGGTGTCTGGACCACAGAGACACAGATTGGTGTCAGGACCACAGGGACACAGACTGGTGTCTGGACCACAGTGACACAGACTGGTGTCTAGACCACAGGGACAAAGACTGGTGTCTGGACCACAGTGACACAGACTGGTGTCTAGACCACAGGGACACAGACTGGTGTCTGGACCACAGAGACACTGACTGGTGTCTGGACCACAGTGAAACAGACTGGTGTCTGGAGCACAGAGACACAGACTGGTGTCTGGACCACTGTGACACAGACTGGTGTCTAGACCACAGGGACACAGACTGGTGTCTGGAGCTCAGGGACACAGACTGGTGTCTGGACCACAGAGGCACCGACTGGTGTGTGGACCAGAGACACAGACTGGTGTCTAGACCACAGGGACACAGACTGGTGTCTGGACCACAGGGACACAGACTGGTGTCTGGCCCACAGAGACACAGGCTGGTGTCCGGACCACAGAGATACAGACTGGTGTCTGGACCAGAGAGACACAGACTGGTGTCTAGACCAAAGGGACACAGACTGGTGTCTGGACCACAGGGACACAGACTGGTGTCTGGACCACAGAGACACAGGCTGGTGTCTGGACCACAGAGACACAGGCTGGTGTCTGGACCACAGAGACACAGACTGGTGTCTGGACCACAGAGACACAGGCTGGTGTCTGGACCACAGAGACACAGACTGGTGTCAGGAACACAGAGAGACAGGCTGGTGTCTGGACCACAGGGACACAGGCTGGTGTCTGGACCACAGTGATAAAGACTGGTGTCTGGACCACAGAGACACAGACTGGTGTCTGGACCCCAGAGACACAGACTGGTGTCTAGACCACAGAGACACAGACTGGTGTCTGGACCAAAGAGACACAGACTGGTGTCTGGACCACAGAGACACAGACTGGTGTCTGGGCCACAGGGACACAGACTGGTGTCTGGACCACAGAGACACAGACTGGTGTCAGGACCACAGGGACACAGACTGGTGTCTGGACCACAGTGACACAGACTGGTGTCTAGACCACAGGGACAAAGACTGGTGTCTGGACCACAAGGACACAGACTGGTGTCTAGACCACAGGGACACAGACTGGTGTCTGGACCACTGTGACACAGACTGGTGTCTAGACCACAGGGACACAGACTAGTGTCTGGACCACAGGGACACAGACTGGTGTCTGGACCCCAGAGACACAGACTGGTGTCTAGACCACAGAGACACAGACTGGTGTCTGGACCACAGAGACACAGACTGGTGTCTGGACCACAGGGACACAGACTGGTGTCTGGACCACAGAGACACAGATTGGTGTCAGGACCACAGGGACACAGACTGGTGTCTGGACCACAGTGACACAGACTGGTGTCTAGACCACAGGGACAAAGACTGGTGTCTGGACCACAGTGACACAGACTGGTGTCTAGACCACAGGGACACAGACTGGTGTCTGGACCACAGAGACACTGACTGGTGTCTGGACCACAGTGAAACAGACTGGTGTCTGGAGCACAGAGACACAGACTGGTGTCTGGACCACTGTGACACAGACTGGTGTCTAGACCACAGGGACACAGACTGGTGTCTGGAGCTCAGGGACACAGACTGGTGTCTGGACCACAGAGGCACCGACTGGTGTGTGGACCAGAGACACAGACTGGTGTCTAGACCACAGGGACACAGACTGGTGTCTGGACCACAGGGACACAGACTGGTGTCTGGCCCACAGAGACACAGGCTGGTGTCCGGACCACAGAGATACAGACTGGTGTCTGGACCAGAGAGACACAGACTGGTGTCTAGACCAAAGGGACACAGACTGGTGTCTGGACCACAGGGACACAGACTGGTGTCTGGACCAGAGAGACACAGACTGGTGTCTAGACCAAAGGGACACAGACTGGTGTCTGGACCACAGGGACACAGACTGGTGTCTGGACCACAGAGACACAGGCTGGTGTCTGGACCACAGAGACACAGACTGGTGTCTGGACCACAGCGACACAGACTGGTGTCTAGAGCACAGGGACACAGACTGGTGTCTGGACCACAGGGACACAGACTGGTGTCTGGACCACAGGGACACAGACTGGTGTCTGGACCACAGTGACACAGACTGGTGTCTGGACCACAGAGACACAGACTGGTGTCTGGACTACAGAGACACAGACTGGTGTCTGGAGCACAGGGACACAGACTGGTGTCTGGACCACAGGGACACAGACTGGTGTCTGGACCACAGAGACACAGACTGGTGTCTGGACCAGAGACACAGACTGGTGTCTAGACCACAGGGACACAGACTGGTGTCTGGACCACAGTGACACAGACTGGTTTCTGGACCAGAGAGACACAGACTGGTGTCTGGACCACAGAGACACAGACTGGTGTCTGGAGCTCAGGGACACAGACTGGTGTCTGGACCACAGAGGCACAGACTGGTGTGTGGACCAGAGACACAGACTGGTGTCTAGACCACAGGGACACAGACTGGTGTCTGGACCACAGGGACACAGACTGGTGTCTGGCCCACAGAGACACAGGCTGGTGTCTGGACCACAGAGATACAGACTGGTGTCTGGACCTTGCGACACAGACTGGTGTCTAGACCACAGGGACACAGACTGGTGTCTGGACCAGAGAGACACAGACTGGTGTCTAGACCACAGGGACACAGACTGGTGTCTGGACCACAGTGACACAGACTGGTGTATGGACCACAGAGACACAGACTGGTATTAGGATCACAGAGACACAGACTGGTGTCTGGACCACAGGGACACAGACTGGTGTCTGGACCACAGGGACACAGACTGGTGTCTGGACCACAGGGACACAGACTGGTGTCTGGACCACAGAGACACAGACTGGTGTCTGGACCAGAGACACAGACTGGTGTCTAGACCACAGGGACACAGACTGGTGTCTGGACTACAGAGACACAGGCCGATGTCTGCACCACAGAGACAAAGACTGGTGTCTGGACCACAGCGACACAGGCTGGTCTCTAGACCACAGAGACACAGACTGGTGTATGGACCACAGAGACACAGACTGGTGTCTGGACCACTGGGACACAGACTGGTGTCTGGACCAGAGAGACACAGGCTGGTGTCTGGACCAGAGAGACACTGACTTGTGTCTAGACCAAAGGGACACAGACTGGTGTCTGGACCACAGGGACACAGACTGGTGTCTGGACCACAGAGACACAGGCTGGTGAATGGACCACAGAGACACAGACTGGTGTCTGGACCACAGCGACACAGACTGGTGTCTAGACCACAGGGACACAGACTGGTGTCTGGACCACAGGGACACAGACTGGTGTCTGGACCACAGGGACACAGACTGGTGTCTGGACCACAGAGACACAGACTGGTGTCAGAAACACAGAGACACAGACTGGTGTCTAGACCACAGAGACACAGACTGGTGTCTGGACCACAGAGACACAGGCTGGTGTCTGGACCAGAAAGACACAGACTGGTGTCTAGACCACAGAGACAAAGACTGGTGTCTGGAGCACAGAGAAACTGGCTGGTGTCTGGACCAGAGAGACACAGACTGGTGTCTGGACCACAGAGACACAGGCTGGTGTCTGGACCACAGTGACACAGGCTGGTGTCTGGACCACAGAGACACAGACTGGTGTCTGGACCACAGAGACACAGGCTGGTGTCTGGACCACAGAGACAAAGACTGGTGTCTAGACCAGAGAGACACAGGTTGGTGTCTGGAGCACAGAGACACAGACTGGTGTCTGTACCACAGAGACACAGACTGGTGTCTGGACCACAGTGACACAGACTGGTGTCTAGACCACATGGACACAGACTGGTGTCTGGACCACAGAGACACTGACTGGTGTCTGGACCACAGTGACACAGACTGGTGTCTGGAGCACAGAGACACAGACTGGTGTCAGGACCACTGTGACGCAGACTGGTGTCTAGACCACAGGGACACAGACTGGTGTCTGGAGCTCATGGACACAGACTGGTGTCTGGACCACAGAGGCACCGACTGGTGTGTGGACCAGAGACACAGACTGGTGTCTAGACCACAGGGACACAGACTGGTGTCTGGACCACAGGGACACAGACTGGTGTCTGGCCCACAGAGACACAGGCTGGTGTCTGGACCACAGAGATACAGACTGGTGTCTGGACCACAGCGACACAGACTGGTGTCTAGACCACAGGGACACAGACTGGTGTCTGGACCACAGGGACACAGACTGGTGTCTAGACCACAGGGACACAGACTGGTGTCTGGACCACAGTGACACAGACTGGTGTCTGGACCACAGAGACACAGACTGGTGTTAGGACCACAGAGACACAGACTGGTGTCTAGACCACAGAGACACAGACTGGTGTTAGAAACACAGAGACACAGACTGGTGTCTAGACCACAGAGACACAGACTGGTGTCTGGACCACAGAGACACAGGCTGGTGTCTGGACCAGAAAGACACAGACTGGTGTCTAGACCACAGAGACAAAGACTGGTGTCCGGAGCACAGAGACACAGGCTGGTGTCTGGACCAGAGAGACACAGACTGGTGTCTGGACCACAGAGACACAGGCTGGTGTCTGGACCACAGAGACACAGGCTGGTGTCTGGACCACAGAGACACAGACTGGTGTCTGGACCACAGAGACACAGGCTGGTTTCTGGACCACAGAGACAAAGGCTGGTGTCTAGACCACAGAGACGCAGGCTGGTGTCTGGACCAGAGAGACACAGGCTGGTATCTAGACCACAGAGACACAGACTGGTGTCTGGAGCACAGAGACACAGACTGGTGTCTAGACCACAGAGACACAGACTGGTGTTAGAAACACAGAGACACAGACTGGTGTCTAGACCACAGAGACACAGACTGGTGTCTGGACCACAGAGACACAGGCTGGTGTCTGGACCAGAAAGACACAGACTGGTGTCTAGACCACAGAGACAAAGACTGGTGTCTGGAGCACAGAGACACAGGCTGGTGTCTGGACCAGAGAGACACAGACTGGTGTCTGGACCACAGAGACACAGGCTGGTGTCTGGACCACAGAGACACAGGCTGGTGTCTGGACCACAGAGACACAGACTGGTGTCTGGACCACAGAGACACAGGCTGGTTTCTGGACCACAGAGACAAAGGCTGGTGTCTAGACCAGAGAGACACAGGTTGGTGTCTGGAGCACAGAGACACAGACTGGTGTCTGTACCACAGAGACACAGACTGGTGTCTGGACCACAGTGACACAGACTGGTGTCTAGACCACAGGGACACAGACTGGTGTCTGGACCACAGAGACACTGACTGGTGTCTGGACCACAGTGACACAGACTGGTGTCTGGAGCACAGAGACACAGACTGGTGTCTGGACCACTGTGACACAGACTGGTGTTTAGACCACAGGGACACAGACTGGTGTCTGGAGCTCAGGGACACAGACTGGTGTCTGGACCACAGAGGCACCGACTGGTGTGTGGACCAGAGACACAGACTGGTGTCTAGACCACAGGGACACAGACTGGTGCCTGGACCACAGGGACACAGACTGGTGTCTGGCCCACAGAGACACAGGCTGGTGTCCGGACAACAGAGATACAGACTGGTGTCTGGACCACAGGGACACAGACTGGTGTCTAGACCACAGGGACACAGACTGGTGTCTGGACCACAGTGACACAGACTGGTGTCTGGACCACAGAGACACAGACTGGTGTTAGGACCACAAAGACACAGACTGGTGTCTAGACCACAGGGACACAGACTGGTGTCTGGACCACAGTGACACAGACTGGTGTCTGGACCACAGAGACACAGACTGGTGTCTGGACCAGAGACACAGACTGGTGTCAAGACCACAGGGACACAGACTGGTGTCTGGACCACAGAGATGCAGGCCGATGTCTGCACCACAGAGACAAAGACTGGTGTCTGGACCACAGCGACACAGGCTGGTCTCTAGACCACAGAGATACAGACTGGTGTCTGGACCACTGGGACACAGACTGGTGTCTGGACCAGAGAGACACAGGCTGGTGTCTGGACCAGAGAGACACAGACTGGTGTCTAGACCAAAGGGACACAGACTGGTGTCTGGACCACAGGGACACAGACTGGTGTCTGGACCACAGAGACACATGCTGGTGTCTGGACCACAGAGACACAGATTGGTTTCTGGACCACAGCGACACAGACTGGTGTCTAGAGCACAGGGACACAGACTGATGTCTGGACCACAGGGACACAGACTGGTGTCTGGACCACAGGGACACAGACTGGTGTCTGGACCACAGTGACACAGACTGGTGTCTGGACCACAGAGACACAGACTGGTGTCTGGACTACAGAGACACAGACTGGTGTCTGGACCACAGGGACACAGACTGGTGTCTGGACCACAGAGACACAGACTGGTGTCTGGACCACAGAGACACAGACTGGTGTCTGGACCAGAGACACAGACTGGTGTCGAGACCACAGGGACACAGACTGGTGTCTGGACCACAGGGACACAGACTGGTGTCTGGACCACAGAGACACAGACTGGTGTCTGGACCACAGAGACACAGACTGGAGTCTGGACCACAGGGACACAGACTGGTGTCTAGACCAAAGGGACACAGACTGGTGTCTGGACCACAGGGACACAGACTGGTGTCTGGACCACAGAGACACAGACTGGTGTCTGGAGCACAGAGACACAGACTGGTGTCTAGACCACAGAGACACAGACTGGTGTTAGAAACACAGAGACACAGACTGGTGTCTAGACCACAGAGACACAGACTGGTGTCTGGACCACAGAGACACAGGCTGGTGTCTGGACCAGAAAGACACAGACTGGTGTCTAGACCACAGAGACAAAGACTGGTGTCTGGAGCACAGAGACACAGGCTGGTGTCTGGACCAGAGAGACACAGACTGGTGTCTGGACCACAGAGACACAGGCTGGTGTCTGGACCACAGAGACACAGGCTGGTGTCTGGACCACAGAGACACAGACTGGTGTCTGGACCACAGAGACACAGGCTGGTTTCTGGACCACAGAGACAAAGGCTGGTGTCTAGACCAGAGAGACACAGGTTGGTGTCTGGAGCACAGAGACACAGACTGGTGTCTGTACCACAGAGACACAGACTGGTGTCTGGACCACAGTGACACAGACTGGTGTCTAGACCACAGGGACACAGACTGGTGTCTGGACCACAGAGACACTGACTGGTGTCTGGACCACAGTGACACAGACTGGTGTCTGGAGCACAGAGACACAGACTGGTGTCTGGACCACTGTGACACAGACTGGTGTTTAGACCACAGGGACACAGACTGGTGTCTGGAGCTCAGGGACACAGACTGGTGTCTGGACCACAGAGGCACCGACTGGTGTGTGGACCAGAGACACAGACTGGTGTCTAGACCACAGGGACACAGACTGGTGCCTGGACCACAGGGACACAGACTGGTGTCTGGCCCACAGAGACACAGGCTGGTGTCCGGACAACAGAGATACAGACTGGTGTCTGGACCACAGGGACACAGACTGGTGTCTAGACCACAGGGACACAGACTGGTGTCTGGACCACAGTGACACAGACTGGTGTCTGGACCACAGAGACACAGACTGGTGTTAGGACCACAAAGACACAGACTGGTGTCTAGACCACAGGGACACAGACTGGTGTCTGGACCACAGTGACACAGACTGGTGTCTGGACCACAGAGACACAGACTGGTGTCTGGACCAGAGACACAGACTGGTGTCTAGACCACAGGGACACAGACTGGTGTCTGGACCACAGAGATGCAGGCCGATGTCTGCACCACAGAGACAAAGACTGGTGTCTGGACCACAGCGACACAGGCTGGTCTCTAGACCACAGAGATACAGACTGGTGTCTGGACCACTGGGACACAGACTGGTGTCTGGACCAGAGAGACACAGGCTGGTGTCTGGACCAGAGAGACACAGACTGGTGTCTAGACCAAAGGGACACAGACTGGTGTCTGGACCACAGGGACACAGACTGGTGTCTGGACCACAGAGACACATGCTGGTGTCTGGACCACAGAGACACAGATTGGTTTCTGGACCACAGCGACACAGACTGGTGTCTAGAGCACAGGGACACAGACTGATGTCTGGACCACAGGGACACAGACTGGTGTCTGGACCACAGGGACACAGACTGGTGTCTGGACCACAGAGACACAGACTGGTGTCTGGACTACAGAGACACAGACTGGTGTCTGGACCACAGGGACACAGACTGGTGTCTGGACCACAGAGACACAGACTGGTGTCTGGACCACAGAGACACAGACTGGTGTCTGGACCAGAGACACAGACTGGTGTCGAGACCACAGGGACACAGACTGGTGTCTGGACCACAGGGACACAGACTGGTGTCTGGACCACAGAGACACAGACTGGTGTCTGGACCACAGAGACACAGACTGGAGTCTGGACCACAGGGACACAGACTGGTGTCTAGACCACAGGGACAAAGACTGGTGTCTGGACCCGAAGGACACAGACTGGTGTCTAGACCACAGGGACACAGACTGGTGTCTGGACCACTGTGACACAGACTGGTGTCTAGACCACAGGGACACAGACTAGTGTCTGGACCACAGGGACACAGACTGGTGTCTGGAGCTCAGGGACACAGACTGGTGTCTGGACCACAGGGACACAGACTGGTGTCTGGACCACAGTGACACAGACTGATGTCTGGAGCACAGAGACACAGACTGGTGTCTGGACCACAGTGACACAGACTGGTGTCTGGACCACAGAGACACAGGCTGGTGTCTGGACCACAGAGACACAGGCTGGTGTCTGGACCACAGAGACACAGACTGGTGTCTGGACCACAGGGACACAGACTGGTGTCTGGAGCACAGAGACACAGGCTGGTGTCAGGAACACAGAGAGACAGGCTGGTGTCTGGACCACAGGGACACAGGCTGGTGTCTGGACCACAGTGATAAAGACTGGTGTCTGGACCACAGAGACACAGACTGGTGTCTGGACCCCAGAGACACAGACTGGTGTCTAGACCACAGAGACACAGACTGGTGTCTGGACCAAAGAGACACAGACTGGTGTCTGGACCACAGAGACACAGACTGGTGTCTGGACCACAGGGACACAGACTGGTGTCTGGACCACAGAGACACAGACTGGTGTCAGGACCACAGGGACACAGACTGGTGTCTGGACCACAGTGACACAGACTGGTGTCTAGACCACAGGGACAAAGACTGGTGTCTGGACCACAAGGACACAGACTGGTGTCTAGACCACAGGGACACAGACTGGTGTCTGGACCACTGTGACACAGACTGGTGTCTAGACCACAGGGACACAGACTAGTGTCTGGACCACAGGGACACAGACTGGTGTCTGGACCCCAGAGACACAGACTGGTGTCTAGACCACAGAGACACAGACTGGTGTCTGGACCACAGAGACACAGACTGGTGTCTGGACCACAGGGACACAGACTGGTGTCTGGACCACAGAGACACAGATTGGTGTCAGGACCACAGGGACACAGACTGGTGTCTGGACCACAGTGACACAGACTGGTGTCTAGACCACAGGGACAAAGACTGGTGTCTGGACCACAGTGACACAGACTGGTGTCTAGACCACAGGGACACAGACTGGTGTCTGGACCACAGAGACACTGACTGGTGTCTGGACCACAGTGAAACAGACTGGTGTCTGGAGCACAGAGACACAGACTGGTGTCTGGACCACTGTGACACAGACTGGTGTCTAGACCACAGGGACACAGACTGGTGTCTGGAGCTCAGGGACACAGACTGGTGTCTGGACCACAGAGGCACCGACTGGTGTGTGGACCAGAGACACAGACTGGTGTCTAGACCACAGGGACACAGACTGGTGTCTGGACCACAGGGACACAGACTGGTGTCTGGCCCACAGAGACACAGGCTGGTGTCCGGACCACAGAGATACAGACTGGTGTCTGGACCACAGCGACACAGACTGGTGTCTAGACCACAGGGACACAGACTGGTGTCTGGACCACAGGGACACAGACTGGTGTCTAGACCACAGGGACACAGATTGGTGTCTGGACCACAGCGACACAGACTGGTGTCTAGAGCACAGGGACACAGACTGATGTCTGGACCACAGGGACACAGACTGGTGTCTGGACCACAGTGACACAGACTGGTGTCTGGACCACAGAGACACAGACTGGTGTCTGGACTACAGAGACACAGACTGGTGTCTGGACCACAGGGACACAGACTGGTGTCTGGACCACAGGGACACAGACTGGTGTCTGGACCACAGAGACACAGACTGGTGTCTGGACCAGAGACACAGACTGGTGTCTAGACCACAGGGACACAGACTGGTGTCTGGACCACAGGGACACAGACTGGTGTCTGGACCACAGAGACACAGACTGGTGTCTGGACCACAGAGACACAGACTGGTGTCTAGACCACAGGGACACAGACTGGTGTCTGGACCACTGTGACACAGACTGGTTTTTAGACCACAGGGACACAGACTAGTGTCTGGACCACAGGGACACAGACTGGTGACTGGAGCTCAGGGACACAGACTGGTGTCTGGACCACAGGGACACAGACTGGTGTCTGGACCACAGTGACACAGACTGATGTCTGGAGCACAGAGACACAGACTGGTGTCTGGACCACAGTGACACAGACTGGTGTCTAGACCAGAGAGACACAGGTTGGTGTCTGGAGCACAGAGACACAGACTGGTGTCTGTACCACAGAGACACAGACTGGTGTCTGGACCACAGTGACACAGACTGGTGTCTAGACCACAGGGACACAGACTGGTGTCTGGACCACAGAGACACTGACTGGTGTCTGGACCACAGTGACACAGACTGGTGTCTGGAGCACAGAGACACAGACTGGTGTCTGGACCACTGTGACACAGACTGGTGTCTAGACCACAGGGACACAGACTGGTGTCTGGAGCTCAGGGACACAGACTGGTGTCTGGACCACAGAGGCACCGACTGGTGTGTGGACCAGAGACACAGACTCGTGTCTAGACCACAGGGACACAGACTGGTGTCTGGACCACAGGGACACAGACTGGTGTCTGGCCCACAGAGACACAGGCTGGTGTCCGGACAACAGAGATACAGACTGGTGTCTGGACCACAGGGACACAGACTGGTGTCTAGACCACAGGGACACAGACTGGTGTCTGGACCACAGTGACACAGACTGGTGTCTGGACCACAGAGACACAGACTGGTGTTAGGACCACAAAGACACAGACTGGTGTCTAGACCACAGGGACACAGACTGGTGTCTGGACCACAGTGACACAGACTGGTGTCTGGACCACAGAGACACAGACTGGTGTCTGGACCAGAGACACAGACTGGTGTCTAGACCACAGGGACACAGACTGGTGTCTGGACCACAGAGACGCAGGCCGATGTCTGCACCACAGAGACAAAGACTGGTGTCTGGACCACAGCGACACAGGCTGGTCTCTAGACCACAGAGATACAGACTGGTGTCTGGACCACTGGGACACAGACTGGTGTCTGGACCAGAGAGACACAGGCTGGTGTCTGGACCAGAGAGATACAGACTGGTGTCTAGACCAAAGGGACACAGACTGGTGTCTGGACCACAGGGACACAGACTGGTGTCAGGACCACAGAGACACATGCTGGTGTCTGGACCACAGAGACACAGATTGGTTTCTGGACCACAGCGACACAGACTGGTGTCTAGAGCACAGGGACACAGACTGATGTCTGGACCACAGGGACACAGACTGGTGTCTGGACCACAGGGACAGAGACTGGTGTCTGGACCACAGTGACACAGACTGGTGTCTGGACCACAGAGACACAGACTGGTGTCTGGACTACAGAGACACAGACTGGTGTCTGGACCACAGGGACACAGACTGGTGTCTGGACCACAGGGACACAGACTGGTGTCTGGACCACAGAGACACAGACTGGTGTCTGGACCAGAGACACAGACTGGTGTCTAGACCACAGGGACACAGACTGGTGTCTGGACCACAGGGACACAGACTGGTGTCTGGACCACAGAGACACAGACTGGTGTCTGGACCACAGAGACACAGACTGGTGTCTAGACCACAGGGACACAGACTGGTGTCTGGACCACTGTGACACAGACTGGTTTTTAGACCACAGGGACACAGACTAGTGTCTGGACCACAGGGACACAGACTGGTGACTGGAGCTCAGGGACACAGACTGGTGTCTGGACCACAGGGACACAGACTGGTGTCTGGACCACAGTGACACAGACTGATGTCTGGAGCACAGAGACACAGACTGGTGTCTGGACCACAGTGACACAGACTGGTGTCTAGACCAGAGAGACACAGGTTGGTGTCTGGAGCACAGAGACACAGACTGGTGTCTGTACCACAGAGACACAGACTGGTGTCTGGACCACAGTGACACAGACTGGTGTCTAGACCACAGGGACACAGACTGGTGTCTGGACCACAGAGACACTGACTGGTGTCTGGACCACAGTGACACAGACTGGTGTCTGGAGCACAGAGACACAGACTGGTGTCTGGACCACTGTGACACAGACTGGTGTCTAGACCACAGGGACACAGACTGGTGTCTGGCGCTCAGAGACACAGACTGGTGTCTGGACCACAGAGGCACCGACTGGTGTGTGGACCAGAGACACAGACTGGTGTCTAGACCACAGGGACACAGACTGGTGTCTGGACCACAGGGACACAGACTGGTGTCTGGCCCACAGAGACACAGGCTGGTGTCCGGACAACAGTGATACAGACTGGTGTCTGGACCACAGGGACACAGACTGGTGTCTAGACCACAGGGACACAGACTGGTGTCTGGACCACAGTGACACAGACTGGTGTCTGGACCACAGAGACACAGACTGGTGTTAGGACCACAAAGACACAGACTGGTGTCTAGACCACAGGGACACAGACTGGTGTCTGGACCACAGTGACACAGACTGGTGTCTGGACCACAGAGACACAGACTGGTGTCTGGACCAGAGACACAGACTGGTGTCTAGACCACAGGGACACAGACTGGTGTCTGGACCACAGAGACGCAGGCCGATGTCTGCACCACAGAGACAAAGACTGGTGTCTGGACCACAGCGACACAGGCTGGTCTCTAGACCACAGAGATACAGACTGGTGTCTGGACCACTGGGACACAGACTGGTGTCTGGACCAGAGAGACACAGGCTGGTGTCTGGACCAGAGAGATACAGACTGGTGTCTAGACCAAAGGGACACAGACTGGTGTCTGGACCACAGGGACACAGACTGGTGTCTGGACCACAGAGACACATGCTGGTGTCTGGACCACAGAGACACAGATTGGTTTCTGGACCACAGCGACACAGACTGGTGTCTAGAGCACAGGGACACAGACTGATGTCTGGACCACAGGGACACAGACTGGTGTCTGGACCACAGGGACAGAGACTGGTGTCTGGACCACAGTGACACAGACTGGTGTCTGGACCACAGAGACACAGACTGGTGTCTGGACTACAGAGACACAGACTGGTGTCTGGACCACAGGGACACAGACTGGTGTCTGGACCACAGAGACACAGACTGGTGTCTGGACCACAGAGACACAGACTGGTGTCTGGACCAGAGACACAGACTGGTGTCGAGACCACAGGGACACAGACTGGTGTCTGGACCACAGGGACACAGACTGGTGTCTGGACCACAGAGACACAGACTGGTGTCTGGACCACAGAGACACAGACTGGAGTCTGGACCACAGGGACACAGACTGGTGTCTAGACCACAGGGACAAAGACTGGTGTCTGGACCCGAAGGACACAGACTGGTGTCTAGACCACAGGGACACAGACTGGTGTCTGGACCACTGTGACACAGACTGGTGTCTAGACCACAGGGACACAGACTAGTGTCTGGACCACAGGGACACAGACTGGTGTCTGGAGCTCAGGGACACAGACTGGTGTCTGGACCACAGTGACACAGACTGATGTCTGGAGCACAGAGACACAGACTGGTGTCTGGACCACAGTGACACAGACTGGTGTCTGGACCACAGAGACACAGGCTGGTGTCTGGACCACAGAGACACAGGCTGGTGTCTGGACCACAGAGACACAGACTGGTGTCTGGACCACAGGGACACAGACTGGTGTCTGGAGCACAGAGACACAGGCTGGTGTCAGGAACACAGAGAGACAGGCTGGTGTCTGGACCACAGGGACACAGGCTGGTGTCTGGACCACAGTGATAAAGACTGGTGTCTGGACCACAGAGACACAGACTGGTGTCTGGACCCCAGAGACACAGACTGGTGTCTAGACCACAGAGACACAGACTGGTGTCTGGACCAAAGAGACACAGACTGGTGTCTGGACCACAGAGACACAGACTGGTGTCTGGACCACAGAGACACAGACTGGTGTCTGGACCCCAGAGACACAGACTGGAGTCTTGACCACAGAGACACAGACTAGTGTCTGGACCACAGAGACACAGACTGGTGTCTGGACCACAGAGACACAGACTGGTGTCTGGACCACAGGGACACAGACTGGTGTCTGGACCACAGAGACACAGACTGGTGTCTAGACCACAGAGACACAGACTGGTGTCTGGAGCACAGAGACACAGGCTGGTGTCTGGACCAGAGAGACACAGACTGGTGTCTAGACGACAGAGACACGACTGGTGTCTGGAGCACAGAGACACAGGCTGGTGTCTGGACAAGGGAGACACAGACTGGTGTCTACACCACAGAGACACAGACTTGTGTCTAGACCACAGAGACACAGACTGGTGTCTGGACCAGAGAGACACAGACAGGTGTCTAGACCAAAGAGACACAGTCTGGTGTCTGGACCACAGAGACACAGACTGGTGTCAAGACCACAGGGACACAGGCTGGTGTCTGGACCACAGAGATACAGGCTGCTGTCTGGACCACAGTGATACAGACTGGAGTCTAGACCACAGTGACACAGACTGGTGTCTAGACCACAGAGACACAGGCTGGTGTCTGGACCACAGAGACACAGACTGGTGTCTGGACCACAAAGACACAGACTGGTGTCTGGACCACAGAGACACAGACTGGTGTCTGGACCACAGAGACACAGACTGGTGTCTGGACTACAGGGAGACAGGCTGGTGTCTGGACCACAGGGACACAGACTGGTGTCTGGACCACAGGGACACAGACTGGTGTCTAGACCACAGGGACACAGACTGGTGTCTGGACCACAGAGACACATACTGGTGTCTGGACCACAGAGACACAGACTGGTGTCTAGACCACAGAGACGCAGGCTGGTGTCTGGACCAGAGAGACACAGGCTGGTATCTAGACCACAGAGACACAGACTGGTGTCTGGAGCACAGAGACACAGACTGGTGTCTAGACCACAGAGACACAGACTGGTGTTAGAAACACAGAGACACAGACTGGTGTCTAGAACACAGAGACACAGACTGGTGTCTGGACCACAGAGACACAGGCTGGTGTCTGGACCAGAAAGACACAGACTGGTGTCTAGACCACAGAGACAAAGACTGGTGTCTGGAGCACAGAGACACAGGCTGGTGTCTGGACCAGAGAGACACAGACTGGTGTCTGGACCACAGAGACACAGGCTGGTGTCTGGACCACAGAGACACAGGCTGGTGTCTGGACCACAGAGACACAGACTGGTGTCTGGACCACAGAGACACAGGCTGGTTTCTGGACCACAGAGACAAAGACTGGTGTCTAGACCAGAGAGACACAGGTTGGTGTCTGGAGCACAGAGACACAGACTGGTGTCTGGACCACTGTGACACAGACTGGTGTCTAGACCACAGGGACACAGACTGGTGTCTGGAGCTCAGGGACACAGACTGGTGTCTGGAGCACAGAGACACAGGCTGGTGTCTGGACCAGAGAGACACAGACTGGTGTCTAGACGACAGAGACACGACTGGTGTCTGGAGCACAGAGACACAGGCTGGTGTCTGGACAAGGGAGACACAGACTGGTGTCTACACCACAGAGACACAGACTTGTGTCTAGACCACAGAGACACAGACTGGTGTCTGGACCAGAGAGACACAGACAGGTGTCTAGACCAAAGAGACACAGTCTGGTGTCTGGACCACAGAGACACAGACTGGTGTCAAGACCACAGGGACACAGGCTGGTGTCTGGACCACAGAGATACAGGCTGCTGTCTGGACCACAGTGATACAGACTGGAGTCTAGACCACAGGGACACAGACTGGTGTCTGGACCACAGAGACACATACTGGTGTCTGGACCACAGAGACACAGACTGGTGTCTAGACCACAGAGACGCAGGCTGGTGTCTGGACCAGAGAGACACAGGCTGGTATCTAGACCACAGAGACACAGACTGGTGTCTGGAGCACAGAGACACAGACTGGTGTCTAGACCACAGAGACACAGACTGGTGTTAGAAACACAGAGACACAGACTGGTGTCTAGACCACAGCGACACAGACTGGTGTCTAGACCACAGGGACACAGACTGGTGTCTGGACCACAGGGACACAGACTGGTGTCTGGACCACAGTGACACAGACTGGTGTCTGGACCACAGAGACACAGGCTGGTGTCTGGACCACAGAGACACAGGCTGGTGTCTGGACCACAGAGACACAGACTGGTGTCTGGACCACAGAGACACAGGCTGGTTTCTGGACCACAGAGACAAAGACTGGTGTCTAGACCAGAGAGACACAGGTTGGTGTCTGGAGCACAGAGACACAGACTGGTGTCTGTACCACAGAGACACAGACTGGTGTCTGGACCACAGTGACACAGACTGGTGTCTAGACCACAGGGACACAGACTGGTGTCTGGACCACAGAGACACTGACTGGTGTCTGGACCACAGTGACACAGACTGGTGTCTGGAGCACAGAGACACAGACTGGTGTCTGGACCACTGTGACACAGACTGGTGTCTAGACCACAGGGACACAGACTGGTGTCTGGAGCTCAGGGACACAGACTGGTGTCTGGACCACAGAGGCACCGACTGGTGTGTGGACCAGAGACACAGACTCGTGTCTAGACCACAGGGACACAGACTGGTGTCTGGACCACAGGGACACAGACTGGTGTCTGGCCCACAGAGACACAGGCTGGTGTCCGGACCACAGAGATACAGACTGGTATCTGGACCACAGCGACACAGACTGGTGTCTAGACCACAGAGACACAGACTGGTGTTAGGACCACAAAGACACAGACTGGTGTCTGGACCACAGGGACACAGACTGGTGTCTGGACCACAGTGACACAGACTGGTGTCTGGACCACAGAGACACAGACTGGTGTCTGGACCAGAGACACAGACTGGTGTCTAGACCACAGGGACACAGACTGGTGTCTGGACCACAGAGACGCAGGCCGATGTCTGCACCACAGAGACAAAGACTGGTGTCTGGACCACAGCGACACAGGCTGGTCTCTAGACCACAGAGATACAGACTGGTGTCTGGACCACTGGGACACAGACTGGTGTCTGGACCAGAGAGACACAGGCTGGTGTCTGGACCAGAGAGACACAGACTGGTGTCTAGACCAAAGGGACACAGACTGGTGTCTGGACCACAGGGACACAGACTGGTGTCTGGACCACAGAGACACATGCTGGTGTCTGGACCACAGAGACACAGATTGGTGTCTGGACCACAGCGACACAGACTGGTGTCTAGAGCACAGGGACACAGACTGATGTCTGGACCACAGGGACACAGACTGGTGTCTGGACCACAGGGACACAGACTGGTGTCTGGACCACAGTGACACAGACTGGTGTCTGGACCACAGAGACACAGACTGGTGTCTGGACTACAGAGACACAGACTGGTGTCTGGACCACAGGGACACAGACTGGTGTCTGGACCACAGGGACACAGACTGGTGTCTGGACCACAGAGACACAGACTGGTGTCTGGACCAGAGACACAGACTGGTGTCTAGACCACAGGGACACAGACTGGTGTCTGGACCACAGGGACACAGACTGGTGTCTGGACCACAGAGACACAGACTGGTGTCTGGACCACAGAGACACAGACTGGAGTCTGGACCACAGGGACACAGACTGGTGTCTGGACCACAGAGACACAGACTGGTGTCAGGACCACAGGGACACAGACTGGTGTCTGGACCACAGTGACACAGACTGGTGTCTAGACCACAGGGACAAAGACTGGTGTCTGGACCCGAAGGACACAGACTGGTGTCTAGACCACAGGGACACAGACTGGTGTCTGCACCACTGTGACACAGACTGGTGTCTAGACCACAGGGACACAGACTAGTGTCTGGACCACAGGGACACAGACTGGTGTCTGGAGCTCAGGGACACAGACTGGTGTCTGGACCACAGGGACACAGACTGGTGTCTGGACCACAGTGACACAGACTGATGTCTGGAGCACAGAGACACAGACTGGTGTCTGGACAACAGTGACACAGACTGGTGCCTGGACCACAGAGACACAGGCTGGTGTCTGGACCACAGAGACACAGGCTGGTGTCTGGACCACAGAGACACAGACTGGTGTCTGGACCACAGGGACACAGACTGGTGTCTGGAGCACAGAGACACAGGCTGGTGTCAGGAACACAGAGAGACAGGCTGGTGTCTGGACCACAGGGACACAGGCTGGTGTCTGGACCACAGTGATAAAGACTGGTGTCTGGACCACAGAGACACAGACTGGTGTCTGGACCCCAGAGACACAGACTGGTGTCTAGACCACAGAGACACAGACTGGTGTCTGGACCACAGAGACACAGACTGGTGTCTGGACCACAGAGACACAGACTGGTGTCTGGACCACAGGGACACAGACTGGTGTCTGGACCACAGGGACACAGACTGGTGTCTGGACCACAGAGACACAGATTGGTGTCTGGACCACAGCGACACAGACTGGTGTCTAGAGCACAGGGACACAGACTGATGTCTGGACCACAGGGACACAGACTGGTGTCTGGACCACAGAGACACATGCTGGTGTCTGGACCACAGAGACACAGATTGGTGTCTGGACCACAGCGACACAGACTGGTGTCTAGAGCACAGGGACACAGACTGATGTCTGGACCACAGGGACACAGACTGGTGTCTGGACCACAGGGACACAGACTGGTGTCTGGACCACAGTGACACAGACTGGTGTCTGGACCACAGAGACACAGACTAGTGTCTGGACTACAGAGACACAGACTGGTGTCTGGACCACAGGGACACAGACTGGTGTCTGGACCACAGGGACACAGACTGGTGTCTGGACCACAGAGACACAGACTGGTGTCTGGACCAGAGACACAGACTGGTGTCTAGACCACAGGGACACAGACTGGTGTCTGGACCACAGGGACACAGACTGGTGTCTGGACCACAGGGACACAGACTGGTGTCTGGACCACAGTGACACAGACTGATGTCTGGAGCACAGAGACACAGACTGGTGTCTGGACAACAGTGACACAGACTGGTGTCTGGACCACAGAGACACAGGCTGGTGTCTGGACCACAGAGACACAGGCTGGTGTCTGGACCACAGAGACACAGACTGGTGTCTGGACCACAGGGACACAGACTGGTGTCTGGAGCACAGAGACACAGGCTGGTGTCAGGAACACAGAGAGACAGGCTGGTGTCTGGACCACAGGGACACAGGCTGGTGTCTGGACCACAGTGATAAAGACTGGTGTCTGGACCACAGAGACACAGACTGGTGTCTGGACCCCAGAGACACAGACTGGTGTCTAGACCACAGAGACACAGACTGGTGTCTGGACCACAGAGACACAGACTGGTGTCTGGACCACAGAGACACAGACTGGTGTCTGGACCACAGGGACACAGACTGGTGTCTGGACCACAGGGACACAGACTGGTGTCTGGACCACAGAGACACAGATTGGTGTCTGGACCACAGCGACACAGACTGGTGTCTAGAGCACAGGGACACAGACTGATGTCTGGACCACAGGGACACAGACTGGTGTCTGGACCACAGAGACACATGCTGGTGTCTGGACCACAGAGACACAGATTGGTGTCTGGACCACAGCGACACAGACTGGTGTCTAGAGCACAGGGACACAGACTGATGTCTGGACCACAGGGACACAGACTGGTGTCTGGACCACAGGGACACAGACTGGTGTCTGGACCACAGTGACACAGACTGGTGTCTGGACCACAGAGACACAGACTGGTGTCTGGACTACAGAGACACAGACTGGTGTCTGGACCACAGGGACACAGACTGGTGTCTGGACCACAGGGACACAGACTGGTGTCTGGACCACAGAGACACAGACTGGTGTCTGGACCAGAGACACAGACTGGTGTCTAGACCACAGGGACACAGACTGGTGTCTGGACCACAGGGACACAGACTGGTGTCTGGACCACAGAGACACAGACTGGTGTCTGGACCACAGAGACACAGACTGGAGTCTGGACCACAGGGACACAGACTGGTGTCTGGACCACAGAGACACAGACTGGTGTCAGGACCACAGGGACACAGACTGGTGTCTGGACCACAGTGACACAGACTGGTGTCTAGACCACAGGGACAAAGACTGGTGTCTGGAACCGAAGGACACAGACTGGTGTCTAGACCACAGGGACACAGACTGGTGTCTGCACCACTGTGACACAGACTGGTGTCTAGACCACAGGGACACAGACTAGTGTCTGGACCACAGGGACACAGACTGGTGTCTGGAGCTCAGGGACACAGACTGGTGTCTGGACCACAGGGACACAGACTGGTGTCTGGACCACAGTGACACAGACTGATGTCTGGAGCACAGAGACACAGACTGGTGTCTGGACCACAGTGACACAGACTGGTGTCTGGACCACAGAGACACAGGCTGGTGTCTGGACCACAGAGACACAGGCTGGTGTCTGGACCACAGAGACACAGACTGGTGTCTGGACCACAGGGACACAGACTGGTGTCTGGAGCACAGAGACACAGGCTGGTGTCAGGAACACAGAGAGACAGGCTGGTGTCTGGACCACAGGGACACAGGCTGGTGTCTGGACCACAGTGATAAAGACTGGTGTCTGGACCACAGAGACACAGACTGGTGTCTGGACCCCAGAGACACAGACTGGTGTCTAGACCACAGAGACACAGACTGGTGTCTGGACCACAGAGACACAGACTGGTGTCTGGACCACAGAGACACAGACTGGTGTCTGGACCACAGGGACACAGAATGGTGTCTGGACCACAGAGACACAGACTGGTGTCAGGACCACAGGGACACAGACTGGTGTCTGGACCACAGTGACACAGACTGGTGTCTAGACCACAGGGACAAAGACTGGTGTCTGGACCACAAGGACACAGACTGGTGTCTAGACCACAGGGACACAGACTGGTGTCTGGACCACTGTGACACAGACTGGTGTCTAGACCACAGGGACACAGACTAGTGTCTGGACCACAGGGACACAGACTGGTGTCTGGACCCCAGAGACACAGACTGGTGTCTAGACCACAGAGACACAGACTGTGTCTGGACCACAGAGACACAGACTGGTGTCTGGACCACAGAGACACAGACTGGTGTCTGGACCACAGGGACACAGACTGGTGTCTGGACCACAGAGACACAGATTGGTGTCAGGACCACAGGGACACAGACTGGTGTCTGGACCACAGTGACACAGACTGGTGTCTAGACCACAGGGACAAAGACTGGTGTCTGGACCACAGTGACACAGACTGGTGTCTAGACCACAGGGACACAGACTGGTGTCTGGACCACAGAGACACTGACTGGTGTCTGGACCACAGTGACACAGACTGGTGTCTGGAGCACAGAGACACAGACTGGTGTCTGGACCACTGTGACACAGACTGGTGTCTAGACCACAGGGACACAGACTGGTGTCTGGAGCTCAGGGACACAGACTGGTGTCTGGACCACAGAGGCACCGACTGGTGTGTGGACCAGAGACACAGACTGGTGTCTAGACCACAGGGACACAGACTGGTGTCTGGACCACAGGGACACAGACTGGTGTCTGGCCCACAGAGACACAGGCTGGTGTCCGGACCACAGAGATACAGACTGGTGTCTGGACCACAGCGACACAGACTGGTGTCTAGACCACAGGGACACAGACTGGTGTCTGGACCACAGTGACACAGACTGGTGTCTAGACCAGAGGGACAAAGACTGGTGTCTGGACCACAGTGACACAGACTGGTGTCTAGACCACAGGGACACAGACTGGTGTCTGGACCACAGAGACACTGACTGGTGTCTGGACCACAGTGACACAGACTGGTGTCTGGAGCACAGAGACACAGACTGGTGTCTGGACCACTGTGACACAGACTGGTGTCTAGACCACAGGGACACAGACTGGTGTCTGGAGCTCAGGGACACAGACTGGTGTCTGGACCACAGAGGCACCGACTGGTGTGTGGACCAGAGACACAGACTGGTGTCTAGACCACAGGGACACAGACTGGTGTCTGGACCACAGGGACACAGACTGGTGTCTGGCCCACAGAGACACAGGCTGGTGTCCGGACCACAGAGATACAGACTGGTGTCTGGACCACAGCGACACAGACTGGTGTCTAGACCACAGGGACACAGACTGGTGTCTGGACCACAGGGACACAGACTGGTGTCTAGACCACAGGGACACAGACTGGTGTCTGGACCACAGCGACACAGACTGGTGTCTAGAGCACAGGGACACAGACTGATGTCTGGACCACAGGGACACAGACTGGTGTCTGGACCACAGGGACACAGACTGGTGTCTGGACCACAGTAACACAGACTGGTGTCTGGACCACAGAGACACAGACTGGTGTCTGGACTACAGAGACACAGACTGGTGTCTGGACCACAGGGACACAGACTGGTGTCTGGACATCAGGGACACAGACTGGTGTCTGGACCACAGAGACACAGACTGGTGTCTGGACCAGAGACACAGACTGGTGTCTAGACCACAGGGACACAGACTGGTGTCTGGACCACAGGGACACAGACTGGTGTCTGGACCACAGAGACACAGACTGGTGTCTGGACCACAGAGACACAGACTGGAGTCTGGACCACAGGGACACAGACTGGTGTCTGGACCACAGAGACACAGACTGGTGTCAGGACCACAGGGACACAGACTGGTGTCTGGACCACAGTGACACAGACTGGTGTCTAGACCACAGGGACAAAGACTGGTGTCTGGACCCGAAGGACACAGACTGGTGTCTAGACCACAGGGACACAGACTGGTGTCTGGACCACTGTGACACAGACTGGTGTCTAGACCACAGGGACACAGACTAGTGTCTGGACCACAGGGACACAGACTGGTGTCTGGAGCTCAGGGACACAGACTGGTGTCTAGACCACAGAGACACAGACTGGTGTTAGAAACACAGAGACACAGACTGGTGTCTAGACCACAGCGACACAGACTGGTGTCTAGACCACAGGGACACAGACTGGTGTCTGGACCACAGGGACACAGACTGGTGTCTGGACCACAGTGACACAGACTGGTGTCTGGACCACAGAGACACAGGCTGGTGTCTGGACCACAGAGACACAGGCTGGTGTCTGGACCACAGAGACACAGACTGGTGTCTGGACCACAGAGACACAGGCTGGTTTCTGGACCACAGAGACAAAGACTGGTGTCTAGACCAGAGAGACACAGGTTGGTGTCTGGAGCACAGAGACACAGACTGGTGTCTGTACCACAGAGACACAGACTGGTGTCTGGACCACAGTGACACAGACTGGTGTCTAGACCACAGGGACACAGACTGGTGTCTGGACCACAGTGACACAGACTGGTGTCTGGAGCACAGAGACACAGACTGGTGTCTGGACCACTGTGACACAGACTGGTGTCTAGACCACAGGGACACAGACTGGTGTCTGGAGCTCAGGGACACAGACTGGTGTCTGGACCACAGAGGCACCGACTGGTGTGTGGACCAGAGACACAGACTGGTGTCGAGACCACAGGGACACAGACTGGTGTCTGGACCACAGGGACACAGACTGGTGTCTGGCCCACAGAGACACAGGCTGGTGTCCGGACCACAGAGATACAGACTGGTGTCTGGACCACAGCGACACAGACTGGTGTCTAGACCACAGGGACACAGACTGGTGTCTGGACCACAGGGACACAGACTGGTGTCTAGACCACAGGGACACAGACTGGTGTCTGGACCACAGTGACACAGACTGGTGTCTGGACCACAGAGACACAGACTGGTGTTAGGACCACAAAGACACAGACTGGTGTCTGGACCACAGGGACACAGACTGGTGTCTGGACCACAGTGACACAGACTGGTGTCTGGACCACAGAGAAACAGACTGGTGTCTGGACCAGAGACACAGACTGGTGTCTAGACCACAGGGACACAGACTGGTGTCTGGACCACAGAGACGCAGGCCGATGTCTGCACCACAGAGACAAAGACTGGTGTCTGGACCACAGCGACACAGGCTGGTCTCTAGACCACAGAGATACAGACTGGTGTCTGGACCACTGGGACACAGACTGGTGTCTGGACCAGAGAGACACAGGCTGGTGTCTGGACCAGAGAGACACAGACTGGTGTCTAGACCAAAGGGACACAGACTGGTTTCTGGACCACAGGGACACAGACTGGTGTCTGGACCACAGAGACACATGCTGGTGTCTGGACCACAGAGACACAGATTGGTGTCTGGACCACAGCGACACAGACTGGTGTCTAGAGCACAGGGACACAGACTGATGTCTGGACCACAGGGACACAGACTGGTGTCTGGACCACAGGGACACAGACTGGTGTCTGGACCACAGTGACACAGACTGGTGTCTGGACCACAGAGACACAGACTGGTGTCTGGACTACAGAGACACAGACTGATGTCTGGACCACAGGGACACAGACTGGTGTCTGGACCACAGGGACACAGACTGGTGTCTGGACCACAGAGACACAGACTGGTGTCTGGGCCAGAGACACAGACTGGTGTCTAGACCACAGGGACACAGACTGGTGTCTGGACCACAGGGACACAGACTGGTGTCTGGACCACAGAGACACAGACTGGTGTCTGGACCACAGAGACACAGACTGGAGTCTGGACCACAGGGACACAGACTGGTGTCTGGACCACAGAGACACAGACTGGTGTCAGGACCACAGGGACACAGACTGGTGTCTGGACCACAGTGACACAGACTGGTGTCTAGACCACAGGGACAAAGACTGGTGTCTGGACCCGAAGGACACAGACTGGTGTCTAGACCACAGGGACACAGACTGGTGTCTGGACCACTGTGACACAGACTGGTGTCTAGACCACAGGGACACAGACTAGTGTCTGGACCACAGGGACACAGACTGGTGTCTGGAGCTCAGGGACACAGACTGGTGTCTGGACCACAGGGACACAGACTGGTGTCTGGAGCACAGAGACACAGGCTGGTGTCAGGAACACAGAGAGACAGGCTGGTGTCTGGACCACAGGGACACAGGCTGGTGTCTGGACCACAGAGACACAGACTTGTGTCTGGACCACAGAGACACAGACTGGTGTCTAGACCACAGGGACAAAGACTGGTGTCTGGACCCGAAGGACACAGACTGGTGTCTAGACCACAGGGACACAGACTGGTGTCTGGACCACTGTGACACAGACTGGTGTCTAGACCACAGGGACACAGACTAGTGTCTGGACCACAGGGACACAGACTGGTGTCTGGAGCTCAGGGACACAGACTGGTGAGTGGACCACAGGGACACAGACTGGTGTCTGGACCACAGTGACACAGACTGATGTCTGGAGCACAGAGACACAGACTGGTGTCTGGACCACAGTGACACAGACTGGTGTCCGGACCACAGAGATACAGACTGGTGTCTGGACCACAGCGACACAGACTGGTGTCTAGACCACAGGGACACAGACTGGTGTCTGGACCACAGGGACACAGACTGGTGTCTAGACCACAGGGACACAGACTGGTGTCTGGACCACAGTGACACAGACTGGTGTCTGGACCACAGAGACACAGACTGGTGTTAGGACCACAAAGACACAGACTGGTGTCTGGACCACAGGGACACAGACTGGTGTCTGGACCACAGTGACACAGACTGGTGTCTGGACCACAGAGACACAGACTGGTGTCTGGACCAGAGACACAGGCTGGTGTCTAGACCACAGGGACACAGACTGGTGTCTGGACCACAGAGACGCAGGCCGATGTCTGCACCACAGAGACAAAGACTGGTGTCTGGACCACAGCGACACAGGCTGGTCTCTAGACCACAGAGATACAGACTGGTGTCTGGACCACAGCGACACAGGCTGGTCTCTAGACCACAGAGATACAGACTGGTGTCTGGACCACTGGGACACAGACTGGTGTCTGGACCAGAGAGACACAGGCTGGTGCCTGGACCAGAGAGACACAGACTGGTGTCTAGACCAAAGGGACACAGACTGGTTTCTGGACCACAGGGACACAGATTGGTGTCTGGACCACAGCGACACAGACTGGTGTCTAGAGCACAGGGACACAGACTGATGTCTGGACCACAGGGACACAGACTGGTGTCTGGACCACAGGGACACAGACTGGTGTCTGGACCACAGTGACACAGACTGGTGTCTGGACCACAGAGACACAGACTGGTGTCTGGACTACAGAGACACAGACTGATGTCTGGACCACAGGGACACAGACTGGTGTCTGGACCACAGGGACACAGACTGGTGTCTGGACCACAGAGACACAGACTGGTGTCTGGGCCAGAGACACAGACTGGTGTCTAGACCACAGGGACACAGACTGGTGTCTGGACCACAGGGACACAGACTGGTGTCTGGACCACAGAGACACAGACTGGTGTCTGGACCACAGAGACACAGACTGGAGTCTGGACCACAGGGACACAGACTGGTGTCTGGACCACAGAGACACAGACTGGTGTCAGCACCACAGGGACACAGACTGGTGTCTGGACCACAGTGACACAGACTGGTGTCTAGACCACAGGGACAAAGACTGGTGTCTGGACCCGAAGGACACAGACTGGTGTCTAGACCACAGGGACACAGACTGGTGTCTGGACCACTGTGACACAGACTGGTGTCTAGACCACAGGGACACAGACTAGTGTCTGGACCACAGGGACACAGACTGGTGTCTGGAGCTCAGGGACACAGACTGGTGTCTGGACCACAGGGACACAGACTGGTGTCTGGAGCACAGAGACACAGGCTGGTGTCAGGAACACAGAGAGACAGGCTGGTGTCTGGACCACAGGGACACAGGCTGGTGTCTGGACCACAGAGACACAGACTTGTGTCTGGACCACAGAGACACAGACTGGTGTCTAGACCACAGGGACAAAGACTGGTGTCTGGACCCGAAGGACACAGACTGGTGTCTAGACCACAGGGACACAGACTGGTGTCTGGACCACTGTGACACAGACTGGTGTCTAGACCACAGGGACACAGACTAGTGTCTGGACCACAGGGACACAGACTGGTGTCTGGAGCTCAGGGACACAGACTGGTGAGTGGACCACAGGGACACAGACTGGTGTCTGGACCACAGTGACACAGACTGATGTCTGGAGCACAGAGACACAGACTGGTGTCTGGACCACAGTGACACAGACTGGTGTCTGGACCACAGAGAGACAGGCGGTGTCTGGACCACAGAGACACAGGCTGGTGTCTGGACCACAGAGACACAGACTGGTGTCTGGACCACAGGGACACAGACTGGTGTCTGGAGCACAGAGACACAGGCTGGTGTCAGGAACACAGAGAGACAGGCTGGTGTCTGGACCACAGGGACACAGGCTGGTGTCTGGACCACAGTGATAAAGACTGGTGTCTGGACCACAGAGACACAGACTGGTGTCTGGACCCCAGAGACACAGACTGGTGTCTAGACCACAGAGACACAGACTGGTGTCTGGACCACAGAGACACACACTGGTGTCTGGACCACAGAGACACAGACTGGTGTCTGGACCACAGGGACACAGACTGGTGTCTGGACCACAGAGACACAGACTGGTGTCAGGACCACAGGGACACAGACTGGTGTCTGGACCACAGTGACACAGACTGGTGTCTAGACCACAGGGACAAAGACTGGTGTCTGGACCACAAGGACACAGACTGGTGTCTAGACCACAGGGACACAGACTGGTGTCTGGACCACTGTGACACAGACTGGTGTCTAGACCACAGGGACACAGACTATTGTCTGGACCACAGGGACACAGACTGGTGTCTGGACCCCAGAGACACAGACTGGTGTCTAGACCACAGGGACACAGACTGGTGTCTGGACCACAGGGACACAGACTGGTGTCTGGACCACAGAGACACAGACTGGTGTCTGGACCAGAGACACAGACTGGTGTCTAGACCACAGGGACACAGACTGGTGTCTGGACCACAGAGACACAGACTGGTGTCTGGACTACAGAGACACAGACTGGTGTCTGGACCACAGGGACACAGACTGGTGTCTGGACCACAGAGACACAGACTGGTGTCTGGACCACAGAGACACAGACTGGAGTCTGGACCACAGGGACACAGACTGGTGTCTGGACCACAGAGACACAGACTGGTGTCAGGACCACAGGGACACAGACTGGTGTCTGGACCACAGTGACACAGACTGGTGTCTAGACCACAGGGACAAAGACTGGTGTCTGGACCCGAAGGACACAGACTGGTGTCTAGACCACAGGGACACAGACTGGTGTCTGGACCACTGTGACACAGAATGGTGTCTAGACCACAGGGACACAGACTAGTGTCTGGACCACAGGGACACAGACTGGTGTCTGGAGCTCAGGGACACAGACTGGTGTCTGGACCACAGGGACACAGACTGGTGTCTGGACCACAGTGACACAGACTGATGTCTGGAGCACAGAGACACAGACTGGTGTCTGGACCACAGTGACACAGACTGGTGTCTGGACCACAGAGACACAGGCTGCTGTCTGGACCACAGAGACACAGGCTGGTGTCTGGACCACAGAGACACAGACTGGTGTCTGGACCACAGGGACACAGACTGGTGTCTGGAGCACAGAGACACAGGCTGGTGTCAGGAACACAGAGAGACAGGCTGGTGTCTGGACCACAGGGACACAGGCTGGTGTCTGGACCACAGTGATAAAGACTGGTGTCTGGACCACAGAGACACAGACTGGTGTCTGGACCCCAGAGACACAGACTGGTGTCTAGACCACAGAGACACAGACTGGTGTCTGGACCACAGAGACACAGACTGGTGTCTGGACCACAGAGACACAGACTGGTGTCTGGACCAGAGACACAGACTGGTGTCTAGACCACAGGGACACAGACTGGTGTCTGGACCACAGAGACACAGACTGGTGTCAGGACCACAGGGACACAGACTGGTGTCTGGACCACAGTGACACAGACTGGTGTCTAGACCACAGGGACAAAGACTGGTGTCTGGACCACAAGGACACAGACTGGTGTCTAGACCACAGGGACAAAGACTGGTGTCTGGACCACTGTGACACAGACTGGTGTCTAGACCACAGGGACACAGACTAGTGTCTGGACCACAGGGACACAGACTGGTGTCTGGAGCTCAGGGACACAGACTGGTGTCTGGACCACAGGGACACAGACTGGTGTCTGGACCACAGTGACACAGACTGGTGTCTGGACCATAGAGACACAGGCTGGTGTCTGGACCACGGAGACACAGACTGGTGTCTGGACCACAGAGACACAGACTGGTGTCTGGACTACAGGGAGACAGACTGGTGTCTGGAGCACAGAGACACAGGCTGGTGTCAGGAACACAGAGAGACAGGCTGGTATCTGGACCACAGGGACACAGGCTGGTGTCTGGTACAAAGTGATAAAGACTGGTGTCTGGACCACAGAGACACAGACTGGTGTCTGGACCCCAGAGACACAGACTGGTGTCTAGACCACAGAGACACAGACTGGTGTCTGGACCACAGGGACACAGAATGATGTCTGGAGCACAGAGACACAGGCTGGTGTCTGGACCAGGGAGACACAGACTGGTGTCTGGACCACAGCCACACTGACTGGTGTCTGGACCACAGAGACACAGACCGGTGTCTGGACCTCAGAGAAACAGACTGGTGTCTAGACCACAGGGACACACACTGGTGTCTGGACCAGAGAGACACAGGCTGGTGTCTAGACCACAGAGACACAGACAGGTGTCTGGACCACAGAGACACAGGCTGGTGTGTAGACCACAGAGACACAGGCTGGTGTCTAGACCACAGAGACACAGACTGGTGTCTGGACCACAGAGACACAGGCTGATGTGTAGACCACAGAGACACAGACTGGTGTCTGGACCAGAGAGACACAGGCTGGTGTCTGGACCACAGAGACACAGGCTGGTGTCTAGACGACAGAGACCCAGACTGGTGTCTGGACCACAGTGACACAGACTGGTGTCTAGACCACAGGGACAAAGACTGGTGGCTGGACCACAAGGACACAGACTGGTGTCTAGACCACAGGGACACAGACTGGTGTCTGGACCACTGTGACACAGACTGGTGTCTAGACCACAGGGACACAGACTAGTGTCTGGACCACAGGGACACAGACTGGTGTCTGGAGCTCAGGGACACAGACTGGTGTCTGGACCACAGGTACACATACAGGTGTCTGGACCACAGTGACACAGACTGATGTCTGGAGCACAGAGACACAGACTGGTGTCTGGACCACAGTGACACAGGCTGTTGTCTGGACCACAGAGACACAGACTGGTGTCTGGACCACAGAGACACAGACTGGTGTCTGGACCACAGGGACACAGACTGGTGTCTGGACCACAGTGACACAGACTGGTGTCTGGACCACAGAGACACAGGCTGGTGTCTGGACCACAGAGACACAGGCTGGTGTCTGGACCACAGAGACACAGACTGGTGTCTGGACCACAGAGACACAGGCTGGTTTCTGGACCACAGAGACAAAGACTGGTGTCTAGACCAGAGAGACACAGGTTGGTGTCTGGAGCACAGAGACACAGACTGGTGTCTGTACCACAGAGACACAGACTGGTGTCTGGACCACAGTGACACAGACTGGTGTCTAGACCACAGGGACACAGACTGGTGTCTGGACCACAGAGACACTGACTGGTGTCTGGACCACAGTGACACAGACTGGTGTCTGGAGCACAGAGACACAGACTGGTGTCTGGACCACTGTGACACAGACTGGTGTCTAGACCACAGGGACACAGACTGGTGTCTGAAGCTCAGGGACACAGACTGGTGTCTGGACCACAGAGGCACCGACTGGTGTGTGGACCAGAGACACAGACTCGTGTCTAGACCACAGGGACACAGACTGGTGTCTGGACCACAGGGACACAGACTGGTGTCTGGCCCACAGAGACACAGGCTGGTGTCCGGACCACAGAGATACAGACTGGTATCTGGACCACAGCGACACAGACTGGTGTCTAGACCACAGGGACACAGACTGGTGTCTGGACCACAGGGACACAGACTGGTGTCTAGACCACAGGGACACAGACTGGTGTCTGGACCACAGTGACACAGACTGGTGTCTGGACCACAGAGACACAGACTGGTGTTAGGACCACAAAGACACAGACTGGTGTCTGGACCACAGGGACACAGACTGGTGTCTGGACCACAGTGACACAGACTGGTGTCTGGACCACAGAGACACAGACTGGTGTCTGGACCAGAGACACAGACTGGTGTCTAGACCACAGGGACACAGACTGGTGTCTGGACCACAGAGACGCAGGCCGATGTCTGCACCACAGAGACAAAGACTGGTGTCTGGACCACAGCGACACAGGCTGGTCTCTAGACCACAGAGATACAGACTGGTGTCTGGACCACTGGGACACAGACTGGTGTCTGGACCAGAGAGACACAGGCTGGTGTCTGGACCAGAGAGACACAGACTGGTGTCTAGACCAAAGGGACACAGACTGGTGTCTGGACCACAGGGACACAGACTGGTGTCTGGACCACAGAGACACATGCTGGTGTCTGGACCACAGAGACACAGATTGGTGTCTGGACCACAGCGACACAGACTGGTGTCTAGAGCACAGGGACACAGACTGAAGTCTGGACCACAGGGACACAGACTGGTGTCTGGACCACAGGGACACAGACTGGTGTCTGGACCACAGTGACACAGACTGGTGTCTGGACCACAGAGACACAGACTGGTGTCTGGACTACAGAGACACAGACTGGTGTCTGGACCACAGGGACACAGACTGGTGTCTGGACCACAGGGACACAGACTGGTGTCTGGACCACAGAGACACAGACTGGTGTCTGGACCAGAGACACAGACTGGTGTCTAGACCACAGGGACACAGACTGGTGTCTGGACCACAGGGACACAGACTGGTGTCTGGACCACAGAGACACAGACTGGTGTCTGGACCACAGAGACACAGACTGGAGTCTGGACCACAGGGACACAGACTGGTGTCTGGACCACAGAGACACAGACTGGTGTCAGGACCACAGGGACACAGACTGGTGTCTGGACCACAGTGACACAGACTGGTGTCTAGACCACAGGGACAAAGACTGGTGTCTGGACCCGAAGGACACAGACTGGTGTCTAGACCACAGGGACACAGACTGGTGTCTGCACCACTGTGACACAGACTGGTGTCTAGACCACAGGGACACAGACTAGTGTCTGGACCACAGGGACACAGACTGGTGTCTGGAGCTCAGGGACACAGACTGGTGTCTGGACCACAGGGACACAGACTGGTGTCTGGACCACAGTGACACAGACTGATGTCTGGAGCACAGAGACACAGACTGGTGTCTGGACCACAGTGA
This sequence comes from Pristiophorus japonicus, assembly GCF_044704955.1. Taxonomy (NCBI): domain Eukaryota; kingdom Metazoa; phylum Chordata; class Chondrichthyes; family Pristiophoridae; genus Pristiophorus; species Pristiophorus japonicus. Next base: position 4,290,983 of record NC_091977.1, read on the forward strand.
CACAGACTGGTGTCTGGACCACAGAGACACAGGCTGGTGTCTGGACCACAGAGACACAGGCTGGTGTCTGGACCACAGAGACACAGACTGGTGTCTGGACCACAGGGACACAGACTGGTGTCTGGAGCACAGAGACACAGGCTGGTGTCAGGAACACAGAGAGACAGGCTGGTGTCTGGACCACAGGGACACAGGCTGGTGTCTGGACCACAGTGATAAAGACTGGTGTCTGGACCACAGAGACACAGACTGGTGTCTGGACCCCAGAGACACAGGCTGGTCTCTAGACCACAGAGATACAGACTGGTGTCTGGACCACTGGGACACAGACTGGTGTCTGGACCAGAGAGACACAGGCTGGTGTCTGGACCAGAGAGACACAGACTGGTGTCTAGACCAAAGGGACACAGACTGGTTTCTGGACCACAGGGACACAGACTGGTGTCTGGACCACAGAGACACATGCTGGTGTCTGGACCACAGAGACACAGATTGGTGTCTGGACCACAGCGACACAGACTGGTGTCTAGAGCACAGGGACACAGACTGATGTCTGGACCACAGGGACACAGACTGGTGTCTGGACCACAGGGACACAGACTGGTGTCTGGACCACAGTGACACAGACTGGTGTCTGGACCACAGAGACACAGACTGGTGTCTGGACTACAGAGACACAGACTGATGTCTGGACCACAGGGACACAGACTGGTGTCTGGACCACAGGGACACAGACTGGTGTCTGGACCACAGAGACACAGACTGGTGTCTGGGCCAGAGACACAGACTGGTGTCTAGACCACAGGGACACAGACTGGTGTCTGGACCACAGGGACACAGACTGGTGTCTGGACCACAGAGACACAGACTGGTGTCTGGACCACAGAGACACAGACTGGAGTCTGGACCACAGGGACACAGACTGGTGTCTGGACCACAGAGACACAGACTGGTGTCAGGACCACAGGGACACAGACTGGTGTCTGGACCACAGTGACACAGACTGGTGTCTAGACCACAGGGACAAAGACTGGTGTCTGGACCCGAAGGACACAGACTGGTGTCTAGACCACAGGGACACAGACTGGTGTCTGGACCACTGTGACACAGACTGGTGTCTAGACCACAGGGACACAGACTAGTGTCTGGACCACAGGGACACAGACTGGTGTCTGGAGCTCAGGGACACAGACTGGTGTCTGGACCACAGGGACACAGACTGGTGTCTGGAGCACAGAGACACAGGCTGGTGTCAGGAACACAGAGAGACAGTCTGGTGTCTGGACCACAGGGACACAGGCTGGTGTCTGGACCACAGAGACACAGACTTGTGTCTGGACCACAGAGACACAGACTGGTGTCTAGACCACAGGGACAAAGACTGGTGTCTGGACCCGAAGGACACAGACTGGTGTCTAGACCACAGGGACACAGACTGGTGTCTGGACCACTGTGACACAGACTGGTGTCTAGACCACAGGGACACAGACTAGTGTCTGGACCACAGGGACACAGACTGGTGTCTGGAGCTCAGGGACACAGACTGGTGAGTGGACCACAGGGACACAGACTGGTGTCTGGACCACAGTGACACAGACTGATATCTGGAGCACAGAGACACAGACTGGTGTCTGGACCACAGTGACACAGACTGGTGTCCGGACCACAGAGACACAGACTGGTGTTAGGACCACAAAGACACAGACTGGTGTCTGGACCACAGGGACACAGACTGGTGTCTGGACCACAGTGACACAGACTGGTGTCTGGACCACAGAGACACAGACTGGTGTCTGGACCAGAGACACAGACTGGTGTCTAGACCACAGGGACACAGACTGGTGTCTGGACCACAGAGACGCAGGCCGATGTCTGCACCACAGAGACAAAGACTGGTGTCTGGACCACAGCGACACAGGCTGGTCTCTAGACCACAGAGATACAGACTGGTGTCTGGACCACAGCGACACAGGCTGGTCTCTAGACCACAGAGATACAGACTGGTGTCTGGACCACTGGGACACAGACTGGTGTCTGGACCAGAGAGACACAGGCTGGTGCCTGGACCAGAGAGACACAGACTGGTGTCTAGACCAAAGGGACACAGACTGGTTTCTGGACCACAGGGACACAGACTGGTGTCTGGACCACAGAGACACATGCTGGTGTCTGGACCACAGAGACACAGATTGGTGTCTGGACCACAGCGACACAGACTGGTGTCTAGAGCACAGGGACACAGACTGATGTCTGGACCACAGGGACACAGACTGGTGTCTGGACCACAGGGACACAGACTGGTGTCTGGACCACAGTGACACAGACTGGTGTCTGGACCACAGAGACACAGACTGGTGTCTGGACTACAGAGACACAGACTGATGTCTGGACCACAGGGACACAGACTGGTGTCTGGACCACAGGGACACAGACTGGTGTCTGGACCACAGAGACACAGACTGGTGTCTGGGCCAGAGACACAGACTGGTGTCTAGACCACAGGGACACAGACTGGTGTCTGGACCACAGGGACACAGACTGGTGTCTGGACCACAGAGACACAGACTGGTGTCTGGACCACAGAGACACAGACTGGAGTCTGGACCACAGGGACACAGACTGGTGTCTGGACCACAGAGACACAGACTGGTGTCAGCACCACAGGGACACAGACTGGTGTCTGGACCACAGTGACACAGACTGGTGTCTAGACCACAGGGACAAAGACTGGTGTCTGGACCCGAAGGACACAGACTGGTGTCTAGACCACAGGGACACAGACTGGTGTCTGGACCACTGTGACACAGACTGGTGTCTAGACCACAGGGACACAGACTAGTGTCTGGACCACAGGGACACAGACTGGTGTCTGGAGCTCAGGGACACAGACTGGTGTCTGGACCACAGGGACACAGACTGGTGTCTGGAGCACAGAGACACAGGCTGGTGTCAGGAACACAGAGAGACAGGCTGGTGTCTGGACCACAGGGACACAGGCTGGTGTCTGGACCACAGAGACACAGACTTGTGTCTGGACCACAGAGACACAGACTGGTGTCTAGACCACAGGGACAAAGACTGGTGTCTGGACCCGAAGGACACAGACTGGTGTCTAGACCACAGGGACACAGACTGGTGTCTGGACCACTGTGACACAGACTGGTGTCTAGACCACAGGGACACAGACTAGTGTCTGGACCACAGGGACACAGACTGGTGTCTGGAGCTCAGGGACACAGACTGGTGAGTGGACCACAGGGACACAGACTGGTGTCTGGACCACAGTGACACAGACTGATGTCTGGAGCACAGAGACACAGACTGGTGTCTGGACCACAGTGACACAGACTGGTGTCTGGACCACAGAGAGACAGGCTGGTGTCTGGACCACAGAGACACAGGCTGGTGTCTGGACCACAGAGACACAGACTGGTGTCTGGACCACAGGGACACAGACTGGTGTCTGGAGCACAGAGACACAGGCTGGTGTCAGGAACACAGAGAGACAGGCTGGTGTCTGGACCACAGGGACACAGGCTGGTGTCTGGACCACAGTGATAAAGACTGGTGTCTGGACCACAGAGACACAGACTGGTGTCTGGACCCCAGAGACACAGACTGGTGTCTAGACCACAGAGACACAGACTGGTGTCTGGACCACAGAGACACAGACTGGTGTCTGGACCACAGAGACACAGACTGGTGTCTGGACCACAGGGACACAGACTGGTGTCTGGACCACAGAGACACAGACTGGTGTCAGGACCACAGGGACACAGACTGGTGTCTGGACCACAGTGACACAGACTGGTGTCTAGACCACAGGGACAAAGACTGGTGTCTGGACCACAAGGACACAGACTGGTGTCTAGACCACAGGGACACAGACTGGTGTCTGGACCACTGTGACACAGACTGGTGTCTAGACCACAGGGACACAGACTAGTGTCTGGACCACAGGGACACAGACTGGTGTCTGGACCCCAGAGACACAGACTGGTGTCTAGACCACAGAGACACAGACTGGTGTCTGGACCACGGAGACACAGACTGGTGTCTGGACCACAGAGACACAGACTGGTGTCTGGACCACAGGGACACAGACTGGTGTCTGGACCACAGAGACACAGATTGGTGTCAGGACCACAGGGACACAGACTGGTGTCTGGACCACAGTGACACAGACTGGTGTCTAGACCACAGGGACAAAGACTGGTGTCTGGACCACAGTGACACAGACTGGTGTCTAGACCACAGGGACACAGACTGGTGTCTGGACCACAGAGACACTGACTGGTGTCTGGACCACAGTGACACAGACTGGTGTCTGGAGCACAGAGACACAGACTGGTGTCTGGACCACTGTGACACAGACTGGTGTCTAGACCACAGGGACACAGACTGGTGTCTGGAGCTCAGGGACACAGACTGGTGTCTGGACCACAGAGGCACCGACTGGTGTGTGGACCAGAGACACAGACTGGTGTCTAGACCACAGGGACACAGACTGGTGTCTGGACCACAGGGACACAGACTGGTGTCTGGCCCACAGAGACACAGGCTGGTGTCCGGACCACAGAGATACAGACTGGTGTCTGGACCACAGCGACACAGACTGGTGTCTAGACCACAGGGACACAGACTGGTGTCTGGACCACAGGGACACAGACTGGTGTCTAGACCACAGGGACACAGACTGGTGTCTGGACCACAGCGACGCAGACTGGTGTCTAGAGCACAGGGACACAGACTGATGTCTGGACCACAGGGACACAGACTGGTGTCTGGACCACAGGGACATAGACTGGTGTCTGGACCACAGTGACACAGACTGGTGTCTGGACCACAGAGACACAGACTGGTGTCTGGACTGCAGAGACACAGACTGGTGTCTGGACCACAGGGACACAGACTGGTGTCTGGACCACAGGGACACAGACTGGTGTCTGGACCACAGAGACACAGACTGGTGTCTGGACCAGAGACACAGACTGGTGTCTAGACCACAGGGACACAGACTGGTGTCTGGACCACAGAGACACAGACTGGTGTCTGGACTACAGAGACACAGACTGGTGTCTGGACCACAGGGACACAGACTGGTGTCTGGACCACAGAGACACAGACTGGTGTCTGGACCACAGAGACACAGACTGGAGTCTGGACCACAGGGACACAGACTGGTGTCTGGACCACAGAGACACAGACTGGTGTCAGGACCACAGGGACACAGACTGGTGTCTGGACCACAGTGACACAGACTGGTGTCTAGACCACAGGGACAAAGACTGGTGTCTGGACCCGAAGGACACAGACTGGTGTCTAGACCACAGGGACACAGACTGGTGTCTGGACCACTGTGACACAGACTGGTGTCTAGACCACAGGGACACAGACTAGTGTCTGGACCACAGGGACACAGACTGGTGTCTGGAGCTCAGGGACACAGACTGGTGTCTGGACCACAGGGACACAGACTGGTGTCTGGACCACAGTGACACAGACTGATGTCTGGAGCACAGAGACACAGACTGGTGTCTGGACCACAGTGACACAGACTGGTGTCTGGACCACAGAGACACAGGCTGCTGTCTGGACCACAGAGACACAGGCTGGTGTCTGGACCACAGAGACACAGACTGGTGTCTGGACCACAGGGACACAGACTGGTGTCTGGAGCACAGAGACACAGGCTGGTGTCAGGAACACAGAGAGACAGGCTGGTGTCTGGACCACAGGGACACAGGCTGGTGTCTGGACCACAGTGATAAAGACTGGTGTCTGGACCACAGAGACACAGACTGGTGTCTGGACCCCAGAGACACAGACTGGTGTCTAGACCACAGAGACACAGACTGGTGTCTGGACCACAGAGACACAGACTGGTGTCTGGACCACAGAGACACAGACTGGTGTCTGGACCAGAGACACAGACTGGTGTCTAGACCACAGGGACACAGACTGGTGTCTGGACCACAGAGACACAGACTGGTGTCAGGACCACAGGGACACAGACTGGTGTCTGGACCACAGTGACACAGACTGGTGTCTAGACCACAGGGACAAAGACTGGTGTCTGGACCACAAGGACACAGACTGGTGTCTAGACCACAGGGACAAAGACTGGTGTCTGGACCACTGTGACACAGACTGGTGTCTAGACCACAGGGACACAGACTAGTGTCTGGACCACAGGGACACAGACTGGTGTCTGGAGCTCAGGGACACAGACTGGTGTCTGGACCACAGGGACACAGACTGGTGTCTGGACCACAGTGACACAGACTGGTGTTTGGACCATTGAGACACAGGCTGGTGTCTGGACCACGGAGACACAGACTGGTGTCTGGACCACAGAGACACAGACTGGTGTCTGGACTACAGGGAGACAGACTGGTGTCTGGAGCACAGAGACACAGGCTGGTGTCAGGAACACAGAGAGACAGGCTGGTATCTGGACCACAGGGACACAGGCTGGTGTCTGGTACAAAGTGATAAAGACTGGTGTCTGGACCACAGAGACACAGACTGGTGTCTGGACCCCAGAGACACAGACTGGTGTCTAGACCACAGAGACACAGACTGGTGTCTGGACCACAGGGACACAGAATGATGTCTGGAGCACAGAGACACAGGCTGGTGTCTGGACCAGGGAGACACTGACTGGTGTCTGGATCACAGAGACACAGGCTGGTGTCTGGACCACAGAGACACAGACTTGTGTCTGGACCACAGAGACACAGACTGGTGTCTGGACCACAGTGATACAGACTGCTGTCTAGAACACAGGGACACAGACTGGTGTCTGGACCACAGGGACACAGACTGGTGTCTGGACCACAGCCACACTGACTGGTGTCTGGACCACAGAGACACAGACCGGTGTCTGGACCTCAGAGAAACAGACTGGTGTCTAGACCACAGGGACACACACTGGTGTCTGGACCAGAGAGACACAGGCTGGTGTCTAGACCACAGAGACACAGACAGGTGTCTGGACCACAGAGACACAGGCTGGTGTGTAGACCACAGAGACACAGGCTGGTGTCTAGACCACAGAGACACAGACTGGTGTCTGGACCACAGAGACACAGGCTGATGTGTAGACCACAGAGACACAGACTGGTGTCTGGACCAGAGAGACACAGGCTGGTGTCTGGACCACAGAGACACAGGCTGGTGTCTAGACCACAGAGACCCAGACTGGTGTCTGGACCACAGTGACACAGACTGGTGTCTAGACCACAGGGACAAAGACTGGTGGCTGGACCACAAGGACACAGACTGGTGTCTAGACCACAGGGACACAGACTGGTGTCTGGACCACTGTGACACAGACTGGTGTCTAGACCACAGGGACACAGACTAGTGTCTGGACCACAGGGACACAGACTGGTGTCTGGAGCTCAGGGACACAGACTGGTGTCTGGACCACAGGTACACAGACAGGTGTCTGGACCACAGTGACACAGACTGATGTCTGGAGCACAGAGACACAGACTGGTGTCTGGACCACAGTGACACAGACTGGTGTCTGGACCACAGAGACACAGGCTGTTGTCTGGACCACAGAGACACAGACTGGTGTCTGGACCACAGAGACACAGACTGGTGTCTGGACCACAGGGACACAGACTGGTGTCTGGACCACAGTGACACAGACTGGTGTCTGGACCACAGAGACACAGGCTGGTGTCTGGACCACAGAGACACAGGCTGGTGTCTGGACCACAGAGACACAGACTGGTGTCTGGACCACAGAGACACAGGCTGGTTTCTGGACCACAGAGACAAAGACTGGTGTCTAGACCAGAGAGACACAGGTTGGTGTCTGGAGCACAGAGACACAGACTGGTGTCTGTACCACAGAGACACAGACTGGTGTCTGGACCACAGTGACACAGACTGGTGTCTAGACCACAGGGACACAGACTGGTGTCTGGACCACAGAGACACTGACTGGTGTCTGGACCACAGTGACACAGACTGGTGTCTGGAGCACAGAGACACAGACTGCTGTCTGGACCACTGTGACACAGACTGGTGTCTAGACCACAGGGACACAGACTGGTGTCTGGAGCTCAGGGACACAGACTGGTGTCTGGACCACAGAGGCACCGACTGGTGTGTGGACCAGAGACACAGACTCGTGTCTAGACCACAGGGACACAGACTGGTGTCTGGACCACAGGGACACAGACTGGTGTCTGGCCCACAGAGACACAGGCTGGTGTCCGGACCACAGAGATACAGACTGGTATCTGGACCACAGCGACACAGACTGGTGTCTAGACCACAGGGACACAGACTGGTGTCTGGACCACAGGGACACAGACTGGTGTCTAGACCACAGGGACACAGACTGGTGTCTGGACCACAGTGACACAGACTGGTGTCTGGACCACAGAGACACAGACTGGTGTTAGGACCACAAAGACACAGACTGGTGTCTGGACCACAGGGACACAGACTGGTGTCTGGACCACAGTGACACAGACTGGTGTCTGGACCACAGAGACACAGACTGGTGTCTGGACCAGAGACACAGACTGGTGTCTAGACCACAGGGACACAGACTGGTGTCTGGACCACAGAGACGCAGGCCGATGTCTGCACCACAGAGACAAAGACTGGTGTCTGGACCACAGCGACACAGGCTGGTCTCTAGACCACAGAGATACAGACTGGTGTCTGGACCACTGGGACACAGACTGGTGTCTGGACCAGAGAGACACAGGCTGGTGTCTGGACCAGAGAGACACAGACTGGTGTCTAGACCAAAGGGACACAGACTGGTGTCTGGACCACAGGGACACAGACTGGTGTCTGGACCACAGAGACACATGCTGGTGTCTGGACCACAGAGACACAGATTGGTGTCTGGACCACAGCGACACAGACTGGTGTCTAGAGCACAGGGACACAGACTGATGTCTGGACCACAGGGACACAGACTGGTGTCTGGACCACAGGGACACAGACTGGTGTCTGGACCACAGTGACACAGACTGGTGTCTGGACCACAGAGACACAGACTGGTGTCTGGACTACAGAGACACAGACTGGTGTCTGGACCACAGGGACACAGACTGGTGTCTGGACCACAGGGACACAGACTGGTGTCTGGACCACAGAGACACAGACTGGTGTCTGGACCAGAGACACAGACTGGTGTCTAGACCACAGGGACACAGACTGGTGTCTGGACCACAGGGACACAGACTGGTGTCTGGACCACAGAGACACAGACTGGTGTCTGGACCACAGAGACACAGACTGGAGTCTGGACCACAGGGACACAGACTGGTGTCTGGACCACAGAGACACAGACTGGTGTCAGGACCACAGGGACACAGACTGGTGTCTGGACCACAGTGACACAGACTGGTGTCTAGACCACAGGGACAAAGACTGGTGTCTGGACCCGAAGGACACAGACTGGTGTCTAGACCACAGGGACACAGACTGGTGTCTGCACCACTGTGACACAGACTGGTGTCTAGACCACAGGGACACAGACTAGTGTCTGGACCACAGGGACACAGACTGGTGTCTGGAGCTCAGGGACACAGACTGGTGTCTGGACCACAGGGACACAGACTGGTGTCTGGACCACAGTGACACAGACTGATGTCTGGAGCACAGAGACACAGACTGGTGTCTGGACCACAGTGACACAGACTGGTGTCTGGACCACAGAGACACAGGCTGGTGTCTGGACCACAGAGACACAGGCTGGTGTCTGGACCACAGAGACACAGACTGGTGTCTGGACCACAGGGACACAGACTGGTGTCTGGAGCACAGAGACACAGGCTGGTGTCAGGAACACAGAGAGACAGGCTGGTGTCTGGACCACAGGGACACAGGCTGGTGTCTGGACCACAGTGATAAAGACTGGTGTCTGGACCACAGAGACACAGACTGGTGTCTGGACCCCAGAGACACAGACTGGTGTCTAGACCACAGAGACACAGACTGGTGTCTGGACCACAGAGACACAGACTGGTGTCTGGACCACAGGGACACAGACGGGTGTCTGGACCACAGAGACACAGACTGGTGTCAGGACCACAGGGACACAGACTGGTGTCTGGACCACAGTGACACAGACTGGTGTCTAGACCACAGGGACAAAGACTGGTGTCTGGACAACAAGGACACAGACTGGTGTCTAGACCACAGGGACACAGACTGGTGTCTGGACCACTGTGACACAGACTGGTGTCTAGACCACAGGGACACAGACTAGTGTCTGGACCACAGGGACACAGACTGGTGTCTGGACCCCAGAGACACAGACTGGTGTCTAGACCACAGGGACACAGACTGATGTCTGGACCATAGGGACACAGACTGGTGTCTGGACCACAGAGGCACTGACTGGTGTCTGGACCACAGACACAGACTGGTGTCTAGACCACAGGGACACAGACTGGTGTCTGGACCACAGAGACACAGGCCGGTGTCTGGACCACAGAGACACAGACTGGTGTCTGGACCACAGAGACACAGACTGGTATCTGGACCACAGAGACACAGACTGGTGTCTGGACCACGGAGACACAGACTGGTGTCTAGAACACAGAGACACAGACTGGTGTCTGGACCACAGTGACACAGACTGGTGTCTGGACCACAGGGACACAGACTGGTGTCTGGACCACAGGGTCACAGACTGGTGTCTAGACCAGGGAGACACAGACTGGTGTCTGGACCACGGAGACACAGACTGGTGTCTAGACCAGAGAGACACAGACTGGTGTCTGGACCACAGGGACACAGACTGGTGTCTGGACCACAGAGACACATGCTGGTGTCTGGACCACAGAGATACATACTGGTGTCTGGACCACAGCGACTCAGACTGGTGTCTAGACCACAGAGACACAGCTGGTGTCTGGACCACAGAGACACAGCTGGTGTCTAGACCAGAGAGACACAGACTGGTGTCTGGACCACAGAGACACAGACTGGTGTCTGGACCACAGGTACACAGACTGGTGTCTAGAACACAGAGACACAGACTGGTGTCTGGACCAGAGCGACACAGGCTGGTGTCTAGAACACAGAGACACAGACTGGTGTCTGGATCACAGAGACACAGACTGGTGTCTGGACCACAGTGACACAGACTGGTGTCTGGACCACAGAGACACAGACTGGTGTCTGGACCACAGGGACACAGGCTGGTGTCTAGACCACAGAGACACAGACTTGTGTCTGGACCACAGAGACACAGACTGGTGTCTAGGCCACAGAGACACAGGCTGGTGTCTGGACCACAGAGACACAGGCTGGTGTCTGGACCAGAGAGACACAGACTGATGTCTAGACCACAGGGACACAGGCTGGTGTCTGGACCACAGAGACACAGAATGGTGTCTGGACCACAGAGACACAGACTGGTGTCTGGACCACAAAGACACAGACTGGTGTCTGGACCACAGGGACACAGACTGGTGTCTGGACCACAGAGACACAGACTGGTGTCCAGACCAGAGAGACACAGAGTAGTGTCTGGACCACAGAGACACAGACTGGTGTCTGGACCACAGGGACACAGACTGGTGTCTAGAACACAGAGACACAGACTGGTGTCTGGACCACAGAGACACAGGCTGGTGTCTGGACCACAGAGACACAGACTGGTGTCTGGACCACAGGGACACAGACTGGTGTCTGGAGCACAGAGACACAGGCTGGTGTCAGGAACACAGAGAGACAGGCTGGTGTCTGGACCACAGGGACACAGGCTGGTGTCTGGACCACAGTGATAAAGACTGGTGTCTGGACCACAGAGACACAGACTGGTGTCTGGACCCCAGAGACACAGACTGGTGTCTAGACCACAGAGACACAGACTGGTGTCTGGACCACAGAGACACAGACTGGTGTCTGGACCACAGGGACACAGACGGGTGTCTGGACCACAGAGACACAGACTGGTGTCAGGACCACAGGGACACAGACTGGTGTCTGGACCACAGTGACACAGACTGGTGTCTAGACCACAGGGACAAAGACTGGTGTCTGGACAAAAAGGACACAGACTGGTGTCTAGACCACAGGGACACAGACTGGTGTCTGGACCACTGTGACACAGACTGGTGTCTAGACCACAGGGACACAGACTAGTGTCTGGACCACAGGGACACAGACTGGTGTCTGGACCCCAGAGACACAGACTGGTGTCTAGACCACAGGGACACAGACTGATGTCTGGACCATAGGGACACAGACTGGTGTCTGGACCACAGAGGCACTGACTGGTGTCTGGACCACAGACACAGACTGGTGTCTAGACCACAGGGACACAGACTGGTGTCTGGACCACAGAGACACAGGCCGGTGTCTGGACCACAGAGACACAGACTGGTGTCTGGACCACAGAGACACAGACTGGTATCTGGACCACAGAGACACAGACTGGTGTCTGGACCACGGAGACACAGACTGGTGTCTAGAACACAGAGACACAGACTGGTGTCTGGACCACAGTGACACAGACTGGTGTCTGGACCACAGGGACACAGACTGGTGTCTGGACCACAGGGTCACAGACTGGTGTCTAGACCAGGGAGACACAGACTGGTGTCTGGACCACGGAGACACAGACTGGTGTCTAGACCAGAGAGACACAGACTGGTGTCTGGACCACAGGGACACAGACTGGTGTCTGGACCACAGAGACACATGCTGGTGTCTGGACCACAGAGATACATACTGGTGTCTGGACCACAGCGACTCAGACTGGTGTCTAGACCACAGAGACACAGCTGGTGTCTGGACCACAGAGACACAGCTGGTGTCTAGACCAGAGAGACACAGACTGGTGTCTGGACCACAGAGACACAGACTGGTGTCTGGACCACAGGTACACAGACTGGTGTCTAGAACACAGAGACACAGACTGGTGTCTGGACCAGAGCGACACAGGCTGGTGTCTAGAACACAGAGACACAGACTGGTGTCTGGATCACAGAGACACAGACTGGTGTCTGGACCACAGTGACACAGACTGGTGTCTGGACCACAGAGACACAGACTGGTGTCTGGACCACAGGGACACAGGCTGGTGTCTAGACCACAGAGACACAGACTTGTGTCTGGACCACAGAGACACAGACTGGTGTCTAGGCCACAGAGACACAGGCTGGTGTCTGGACCACAGAGACACAGGCTGGTGTCTGGACCAGAGAGACACAGACTGATGTCTAGACCACAGGGACACAGGCTGGTGTCTGGACCACAGAGACACAGAATGGTGTCTGGACCACAGAGACACAGACTGGTGTCTGGACCACAAAGACACAGACTGGTGTCTGGACCACAGGGACAGAGACTGGTGTCTGGACCACAGAGACACAGACTGGTGTCCAGACCAGTGAGACACAGAGTAGTGTCTGGACCACAGAGACACAGACTGGTGTCTGGACCACAGGGACACAGACTGGTGTCTAGAACACAGAGACACAGACTGGTGTCTGGACCACAGTGACTCAGACTGGTGTCTGGACCAGAGAGACACAGGCTGGTGTCTGGACCACAGAGACACAGACTGGTGTCTGGACCACAGAGACACAGGCTGTTGTCTGGACCACAGAGAAACAGGCTGGTGTCTGGGCCACAGAGACACAGGCTGGTGTCTAGACCACAGAGACACTGGCTGGTGTCTGGACCACAGAGACACAGGCTGGTGTCTAGACCACAGAGACACAGGCTGGTGTCTGGACCACAAACACAGGCTAGTGTCTGGACCACAGAGACACAGGCTGGTGTCTAGTCCACAGAGACACAGGCTGGTGTCAGGACCACAGAGAAACAGGCTGGTGTCTGGACCACAGAGACACAGACTGGTGTCTGGACCAGAGACACAGACTGGTGTCTAGACCACAGGGACACAGACTGGTGTCTGGACCACAGAGACGCAGGCCGATGTCTGCACCACAGAGACAAAGACTGGTGTCTGGACCACAGCGACACAGGCTGGTCTCTAGACCACAGAGATACAGACTGGTGTCTGGACCACTGGGACACAGACTGGTGTCTGGACCAGAGAGACACAGGCTGGTGTCTGGACCAGAGAGACACAGACTGGTGTCTAGACCAAAGGGACACAGACTGGTGTCTGGACCACAGAGACACAGACTGGAGTCTGGACCACAGGGACACAGACTGGTGTCTGGACCACAGAGACACAGACTGGTGTCAGGACCACAGGGACACAGACTGGTGTCTGGACCACAGTGACACAGACTGGTGTCTAGACCACAGGGACAAAGACTGGTGTCTGGACCCGAAGGACACAGACTGGTGTCTAGACCACAGGGACACAGACTGGTGTCTGCACCACTGTGACACAGACTGGTGTCTAGACCACAGGGACACAGACTAGTGTCTGGACCACAGGGACACAGACTGGTGTCTGGAGCTCAGGGACACAGACTGGTGTCTGGACCACAGGGACACAGACTGGTGTCTGGACCACAGTGACAAAGACTGATGTCTGGAGCACAGAGACACAGACTGGTGTCTGGACCACAGTGACACAGACTGGTGTCTGGACCACAGAGACACAGGCTGGTGTCTGGACCACAGAGATACAGGCTGGTGTCTGGACCACAGAGACACAGACTGGTGTCTGGACCACAGGGACACAGACTGGTGTCTGGAGCACAGAGACACAGGCTGGTGTCAGGAACACAGAGAGACAGGCTGGTGTCTGGACCACAGGGACACAGGCTGGTGTCTGGACCACAGTGATAAAGACTGGTGTCTGGACCACAGAGACACAGACTGGTGTCTGGACCCCAGAGACACAGACTGGTGTCTAGACCACAGAGACACAGACTGGTGTCTGGACCACAGAGACACAGACTGGTGTCTGGACCACAGGGACACAGACGGGTGTCTGGACCACAGAGACACAGACTGGTGTCAGGACCACAGGGACACAGACTGGTGTCTGGACCACAGTGACACAGACTGGTGTCTAGACCACAGGGACAAAGACTGGTGTCTGGACAAAAAGGACACAGACTGGTGTCTAGACCACAGGGACACAGACTGGTGTCTGGACCACTGTGACACAGACTGTTGTCTAGACCACAGGGACACAGACTAGTGTCTGGACCCCAGAGACACAGACTGGTGTCTAGACCACAGGGACACAGACTGATGTCTGGACCATAGGGACACAGACTGGTGTCTGGACCACAGAGGCACTGACTGGTGTCTGGACCACAGACACAGACTGGTGTCTAGACCACAGGGACACAGACTGGTGTCTGGACCACAGAGACACAGGCTGGTGTCTGGACCACAGAGACACAGACTGGTGTCTGGACCACAGAGACACAGACTGGTATCTGGACCACAGAGACACAGACTGGTGTCTGGACCACGGAGACACAGACTGGTGTCTAGAACACAGAGACACAGACTGGTGTCTGGACCACAGTGACACAGACTGGTGTCTGGACCACAGGGACACAGACTGGTGTCTGGACCACAGGGTCACAGACTGGTGTCTAGACCAGGGAGACACAGACTGGTGTCTGGACCACGGAGACACAGACTGGTGTCTAGACCAGAGAGACACAGACTGGTGTCTGGACCACAGGGACACAGACTGGTGTCTGGACCACAGAGACACATGCTGGTGTCTGGACCACAGAGATACATACTGGTGTCTGGACCACAGCGACTCAGACTGGTGTCTAGACCACAGAGACACAGCTGGTGTCTGGACCACAGAGACACAGCTGGTGTCTAGACCAGAGAGACACAGACTGGTGTCTGGACCACAGAGACACAGACTGGTGTCTGGACCACAGGTACACAGACTGGTGTCTAGAACACAGAGACACAGACTGGTGTCTGGACCAGAGCGACACAGGCTGGTGTCTAGAACACAGAGACACAGACTGGTGTCTGGATCACAGAGACACAGACTGGTGTCTGGACCACAGTGACACAGACTGGTGTCTGGACCACAGAGACACAGACTGGTGTCTGGACCACAGGGACACAGGCTGGTGTCTAGACCACAGAGACACAGACTTGTGTCTGGACCACAGAGACACAGACTGGTGTCTAGGCCACAGAGACACAGGCTGGTGTCTGGACCACAGAGACACAGGCTGGTGTCTGGACCAGAGAGACACAGACTGATGTCTAGACCACAGGGACACAGGCTGGTGTCTGGACCACAGAGACACAGAATGGTGTCTGGACCACAGAGACACAGACTGGTGTCTGGACCACAAAGACACAGACTGGTGTCTGGACCACAGGGACAGAGACTGGTGTCTGGACCACAGAGACACAGACTGGTGTCCAGACCAGAGAGACACAGAGTAGTGTCTGGACCACAGAGACACAGACTGGTGTCTGGACCACAGGGACACAGACTGGTGTCTAGAACACAGAGACACAGACTGGTGTCTGGACCACAGAGACACAGGCTGGTGTCTGGACCACAGAGACACAGACTGGTGTCTGGACCACAGGGACACAGACTGGTGTCTGGAGCACAGAGACACAGGCTGGTGTCAGGAACACAGAGAGACAGGCTGGTGTCTGGACCACAGGGACACAGGCTGGTGTCTGGACCACAGTGATAAAGACTGGTGTCTGGACCACAGAGACACAGACTGGTGTCTGGACCCCAGAGACACAGACTGGTGTCTAGACCACAGAGACACAGACTGGTGTCTGGACCACAGAGACACAGACTGGTGTCTGGACCACAGGGACACAGACGGGTGTCTGGACCACAGAGACACAGACTGGTGTCAGGACCACAGGGACACAGACTGGTGTCTGGACCACAGTGACACAGACTGGTGTCTAGACCACAGGGACAAAGACTGGTGTCTGGACAAAAAGGACACAGACTGGTGTCTAGACCACAGGGACACAGACTGGTGTCTGGACCACTGTGACACAGACTGGTGTCTAGACCACAGGGACACAGACTAGTGTCTGGACCACAGGGACACAGACTGGTGTCTGGACCCCAGAGACACAGACTGGTGTCTAGACCACAGGGACACAGACTGATGTCTGGACCATAGGGACACAGACTGGTGTCTGGACCACAGAGGCACTGACTGGTGTCTGGACCACAGACACAGACTGGTGTCTAGACCACAGGGACACAGACTGGTGTCTGGACCACAGAGACACAGGCCGGTGTCTGGACCACAGAGACACAGACTGGTGTCTGGACCACAGAGACACAGACTGGTATCTGGACCACAGAGACACAGACTGGTGTCTGGACCACGGAGACACAGACTGGTGTCTAGAACACAGAGACACAGACTGGTGTCTGGACCACAGTGACACAGACTGGTGTCTGGACCACAGGGACACAGACTGGTGTCTGGACCACAGGGTCACAGACTGGTGTCTAGACCAGGGAGACACAGACTGGTGTCTGGACCACGGAGACACAGACTGGTGTCTAGACCAGAGAGACACAGACTGGTGTCTGGACCACAGGGACACAGACTGGTGTCTGGACCACAGAGACACATGCTGGTGTCTGGACCACAGAGATACATACTGGTGTCTGGACCACAGCGACTCAGACTGGTGTCTAGACCACAGAGACACAGCTGGTGTCTGGACCACAGAGACACAGCTGGTGTCTAGACCAGAGAGACACAGACTGGTGTCTGGACCACAGTGACACAGACTGGTGTCTGGACCACAGGTACACAGACTGGTGTCTAGAACACAGAGACACAGACTGGTGTCTGGACCAGAGCGACACAGGCTGGTGTCTAGAACACAGAGACACAGACTGGTGTCTGGATCACAGAGACACAGACTGGTGTCTGGACCACAGTGACACAGACTGGTGTCTGGACCACAGAGACACAGACTGGTGTCTGGACCACAGGGACACAGGCTGGTGTCTAGACCACAGAGACACAGACTTGTGTCTGGACCACAGAGACACAGACTGGTGTCTAGGCCACAGAGACACAGGCTGGTGTCTGGACCACAGAGACACAGGCTGGTGTCTGGACCAGAGAGACACAGACTGATGTCTAGACCACAGGGACACAGGCTGGTGTCTGGACCACAGAGACACAGAATGGTGTCTGGACCACAGAGACACAGACTGGTGTCTGGACCACAAAGACACAGACTGGTGTCTGGACCACAGGGACAGAGACTGGTGTCTGGACCACAGAGACACAGACTGGTGTCCAGACCAGAGAGACACAGAGTAGTGTCTGGACCACAGAGACACAGACTGGTGTCTGGACCACAGGGACACAGACTGGTGTCTAGAACACAGAGACACAGACTGGTGTCTGGACCACAGTGACTCAGACTGGTGTCTGGACCAGAGAGACACAGGCTGGTGTCTGGACCACAGAGACACAGACTTGTGTCTGGACCACAGAGACACAGGCTGTTGTCTGGACCACAGAGAAACAGGCTGGTGTCTGGGCCACAGAGACACAGGCTGGTGTCAGGACCACAGAGACACAGACTGGTGTCTGGACCACAAGAGACACAGACTGGTGTCTGGACCACAGAGACACAGACTGGTGTGTGGACCACAGGAACACAGAGTTATGTCTGGAGCACAGAGACACAGGCTGGTGTCTGGAACAGAGAAACACAGGCTGGTGTCTGGACCACAGAGAAACAGACTGGTGTCCAGACCACAGAGACACAGACTGGTGCCTGGAGCACAGTGACACAGACTGGTGTCTCGACCAAAAGGACACAGACTGGTGTTTGGACCACAGGGACACAGATTGGTGTCTGGACCACAGGGACACAGATTGGTGTCTGGACCACAGTGACACAGACTGGTGTCTGGACCACAGAGACACAGACTGGTGTCTGGACCACAGAGACACAGACTGGTGTCTGGACCAGATAGGCACAGGCTGGTGTCTAGACCACAGAGACACAGACTGGTGTCTGGTCACAGAGACACAGGCTGGTGTGTAGACCACAGAGACACAGGCTGGTGTCTGGACCACAGAGACACAGACTGGTGTCTGGAACACAGGGACATAAACTGGTGTCTGGAGCACAGAGACACAGGCTGGTGTCAGGACCACAGAGACACAGGCTGGTGTCTGGACCACAGAGACACAGGCTGGTGTCTGGACCACAGAGACACAGGCTGGTGTCTGGACCACAGAGACACAGACTGGTGTCTGGACCACAGAGACACAGTCTGGTGTCTGGACCACAGGGACACAGTCTGGTGTCTGGACCACAGGGACACAGACTGTTGTCTGGACCACAGTGACACAGACTGGTGTCTAGACCAGATGGACACAGGCTGGTGTCTGGACCACAGGGACACAGACTGGTGTGTGGAGCTCAGGGACACAGACTGGTGTCTGGACCACAGAGACACAGATTGGTGTGTGGACCAGAGACACAGACTGGTGTCTAGACCACAGGGACACAGACTGTTGTCTGGACCACAGGGACACAGACTGGAGTCTGGAACACAGAGACACAGGCTGGTGTCTGGACCACAGAGACACAGGCTGGTGTCTGGACCACAGAGACACAGACTGGTGTCTGGACCACAGGGACACAGACTGGTGTCCGGACCACAGAGACACAGACTGGTGTCTGGACCACAGAGACACAGACTGGTGTCTGGACCACAGTGACACAGACTGGTGTCTAGACCACAGGGACACAGACTGGTGTCTGGACCACAGAGACACAGACTGGTGTCTGGACCACAGAGACACAGACTGGTGTCTGGACCACAGAGACACAGGCTGGTGTGTGGACCACAGAGACACAGGCTGGTGTGTGGACCAGAGACACAGACTGGTGTCTAGACCACAGGGACACAGACTGGTGTCTGGACCACAGGGACACAGACTGGCGGCTAGACCATAGAGACACAGGCTGGTGTCTGGACCACAGAGACACAGACTGGTGTCTGGACCACAGCGACAAAGACTGGTGTCTAGACCACAGGGACACAGACTGGTGTCTGGACCACAGGGACAAAGACTGGTGTCTAGACCACAGGGACACAGACTGCAGTCTGGACCACAGAGACACGGACTGGTGTCTGGACCACGGAGTCACAGACTGGTGTCTAGACCACAGAGACACAGGCTGGTGTCTGGACCAGAGAGACACAGGCTGGTGTCTAGACCAGAGACACAGGTTGGTGTCCAGACCACAGAGACACAGACTGGCGTCTGGACCACAGAGACACAGGCTGGTGTCTGGACCACAGAGACACAGACTGGTGTCTGGAACACAGGGACATAGACTGGTGTCTGGAGCACAGAGACACAGGCTGGTGTCAGGACCACAGAGACACAGGCTGGTGTCTGGACCACAGAGACACAGGCTGGTGTCTGGACCACAGAGACACAGGCTGGTGTCTGGACCACAGAGACACAAACTGGTGTCTGGACCACAGAGACACAGTCTGGTGTCTGGACCACAGGGACACAGTCTGGTGTCTGGACCACAGTGACTCAGACTGGTGTCTGGACCAGAGAGACTCAGACTGGTGTCTGGACCAGAGAGACACAGGCTGGTGTCTGGACCACAGAGACACAGACTGGTGTCTGGACCACAGAGACACAGGCTGTTGTCTGGACCACAGAGAAACAGGCTGGTGTCTGGGCCACAGAGACACAGGCTGGTGTCTAGACCACAGAGACACTGGCTGGTGTCTGGACCACAGAGACACAGGCTGGTGTCTAGACCACAGAGACACAGGCTGGTGTCTGGACCACAAACACAGGCTAGTGTCTGGACCACAGAGACACAGGTTGGTGTCTAGTCCACAGAGACACAGGCTGGTGTCAGGACCACAGAGAAACAGGCTGGTGTCAGGACCACAGAGACACAGGGTGGTGTCTGGACCACAGTGATAAAGACTGGTGTCTGGACCACAGAGACACAGACTGGTGTCTGGACCAGAAGAGACACAGACTGGTGTCTGGACCACAGAGACACAGACTGGTGTCTGGACCACAGGAACACAGAGTTATGTCTGGAGCACAGAGACACAGGCTGGTGTCTGGAACAGAGAAACACAGGCTGGTGTCTGGACCACAGAGAAACAGACTGGTGTCTGGACCACAGAGACACAGACTGGTGTCTGGAGCACAGTGACACAGACTGGTGTCTAGACCACAAGGACACAGACTGGTGTCTGGACCACAGAGACACAGACTGGTGTCTGGACCACAGAGACACAGGCTGGTGTCTGGACCACAGGGACATAGACTGGTGTCTGGAGCACAGAGACACAGGCTGGTGTCAGGACCACAGAGACACAGGCTGGTTTCTGGACCACAGAGACACAGGCTGGTGTCTGGACCACAGAGACACAGGCTGGTGTCTGGACCACAGAGACACAGACTGGTGTCTGGACAAAAGAGACTCAGACTGGTGTCTAGACCACAGAGACACAGACTGGTGTCTGGACCACAGGGACACAGACTGATGTCTGGAGCACAGAGACACAGGCTGGTGTCTGGACCAGAGAGACACAGACTGGTGTCTGGACCACAGAGACACAGACTGGTGTCTGGACCACAGAGACACAGACTGGTGTCTAGACCACAGAGACACTGGCTGGTGTCTTGATCACAGGGACACAGGCTGGTGTCTAGACCACAGAGACACAGACTGGTGTCAGGACCACAGAGAAACAGGCTGGTGTCTGGACCACAGAGACACAGGCTGGTGTCTGGACCACAGTGATAAAGACTGGTGTCTGGACCACAGAGACACAGACTGGTGTCTGGACCACAAGAGACACAGACTGGTGTCTGGACCACAGAGACACAGACTGGTGTGTGGACCACAGGAACACAGAGTTATGTCTGGAGCACAGAGACACAGGCTGGTGTCTGGAACAGAGAAACACAGGCTGGTGTCTGGACCACAGAGAAACAGACTGGTGTCCAGACCACAGAGACACAGACTGGTGCCTGGAGCACAGTGACACAGACTGGTGTCTCGACCACAAGGACACAGACTGGTGTTTGGACCACAGGGACACAGATTGGTGTCTGGACCACAGGGACACAGATTGGTGTCTGGACCACAGTGACACAGACTGGTGTCTGGACCACAGAGACACAGACTGGTGTCTGGACCACAGAGACACAGACTGGTGTCTGGACCAGATAGGCACAGGCTGGTGTCTAGACCACAGAGACACAGACTGGTGTCTGGTCACAGAGACACAGGCTGGTGTGTAGACCACAGAGACACAGGCTGGTGTCTGGACCACAGAGACACAGACTGGTGTCTGGAACACAGGGACATAAACTTGTGTCTGGAGCACAGAGACACAGGCTGGTGTCAGGACCACAGAGACACAGGCTGGTGTCTGGACCACAGAGACACAGGCTGGTGTCTGGACCACAGAGACACAGGCTGGTGTCTGGACCACAGAGACACAGACTGGTGTCTGGACCACAGAGACACAGTCTGGTGTCTGGACCACAGGGACACAGTCTGGTGTCTGGACCACAGGGACACAGACTGGTGTCAGGACCACAGAGAAACAGGCTGGTGTCTGGACCACAGAGACACAGGCTGGTGTCTGGACCACAGTGATAAAGACTGGTGTCTGGACCACAGAGACACAGACTGGTGTCTGGACCACAAGAGACACAGACTGGTGTCTGGACCACAGAGACACAGACTGGTGTGTGGACCACAGGAACACAGAGTTATGTCTGGAGCACAGAGACACAGGCTGGTGTCTGGAACAGAGAAACACAGGCTGGTGTCTGGACCACAGAGAAACAGACTGGTGTCCAGACCACAGAGACACAGACTGGTGCCTGGAGCACAGTGACACAGACTGGTGTCTCGACCACAAGGACACAGACTGGTGTTTGGACCACAGGGACACAGATTGGTGTCTGGACCACAGGGACACAGATTGGTGTCTGGACCACAGTGACACAGACTGGTGTCTGGACCACAGAGACACAGACTGGTGTCTGGACCACAGAGACACAGACTGGTGTCTGGACCAGATAGGCACAGGCTGGTGTCTAGACCACAGAGACACAGACTGGTGTCTGGTCACAGAGACACAGGCTGGTGTGTAGACCACAGAGACACAGGCTGGTGTCTGGACCACAGAGACACAGACTGGTGTCTGGAACACAGGGACATAAACTTGTGTCTGGAGCACAGAGACACAGGCTGGTGTCAGGACCACAGAGACACAGGCTGGTGTCTGGACCACAGAGACACAGGCTGGTGTCTGGACCACAGAGACACAGGCTGGTGTCTGGACCACAGAGACACAGACTGGTGTCTGGACCACAGAGACACAGTCTGGTGTCTGGACCACAGGGACACAGTCTGGTGTCTGGACCACAGGGACACAGACTGTTGTCTGGACCACAGTGACACAGACTGGTGTCTAGACCAGATGGACACAGGCTGGTGTCTGGACCACAGGGACACAGACTGGTGTGTGGAGCTCAGGGACACAGACTGGTGTCTGGACCACAGAGACACAGATTGGTGTGTGGACCAGAGACACAGACTGGTGTCTAGACCACAGGGACACAGACTGTTGTCTGGACCACAGGGACACAGACTGGAGTCTGGAACACAGAGACACAGGCTGGTGTCTGGACCACAGAGACACAGGCTGGTGTCTGGACCACAGAGACACAGACTGGTGTCTGGACCACAGGGACACAGACTGGTGTCCGGACCACAGAGACACAGACTGGTGTCTGGACCACAGAGACACAGACTGGTGTCTGGACCACAGTGACACAGACTGGTGTCTAGACCACAGGGACACAGACTGGTGTCTGGACCACAGAGACACAGACTGGTGTCTGGACCACAGAGACACAGACTGGTGTCTGGACCACAGAGACACAGGCTGGTGTGTGGACCACAGAGACACAGGCTGGTGTGTGGACCAGAGACACAGACTGGTGTCTAGACCACAGGGACACAGACTGGTGTCTGGACCACAGGGACACAGACTGGCGGCTAGACCATAGAGACACAGGCTGGTGTCTGGACCACAGAGACACAGACTGGTGTCTGGACCACAGCGACAAAGACTGGTGTCTAGACCACAGGGACACAGACTGGTGTCTGGACCACAGGGACAAAGACTGGTGTCTAGACCACAGGGACACAGACTGCAGTCTGGACCACAGAGACACGGACTGGTGTCTGGACCACGGAGTCACAGACTGGTGTCTAGACCACAGAGACACAGGCTGGTGTCTGGACCAGAGAGACACAGGCTGGTGTCTAGACCAGAGACACAGGTTGGTGTCCAGACCACAGAGACACAGACTGGCGTCTGGACCACAGAGACACAGGCTGGTGTCTGGACCACAGAAACACAGACTGCTGTCTAGACCATAGAGACACAGACTGGTGTCTGGACCACAGTGACACAGACTGGTGTCTGGACCACAGACACACAGGCTGGTGTCTGGACCACAGAGACACATACTGGTGTCTGGACCACAGAGACACAGACTGTTGTCTGGACGACAGGGTCAAAGACTGGTGTCTGGAGCATAGAGACACAGGCTGGTGTCAGGGCCACAGAGACACAGGCTGGTGTCTGGACCACAGAGACACAGGCTGTTGTCTGGACCACAGTGATAAAGACTGGTGTCTGGACCACAGAGACACAGACTGGTGTCTGGACCCCAGAGACACAGACTGGTGTCTAGACCACAGAGACACAGACTGGTGTCTGGACCACAGGGACACAGACTGATGTCTGGAGCTCAGAGACACAGGCTGGTGTCTGGATCAGAGAGATACAGACTGGTGTCTGGACCACAGAGATACAGACTGGTGTCTGGACCACAGCGACACAGACTGGTGTCTAGACCACAGGGACACAGACTGGTGTCTGGACCACAGGGACACAGACTGGTGTCTGGAACACAGCGACATAGACTGGTGTATAGACCACAGGGACACTGACTGGTGTCTGCACCACAGGGACACAGACTGGTGTCTAGACCACAGGGACAGAGATTGGTGTCTGGACCACAGTGACACAGACTGGTGTCTGGACCACAGAGACACAGACTGGTGTCTGGACCACAGAGACACAGACTGGTGTCTGGACCACAGGGACACAGAATGGTGTCTGGACCACAGGGACACAGGCTGGTGTCTGGACCACAGACACACAGGCTGGTGTCTGGACCACAGAGATACATACTGGTGTCTGGACCACAGAGACACAGACTGGTGTCTGGACGACAGGGACATAGACTGGTGTCTGGAGCATAGAGACACAGGCTGGTGTCAGGGCCACAGAGACACAGGCTGGTGTCTGGACCACAGAGACACAGGCTGGTGTCTGGACCACAGTGATAAAGACTGGTGTCTGGACCACAGAGACACAGACTGGTGTCTGGACCCCAGAGACACAGACTGGTGTCTAGACCACAGAGACACAGACTGGTGTCTGGACCACAGGGACACAGACTGATGTCTGGAGCACAGAGACACAGGCTGGTGTCTGGACCAGAGAGACACAGACTGGTGTCTGGACCACAGAGATACAGACTGGTGTCTGGACCACAGCGACACAGACTGGTGTCTAGACAACAGGGACACAGACTGGTGTCTGGACCACAGGGACACAGACTGGTGTCTGGACCAGAGAGGCACAGGCTGGTGTCTAGACCACAGAGACACAGACTGGTGTCTGGTCACAGAGACACAGGCTGGTGTGTAGACCACAGAGACACAGGCTGGTGTCTGGACCACAGAGACACAGACTGGTGTCTAGACCACAGGGACACAGACTGGTGTCTGGACCACAGGGACACAGACTGGTGTCTAGACCACAGGGACACAGACTGGTGTCTGGACCACAGTGACACAGACTGGTGTCTGGACCACAGAGACACAGACTGGTGTCTGGACAACAGAGACACAGACTGGTGTCTGGACCACAGGGACACAGAATGGTGTCTGGACCACAGGGACACAGACTGGTGTCTGGACCACAGAGACACAGACTAGTGTCTGGACCACAGAGACACAGACTGGTGTCTGGACCACAGAGACACAGACTGGTGTCTGGACCACAGGGACACAGACTGGTGTCTGGACCACAGAGATACAGACTGGTCTCAGGACCACAGGGACACAGACTGGTGTCTGGACCACAGAGACACAGACTGGTGTGTGGACCAGAGACACAGACTGGTGTCTAGACCACAGGGACACAGACTGTTGTCTGGACCACAGGGACACAGACTGGAGTCTGGAACACAGAGACACAGGCTGGTGTCTGGACCACAGAGACACAGGCTGGTGTCTGGACCACAGAGACACAGACTGGTGTCTGGACCACAGGGACACAGACTGGTGTCCGGACCACAGAGACACAGACTGGTGTCTGGACCACAGTGACACAGACTGGTGTCTAGACCACAGGGACACAGACTGGTGTCTGGACCACAGAGACACAGACTGGTGTCTGGACCACAGAGACACAGACTGGTGTCTGGACCACAGAGACACAGGCTGGTATGTGGACCACAGAGACACAGGCTGGTGTGTGGACCAGAGACACAGACTGGTGTCTAGACCACAGGGACACAGACTGGTGTCTGGACCACAGGGACACAGACTGGCGGCTAGACCATAGAGACACAGGCTGGTGTCTGGACCACAGAGACACAGACTGGTGTCTGGACCACAGCGACAAAGACTGGTGTCTAGACCACAGGGACACAGACTGGTGTCTGGACCACAGGGACAAAGACTGGTGTCTAGACCACAGGGACACAGACTGCAGTCTGGACCACAGAGACACAGACTGGTGTCTGGACCACGGAGTCACAGACTGGTGTCTAGACGACAGCGACACAGGCTGGTGTCTGGACCAGAGAGACACAGGCTGGTGTCTAGACCAGAGACACAGGTTGGTGTCCAGACCACAGAGACACAGACTGGCGTCTGGACCACAGAGACACAGGCTGGTGTCTGGACCACAGAAACACAGACTGCTGTCTAGACCATAGAGACACAGACTGGTGTCTGGACCACAGTGACACAGACTGGTGTCTGGACCACAGACACACAGGCTGGTGTCTGGACCACAGAGACACATACTGGTGTCTTTACCACAGAGACACAGACTGGTGTCTGGACGACAGGGTCAAAGACTGGTGTCTGGAGCATAGAGACACAGGCTGGTGTCAGGGCCACAGAGACACAGGCTGGTGTCTGGACCACAGAGACACAGGCTGTTGTCTGGACCACAGTGATAAAGACTGGTGTCTGGACCACAGAGACACAGACTGGTGTCTGGACCCCAGAGACACAGACTGGTGTCTAGACCACAGAGACACAGACTGGTGTCTGGACCACAGGGACACAGACTGATGTCTGGAGCTCAGAGACACAGGCTGGTGTCTGGATCAGAGAGACACAGACTGGTGTCTGGACCACAGAGATACAGACTGGTGTCTGGACCACAGCGACACAGACTGGTGTCTAGACCACAGGGACACAGACTGGTGTCTGAACAACAGGGACACAGACTGGTGTCTGGACCACAGCGACACAGACTGGTGTCTAGACCACAGGGACACTGACTGGTGTCTGCACCACAGGGACACAGACTGGTGTCTAGACCACAGGGACAGAGATTGGTGTCTGGACCACAGTGACACAGACTGGTGTCTGGACCACAGAGACACAGACTGGTGTCTGGACCACAGAGACACAGACTGGTGTCTGGACCACAGGGACACAGACTGGTGTCTGGACCACAGGGACACAGGCTGGTGTCTGGACCACAGACACACAGGCTGGTGTCTGGACCACAGAGATACATACTGGTGTCTGGACCACAGAGACACAGACTGGTGTCTGGACGACAGGGACATAGACTGGTGTCTGGAGCATAGAGACACAGGCTGGTGTCAGGGCCACAGAGACACAGGCTGGTGTCTGGACCACAGAGACACAGGCTGGTGTCTGGACCACAGTGATAAAGACTGGTGTCTGGACCACAGAGACACAGTCTGGTGTCTGGACCCCAGAGAAACAGACTGGTGTCTAGACCACAGAGACACAGACTGGTGTCTGGACCACAGGGACACAGACTGATGTCTGGAGCACAGAGACACAGGCTGGTGTCTGGACCAGAGAGACACAGACTGGTGTCTGGACCACAGAGATACAGACTGGTGTCTGGACCACAGCGACACAGACTGGTGTCTAGACCACAGGGACACAGACTGGTGTCTGGACCACAGGGACACAGACTGGTGTCTGGACCACAGCGACACAGACTGGTGTCTAGACCACAGGGACACTGACTGGTGTCTGGACCACAGGGACACAGACTGGTGTCTAGACCACAGGGACAGAGATTGGTGTCTGGACCACAGTGACACAGACTGGTGTCTGGACCACAGAGACACAGACTGGTGTCTGGACCACAGAGACACAGACTGGTGTCTGGACCACAGGGAGACAGAATGGTGTCTGGACCACAGGGACACAGGCTGGTGTCTGGACCACAGAGACACAGACTGGTGTCTGGACCAGAGACACAGACTGGTGTCTAGACGACAGTGACACAGACTCGTGTCTGGACCACAGGGACACAGACTGGTGTCTGGACCACAGAGACACAGACTGGTGTCTGGACCACAGAGACACAGACTGGTGTCTGGACCACGGGGACACAGACTGGTGTCTGGAACACAGAGACACAGACTGGTGTCAGGACCACAGGGACACAGACTGGTGTCTGGACCACAGTGACACAGACTGGTGTCTAGACCACAGGGACAAAGACTGGTGTCTGGACCACAAGGACACAGACTGGTGTCTAGACCACAGGGACACAGACTGGTGTCTGGACCACTGTGACACAGACTGGTGTCTAGACCACAGGGACACAGGCTAGTGTCTGGAGCTTAGGGACACAGACTGGTGTCTAGACCACAGGGACACAGACTGGTGTCTGGAGCTTAGGGACACAGACTGGTGTCTAGACCACAGGGACACAGACTGGTGTCTGGACCACAGGGACACAGACTGGTGTCTGGAGCACAGAGACACAGACTGGTGTCCGGACCACAGAGACACAGGCTGGTGTCTGGACCACAGAGACACAGACTGGTGTCTGGACCACAGAGACACAGATTGGTGTCTGGACCACAGGGACACAGACTGGTGTCTGGAGCACAGAGACAAAGGCTGGTGTCAGGACCACATAGAAACAGGCTGGTGTCTGGACCACAGAGACACAGGCTGGTGTCTGGACCACAGTGATAAAGACTGGTGTCTGGACCACAGAGACACAGACTGGTGTCTGGACCACTGTGACAGAGACTGGTGTCTAAACCACAGGGACACAGACTAGTGTCTGGAGCTTAGGGTCACAGACTGGTGTCTAGACCACAGGGACACAGACTGGTGTCTGGCGCTTAGGGACACAGACTGGTGTCTGGACCACAGAGACACAGACTGGTGTCTAGACCACAAGGACACAGACTGGTGTCTGGACCACAGTGACTCAGACTTGTGTCTGGTCCACAGTGACACAGACTGGTGTCTAGACCACAGGGACACAGATGGTGTCTGGACCACAGGGATACAGACTGGTGTCTGGACCACAGAGACACTGACTGGTGTCTGGACCACAGAGACACAGGCTGGTGTCTGGACCACAGAGACACAGACTGGTGTCTAGACCACAGAGACACAGGCTGGTGTCTGGACCACAGCGACACAGACTGGTGTCTGGACCACAGAGACACAGACTGGTGTCTGGACCAGAGAGACACAGACTGGTGTGTGGACCAAAGAGACACAGACTGGTGTCTGGACCAGAGAGGCACAGACTGGTGTCTAGACCACAGAGATACAGGCTGGTGTCTAGACCACAGAGACACAGACTGGTGTCTGGAGCACAGAGACACAGACTGGTGTCTGGACCACAGAGGCACAGACAGGTGTCTAGACCACAGAGACACAGTCTGGTGTCTGGACCACAGAGACACAGACTGGGGTCTGGACCACAGAGACACAGACTGGTGTCTGGACCACTGTGACACAGACTGGTGTCTAAACCACAGAGACACAGACTGGTGTCTAGACCACAGAGACACAGGCTGGTGTCTGGACCACAGAGACACAGGCTGGTGTCTGGACCACAGTGATAAAGACTGGTGTCTGGACCACAGAGACACAGACTGGTGTCTGGACCACTGTGACACAGACTGGTGTCTAAACCACAGGGACACAGACTAGTGTCTGGAGCTTAGGGACACAGACTGGTGTCTAGACCACAGGGACACAGACTGGTGTCTGGAGCTTAGGGACACAGACTGGTGTCTAGACCACAGGGACACAGACTGGTGTCTGGACCACAGAGACACAGACTGGTGTCTAGACCACAAGGACACAGACTGGTGTCTGGACCACAGTGACTCAGACTTGTGTCTGGTCCACAGTGACACAGACTGGTGTCTAGACCACAGGGACACAGATGGTGTCTGGACCACAGGGATACAGACTGGTGTCTGGACCACAGAGACACCGACTGGTGTCTGGACCACAGAGACACAGGCTGGTGTCTGTACCACAGAGACACAGACTGGTGTCTAGACCACAGAGACACAGGCTGGTGTCTGGACCACAGCGACACAGACTGGTGTCTGGACCACAGAGACACAGACTGGTGTCTGGACCAGAGAGACACAGACTG
This sequence comes from Pristiophorus japonicus, assembly GCF_044704955.1. Classification (NCBI taxonomy): domain Eukaryota; kingdom Metazoa; phylum Chordata; class Chondrichthyes; family Pristiophoridae; genus Pristiophorus; species Pristiophorus japonicus. The sequence goes on from NC_091977.1 coordinate 4,321,737, forward strand.
GTGTGTGGACCAAAGAGACACAGACTGGTGTCTGGACCAGAGAGGCACAGACTGGTGTCTAGACCACAGAGATACAGGCTGGTGTCTAGACCACAGAGACACAGACTGGTGTCTGGAACACAGAGACACAGACTGGTGTCTGGACCACAGAGGCACAGACAGGTGTCTAGACCACAGAGACACAGTCTGGTGTCTTGACCGCAGAGACACAGACTGGGGTCTGGACCACAGAGACACAGACTGGTGTCTAGACCACAGAGACACAGACTGGTGTTTCGACCAGTGAGACACAGACTGGTGTCTAGACCACAGAGACACAGGCTGGTGTCTGGACCACAGAGACACAGACTGGTGTCTGGACCACAGATACACAGACTGGTGTCTAGACCACAGAGACACAGGCTGGTGTCTTGACCACAGAGAAACAGACTGGTGTCTAGACCACAGAGACACAGACTGGTGTCTGGACCAGAGAGGCACAGGCTGGTGTCTAGACCACAGAGACACAGACTGGTGTCTGGACCACAGAGACACAGGCTGGTGTGTAGACCACAGAGACACAGGCTGGTGTCTGGACCACAGAGACACAGACTGGTGTCTGGACCACAGGGACATAGACTGGTGTCTGGAGCACAGAGACACAGGCTGGTGTCAGGACCACAGAGACACAGGCTGGTGTCTGGACCAGAGAGACACAGACTGGTGTCTGGACGACAGAGACACAGACTGGTGTCTGGACCGCAGAGACACAGACTGGTGTCTAGACCACAGAGACACAGGCTGCTGTCTGGACCACAGGGACACAGACTGGTGTCGGGTCCACAGGGACACAGACTGGTGTCTGGACCAGAGAGACACAGACTGGTGTCTAGACCACAGGGACACAGTCTGGTGTCTGGACCACAGGGACACAGTCTGGTGTCTGGACCACAGGGACACAGACTGGTGTCTGGACCACAGTGACACAGACTGGTGTCTAGACCAGAGGGACACAGACTGGTGTCTGGACCACAGGGACACAGACTGGTGTCTGGAGCTCAGGGACACAGACTGGTGTCTGGACCACAGAGACACAGACTGGTGTGTGGACCAGAGACACAGACTGGTGTCTAGACCACAGGAACACAGACTGGTGTCTGGACCACAGGGACACAGACTGGTGTCTAGACCACAGAGACACATGCTGGTGTCTGGACCACAGAGATACAGACTGGTGTCTGGAACACAGCGACACAGACTGGTGTCTAGACCACAGGGACACAGACTGGTGTCTGGACCACACGACACAGTCTGGTGTCTAGACCACAGGGACACAGACTGGTGTCTGGACCACAGGGACACAGACTGGTGTCTGGACCACAGAGACACAGACTGGTGTCTGGACCACGGAGACACAGACTGGTGTCTGGACCACGGAGAGACAGACTGATGTCTGGACCACAGGGACACAGACTGGTGTCTGGACCACAGAGACACAGACTGGTGTCTGGACCAGAGACACAGACTGGTGTCTAGACCACAGGGACACAGACTAGTGTCTGGACCACAGAGACACAGCCCGGTGTCTGCACCACAGAGACACAGACTGGTGTCTGGACCACAGGAACACAGGCTGGTGTCTAGACCACAGATACACAGACTGGTGTCTGGACCACAGAGACACAGACTGGTGTCTGGACCACTGGGACACAGACTGGTGTCTGGACCAGAGAGACACAGACTGGTGTCTAGACCACAGGGACACAGACTGGTGTCTGGGCCACAGAGACACAGGCTGGTTTCTGGACCACAGAGACACTGACTGGTGTCTGGACCACAGCGACACAGACTGGTGTCTAGACCACAGGGACACAGACTGGTGTCTGGACAACAGGGACACAGACTGGTGTCTAGACCACAGGGACACAGACTGGTGTCTGGACCACAGTGACACAGACTGGTGTCTGGACCACAGAGACACAGACTGGTGTCTGGACAACAGAGACACAGACTGGTGCCTGGACCACAGGGACACAGAATGGTGTCTGGACCACAGGGAAACAGACTGGTTTCAGGACCACAGAGACACAGACTGGTGTCTGGACCAGAGACACAGACTGGTGTCTAGACGACAGGGACACAGACTGGTGTCTGGACCACAGGGACACAGACTGGTGTCTGGACCACAGAGACACAGACTGGTGTCTGGACCACAGAGACACAGACTGGTGTCTGGACCACTGGGACACAGACTGGTGTCTGGACCACCGAGACACAGGCTGGTGTCTGGACCAGAGAGACACAGACTGGTGTCTAGACCACAGGGACACAGACTGGTGTCTGGACCACAGGGACACAGACTGGTGTCTGGGCCACAGAGACACAGGCTGGTGTCTGGACCACAGAGACACTGACTGGTGTCTGGACCACAGCGACACAGACTGGTGTCTAGACCACAGGGACACAGACTGGTTTGTGGACCACAGGGACACAGACTGGTGTCTAGACCACAGGGACACAGACTGGTGTCTGGACCACAGTGACACAGACTGGTGTCTGGACCACAGAGACACAGACTGGTGTCTGGACAACAGAGACACAGACTGGTGTCTGGACCACAGGGACACAGAATGGTGTCTGGACCACAGGGACACAGACTGGTGTCTGGACCACAGAGACACAGACTGGTGTCTGGACCACAGAGACAGAGACTGGTGTCTGGACCACAGGGACACAGACTGGTGTCTAGACCACAGGGACACAGACTGGTGTCTGGACCACAGGGACACAGACTGGTGTCTGGGCCACAGAGACACAGACTGGTGTCTGGGCCACAGAGACACTGACTGGTGTCTGGACCACAGCGACACAGACTGGTGTCTAGACCACAGGGACACAGACTGGTTTGTGGACCACAGGGACACAGACTGGTGTCTAGACCACAGGGACACAGACTGGTGTCTGGACCACAGTGACACAGACTGGTGTCTGGACCACTGTGACACAGACTGGTGTCTAGACCACAGGGACACAGACTAGTGTATGGACCACAGGGACACAGACTGGTGTCTGGAGCTCTGGGACACAGACTGGTGTCTAGACCACAGGGACAAAGACTGGTGTCTGGACCACAGTGACACAGACTGGTGTCTGGACCACAGAGACACAGGCTGGTGTCTCGACCACAGGGACAAAGACTGGTGTCTGGACCACAGGGACACAGGCTGGTGCCTGGTGCACAGTGACACAGACTGGTGTCTGGACCACAGAGACACAGACTGGTGTCTGGACCACAGAGACACAGACTGGTGTCTGGACCACAAGAGACACAGACTGGTGTCTGGACCACAGAGACACAGACTGGTGTCTGGACCACAGAGACACAGACTGGTGTCTGGACCACAAGAGACACAGACTGGTGTCTGGACCACAGAGACACAGACTGGTGTCTGGACCACAGGAACACAGAGTTATGTCTGGAGCACAGAGACACAGGCTGGTGTCTGGAACAGAGAAACACAGGCTGGTGTCTGGACCACAGAGAAACAGACTGGTGTCTGGACCACAGAGACACAGACTGGTGCCTGGAGCACAGTGACACAGACTGGTGTCTAGACCACAAGGACACAGACTGGTGTTTGGACCACAGGGACACAGATTGGTGTCTGGACCACAGGGACACAGATTGGTGTCTGGACCAAAGAGACACAGACTGGTGTCTGGACCACAGGAACACAGACTGGTGTCTGGACCAGAGAGGCACAGGCTGGTGTCTCGACCACAGCGACACAGACTGGTGTCTAGACCACAGGGACACAGACTGGTGTCTGGAACACAGGGACACAGACTGGTGTCTAGACCACAGGGACACAGACTGGTGTCTGGACCACAGTGTCACAGACTGGTGTCTGGACCACAGAGACACAGACTGGTGTCTGGACAACAGAGACACAGACTGGTGTCTGGACCACAGGGACACAGAATGGTGTCTGGACCACAGGGAAACAGACTGGTTTCTGGACCACAGAGACACAGACTGGTGTCTGGACCAGAGACACAGACTGGTGTCTAGACGACAGGGACACAGACTGGTGTCTGGACCACAGGGACACAGACTGGTGTCTGGACCACAGAGACACAGACTGGTGTCTGGACCACAGAGACACAGACTGGTGTCTGGACCACTGGGACACAGACTGGTGTCTGGATCACCGAGACACAGGCTGGTGTCTGGACCAGAGAGACACAGACTGGTGTCTAGACCACAGGGACACAGACTGGTGTCTGGACCACAGGGACACAGACTGGTGTCTGGGCCACAGAGACACAGGCTGGTGTCTGGACCACAGAGACACTGACTGGTGTCTGGACCACAGCGACACAGACTGGTGTCTAGACCACAGGGACACAGACTGGTTTGTGGACCACAGGGACACAGACTTGTGACTAGACCACTGGGACACAGACTGGTGTCTGGACCACAGTGACACAGACTGGTGTCTGGACCACAGAGACACAGACTGGTGTCTGGACAACAGAGACACAGACTGGTGTCTGGACCACAGTGACACAGAATGGTGTCTGGATCACAGGGACACAGACTGGTGTCTGGACCACAGAGACACAGACTGGTGTCTGGACCACAGAGACAGAGACTGGTGTCTGGACCACAGGGACACAGACTGGTGTCTGGACCACAGAGACACAGACTGGTGTCAGGACCACAGGGACACAGACTGGTGTCTGGACCACAGTGACACAGAATGGTGTCTAGACCACAGGGACAAAGACTAGTGTCTGGACCACAAGGACACAGACTGGTGTCTAGACCACAGGGACACAGACTGGTGTCTGGACCACTGTGACACAGACTGGTGTCTAGACCACAGGGACACAGACTAGTGTCTGGACCACAGGGACACAGACTGGTGTCTGGAGCTCTGGGACACAGACTGGTGTCCAGACCACAGGGACACAGACTGGTGTCTGGACCACAGTGACACAGACTGGTGTCTGGACCACAGAGACACAGGCTGGTGTCTGGTCCACAGAGACAAAGACTGGTGTCTGGACCACAGGGACACAGGCTGGTGTCTGAAGCACAGAGACAAAGGCTGGTGTCAGGACCACAGAGAAACAGGCTGGTGTCTGGACCACAGAGACACAGGCTGGTGTCTGGACCACAGTGATAAAGACTGGTGTCTGGACCACAGAGACACAGACTGGTGTCTGGACCACAAGAGACACAGACTGGTGTCTGGACCACAGAGACACAGACTGGTGTGTGGACCACAGGAACACAGAGTTATGTCTGGAGCACAGAGACACAGGCTGGTGTCTGGAACAGAGAAACACAGGCTGGTGTCTGGACCACAGAGAAACAGACTGGTGTCTGGACCACAGAGACACAGACTGGTGCCTGGAGCACAGTGACACAGACTGGTGTCTAGACCACAAGGACACAGAATGGTGTTTGGACCACAGGGACACAGATTGGTGTCTGGACCACAGAGACACAGATTGGTGTCTGGACCACAGTGACACAGACTGGTGTCTGGACCACAGAGACACAGACTGGTGTCTGGACCACAGAGACACAGACTGGTGTCTGGACCAGAGAGGCACAGACTGGTGTCTAGACCACAGAGACACAGACTGGTTTCTGGTCAGAGACACAGGCTGGTGTGTAGACCACAGAGACACAGGCTGGTGTCTGGACCACAGAGACACAGACTGGTGTCTGGATCACCGGGACATAGACTGGTGTCTGGAGCACAGAGACACAGGCTGGTGTCAGAACCGCAGGGACACAGACTGATGTCTGGAGCACAGAGACACAGGCTGGTGTCTGGACCAGAGAGACACACACTGGTTTCTGGACCACAGAGACACAGACTGGTGTCTGGACCACAGAGACACAGACTGGTGTCTGGACCGCAGAGACACAGACTGGTGTCTGGACCACAGAGACACAGGCTGGTGTGTAGACCACAGAGACACAGGCTGGTGTCTGGACCACAGAGACACAGACTGGTGTCTGGACCAGAGAGACACAGACTGGTGTCTGGACGACAGAGACACAGACTGGTGTCTGGACCGCAGAGACACAGACTGGTGTCTAGACCACAGAGACACAGGCTGGTGTCTGGACCACAGGGACACAGACTGGTGTCGGGTCCACAGGGACACAGACTGGTATCTGGACCACAGAGACACAGACTGGTGTCTAGACCACAGGGACACAGTCTGGTGTCTGGACCACAGGGTCACAGACTGGTGTCTGGACCACAGTGACACAGACTGGTGTCTAGACCAGAGGGACACAGACTGGTGTCTGGACCGCAGAGACACAGACTGGTGTCTGGACCACAGAGACACAGACTGGTGTGTGGACCAGAGACACAGACTGGTGTCTAGACCACAGGGACACAGACTGGTGTCTGGACCACAGGGACACAGACTGGTGTCTAGACCACAGAGACACATGCTGGTGTCTGGACCACAGAGATACAGACTGGTGTCTGGAACACAGCGACACAGACTGGTGTCTAGACCACAGGGACACAGACTGGTGTCTGGACCACAGGGACACAGTCTGGTGTCTAGACCACAGGGACACAGACTGGTGTCTGGACCACAGAGACACAGACTGGTGTCTGGACCACGGAGACACAGACTGGTGTCTGGACCACGGAGAGACAGACTGATGTCTGGACCACAGGGACACAGACTGGTGTCTGGACCACAGAGACACAGACTGGTGTCTGGACCAGAGACACAGACTGGTGTCTAGACCACAGGGACACAGACTAGTGTCTGGACCACAGAGACACAGCCCGGTGTCTGCACCACAGAGACACAGACTGGTGTCTGGACCACAGGAACACAGGCTGGTGTCTAGACCACAGATACACAGACTGGTGTCTGGACCACAGAGACACAGACTGGTGTCTGGACCACTGGGACACAGACTGGTGTCTGGACCAGAGAGACACAGGCTGATGTCTGGACCAGAGAGACACAGACTGGTGTCTAGACCACAGGGACACAGACTGGTGTCTGGGCCACAGAGACACAGGCTGGTTTCTGGACCACAGAGACACTGACTGGTGTCTGGACCACAGCGACACAGACTGGTGTCTAGACCACAGGGACACAGACTGGTGTCTGGACCACAGGGACACAGACTGGTGTCTAGACCACAGGGACACAGACTGGTGTCTGGACCACAGTGACACAGACTGGTGTCTGGACCACAGAGACACAGACTGGTGTCTGGACAACAGAGACACAGACTGGTGTCTGGACCACAGGGACACAGAATGGTGTCTGGACCACAGGGAAACAGACTGGTTTCAGGACCACAGAGACACAGACTGGTGTCTTGACCAGAGACACAGACTGGTGTCTAGACGACAGGGACACAGACTGGTGTCTGGACCACAGGGACACAGACTGGTGTCTGGACCACAGAGACACAGACTGGTGTCTGGACCACAGAGACACAGACTGGTGTCTGGACCACTGGGACACAGACTGGTGTCTGGACCAGAGAGACACAGGCTGGTGTCTGGACCAGAGAGACACAGACTGGTGTCTAGACCACAGGGACACAGACTGGTGTCTGGACCACAGGGACACAGACTGATGTCTGGGCCACAGAGACACAGGCTGGTGTCTGGACCACAGAGACACTGACTGGTGTCTGGACCACAGCGACACAGACTGGTGTCTAGACCACAGCGACACAGACTGGTTTGTGGACCACAGGGACACAGACTGGTGTCTAGACCACAGGGACACAGACTGGTGTCTGGACCACAGTGACACAGACTGGTGTCTGGACCACAGAGACACAGACTGGTGTCTGGACAACAGAGACACAGACTGGTGTCTGGACCATAGGGACACAGAATGGTGTCTGGACCACAGGGACACAGACTGGTGTCTGGACCACAGAGACACAGACTGGTGTCTGGACCACAGAGACAGAGACTGGTGTCTGGAACACAGGGACACAGACTGGTGTCTAGACCACAGGGACACAGACTGGTGTCTGGACCACAGGGACACAGACTGGTGTCTGGGCCACAGAGACACAGGCTGGTGTCTGGACCACAGAGACACTGACTGGTGTCTGGACCACAGCGACACAGACTGGTGTCTAGACCACAGGGACACAGACTGGTTTGTGGACCACAGGGACACAGACTGGTGTCTAGACCACAGGGACACAGACTGGTGTCTGGACCACAGTGACACAGACTGGTGTCTGGACCACAGAGACACAGACTGGTGTCTGGACAACAGAGACACAGACTGGTGTCTGGACCACAGGGACACAGAATGGTGTCTGGACCACAGGGACACAGACTGGTGTCTGGACCACAGAGACACAGACTGGTGTCTGGACCACAGAGACACAGACTGGTGTCTGGACAACAGAGACACAGACTGGTATCTGGACCACAGGGACACAGAATGGTGTCTGGACCACAGGGACACAGACTGGTGTCAGGACCACAGGGACACAGACTGGTGTCTGGACCACAGTGACACAGACTGGTGTCTGGACGACTGTGACACAGACTGGTGTGTAGACCACAGGGACACAGACTAGTGTCTGGACCACAGGTACACAGACTGGTGTCTGGAGCTCTGGGACACAGACTGGTGTCTAGACCACAGGGACACAGACTGGTGTCTGGACCACAGTGACACAGACTGGTGTCTGGACCACAGAGACACAGGCTGGTGTCTCGACCACAGGGACAAAGACTGGTGTCTGGACTACAGGGACACAGGCTGGTGTCTGAAGCACAGAGACAAAGGCTGGTGTCAGGACCACAGAGAAACAGGCTGGTGTCTGGACCACAGAGACACAGGCTGGTGTCTGGACCACAGTGATAAAGACTGGTGTCTGGACCACAGAGACACAGACTGGTGTCTGGACCACAAGAGACACAGACTGGTGTCTGGACCACAGAGACACAGACTGGTGTCTGGACCACAGGAACACAGAGTTATGTCTGGAGCACAGAGACACAGGCTGGTGTCTGGAACAGAGAAACACAGGCTGGTGTCTGGACCACAGAGAAACAGACTGGTGTCTGGACCACAGAGACACAGACTGGTGCCTGGAGCACAGTGACACAGACTGGTGTCTAGACCACAAGGACACAGACTGGTGTTTGGACCACAGGGACACAGATTGGTGTCTGGACCACAGGGACACAGATTGGTGTCTGGACCACAGTGACACAGACTGGTGTCTGGACCACAGGGACACAGACTGGTGTCTGGACCACAGCGACACAGACTGATGTCTAGACCACAGGGACACAGACTGGTGTCTGGAACACAGGGACACAGACTGGTGTCTAGACCACAGGGACACAGACTGGTGTCTGGACCACAGTGACACAGACTGGTGTCTGGACCACAGAGACACAGACTGGTGTCTGGACAACAGAGACACAGACTGGTGTCTGGACCACAGGGACACAGAATGGTGTCTGGACCACAGGGAAACAGACTGGTTTCTGGACCACAGAGACTCAGACTGGTGTCTGGACCAGAGACACAGACTGGTGTCTAGACGACAGGGACACAGACTGGTGTCTGGACCACAGGGACACAGACTGGTGTCTGGACCACAGAGACACAGACTGGTGTCTGGACCACAGAGACACAGACTGGTGTCTGGACCAGAGAGACACAGACTGGTGTCTAGACCACAGGGACACAGACTGGTGTCTGGACCACAGGGACACAGACTGGTGTCTGGGCCACAGAGACACAGGCTGGTGTCTGGACCACAGAGACACTGACTGGTGTCTGGACCACAGCGACACAGACTGGTGTCTAGACCACAGGGACACAGACTGGTTTGTGGACCACAGGGACACAGACTTGTGACTAGACCACAGGGACACAGACTGGTGTCTGGACCACAGTGACACAGACTGGTGTCTGGACCACAGAGACACAGACTGGTGTCTGGACAACAGAGACACAGACTGGTGTCTGGACCACAGGGACACAGAATGGTGTCTGGACCACAGGGACACAGACTGGTGTCTGGACCACAGAGACACAGACTGGTGTCTGGACCACAGAGACAGAGACTGGTGTCTGGACCACAGGGACACAGACTGGTGTCTGGACCACAGAGACACAGACTGGTGTCAGGACCACAGGGACACAGACTGGTGTCTGGACCACAGTGACACAGACTGGTGTCTAGACCACAGGGACAAAGACTAGTGTCTGGACCACAAGGACACAGACTGGTGTCTAGACCACAGGGACACAGACTGGTGTCTGGACCACTGTGACACAGACTGGTGTCTAGACCACAGGGACACAGACTAGTGTCTGGACCACAGGGACACAGACTGGTGTCTGGAGCTCTGGGACACAGAGTGGTGTCCAGACCACAGGGACACAGACTGGTGTCTGGACCACAGTGACACAGACTGGTGTCTGGACCACAGAGACACAGGCTGGTTTCTGGACCACAGGGACAAAGACTGGTGTCTGGACCACAGGGACACAGGCTGGTGTCTGAAGCACAGAGACAAAGGTTGGTGTCAGGACCACAGAGAAACAGGCTGGTGTCTGGACCACAGAGACACAGGCTGGTGTCTGGACCACAGTGATAACGACCGGTGTCTGGACCACAGAGACACAGACTGGTGTCTGGACCACAAGAGACACAGACTGGTGTCTGGACCACAGAGACACAGACTGGTGTGTGGACCACAGGAACACAGAGTTATGTCTGCAGCACAGAGACACAGGCTGGTGTCTGGAACAGAGAAACACAGGCTGGTGTCTGGACCACAGAGAAACAGACTGGTGTCTGGACCACAGAGACACAGACTGGTGCCTGGAGCACAGTGACACAGACTGGTGTCTAGACCACAAGGACACAGACTGGTGTTTGGACCACAGGGACACAGATTGGTGTCTGGACCACAGAGACACAGATTGGTGTCTGGACCACAGTGACACAGACTGGTGCCTGGACCACAGAGACACAGACTGGTGTCTGGACCACAGAGACACAGACTGGTGTCTGGACCAGAGAGGCACAGGCTGGTGTCTAGACCACAGAGACACAGACTGGTTTCTGGTCAGAGACACAGGCTGGTGTGTAGACCACAGAGACACAGGCTGGTGTCTGGACCACAGAGACACAGACTGGTGTCTGGATCACAGGGACATAGACTGGTGTCTGGAGCACAGAGACACAGGCTGGTGTCAGGACCACAGAGACACAGGCTGGTGTCTGGACCACAGAGACACAGGCTGGTGTCTGGACCACAGAGACACAGGCTGGTGTCTGGACCACAGAGACACAGGCTGGTGTTTGGACCACAGAGACACAGACTGGTGTCTGGACCCCAGAGACACAGACTGGTGTCTAGACCACAGAGACAGAGACTGGTGTCTGGACCACAGGGACACAGACTGATGTCTGGAGCACAGAGACACAGGCTGGTGTCTGGACCAGAGAGACACAGACTGGTTTATGGACCACAGAGACACAGACTGGTGTCTGGACCACAGAGACACAGACTGGTGTCTAGACCACAGAGACACAGGCTGGTGTCTGGACCACAGGGACACAGACTGGTGTCGGGACCACAGGGACACAGACTGGTGTCTGGACCACAAAGACACAGACTGGTGTCTAGACCACAGGAACACAGTCTGGTGTCTGGACCACAGGGACACAGTCTGGTGTCTGGACCACAGGGACACAGACTGTTGTCTGGACCACAGTGACACAGACTGGTGTCTAGACCACAGGGACACAGACTGGTGTCTGGACCACAGGGACACAGACTGGTGTCTGGACCACAGAGACACAGGTTGGTGTCTGGACGACAGAGATACAGACTGGTGTCTGGACCACAGCGACTCAGACTGGTGTCTAGACCACAGGGACACAGACTGGTGTCTGGACCACAGGGACACAGTCTGGTGTCTAGACCACAGGGACACAGACTGGTGTCTGGTCCACAGTGACACAGACTGGTGTCTGGACCACGGAGACACAGACTGGTGTCTGGACCACGGAGACACAGACTGGTGTCTGGACCACAGGGACACAGACTGATGTCTGGACCATAGGGACACAGACTGGTGTCTGGACCACAGAGGCACTGACTGGTGTCTGGACCACAGACACAGACTGGTGTCTAGACCACAGGGACACAGACTGGTGTCTGGACCACAGAGACACAGGCCGGTGTCTGGACCACAAAGACACAGACTGGTGTCTGGACCACAGAGACACAGACTGGTATCTGGACCACAGAGACACAGACTGGTGTCTGGACCACGGAGACACAGACTGGTGTCTAGACCAGAGAGACACAGACTGGTGTCTGGACCATAGAGACAAAGACTGGTGTCTGGACCACAGAGACACAGCTGGTGTCTAGACCAGAGAGACACAGACTGGTGTCTGGACCACAGAGACACAGACTGGTGTCTGGACCACAGGGACACAGACTGGTGTCTAGAACACAGAGACACAGACTGGTGTCTGGACCACAGTGACACAGACTGGTGTCTGGACCAGAGAGACACAGGCTGGTGTCTAGATCACAGAGACACAGACTGGTGTCTGGATCACAGAGACACAGACTGGTGTCTGGACCAGAGAGACACAGACTTGTGTCTGGACCACAGAGACACAGACTGGTGTCTTGGCCACAGAGACACAGGCTGGTGTCTGGACCACAGAGACACAGGCTGGTGTCTGGACCAGAGAGACACAGACTGATGTCTAGACCACAGGGACACAGACTGGTGTCTGGACCACAGAGACACAGACTGGTGTCTGGACCACAGAGACACAGGCTGTTGTCTGGACCACAGAGAAACAGGCTGGTGTCTGGGCCACAGAGACACATGCTGGTGTCTGGACCACAGTGACACAGACTGGTGTCTAGACCACAGGGACAAAGACTAGTGTCTGGACCACAAGGACACAGACTGGTGTCTGGACCACAGAGACACAGACTGGTGTCTGGACCAGAGAGGCACAGGCTGGTGTCTAGACCACAGAGACACAGACTGGTGTCTGGTCACAGAGACACAGGCTGGTGTGTAGACCACAGAGACACAGGCTGGTGTCTGGACCACAGAGACACAGACTGGTGTCTGGACCACAGGGACATAGACTGGTGTCTGGAGCACAGAGACACAGGCTGGTGTCAGGACCACAGAGACACAGGCTGGTGTCTGGACCACAGACACACAGGCTGGTGTGTGGACCACAGAGACACAGGCTGGTGTCTGGACCACAGGGACACAGAATGGTGTCTGGACCACAGGGACACAGACTGGTGTCTGGACCACAGAGACACAGACTGGTGTCAGGACCACAGGGACACAGACTGGTGTCTGGACCACAGTGACACAGACTGGTGTCTAGACCACAGGGACAAAGACTAGTGTCTGGACCACAAGGACACAGACTGGTGTCTAGACCACAGGGACACAGACTGGTGTCTGGACCACTGTGACACAGACTGGTGTCTAGACCACAGGGACACAGACTAGTGTCTGGACCACAGGGACACAGACTGGTGTCTGGAGCTCTGGGACACAGACTGGTGTCCAGACCACAGGGACACAGACTGGTGTCTGGACCACAGTGACACAGACTGGTGTCTGGACCACAGAGACACAGGCTGGTGTCTGGACCACAGGGACAAAGACTGGTGTCTGGACCACAGGGACACAGGCTGGTGTCTGAAGCACAGAGACAAAGGCTGGTGTCAGGACCACAGAGAAACAGGCTGGTGTCTGGACCACAGAGACACAGGCTGGTGTCTGGACCACAGTGATAAAGACTGGTGTCAGGACCACAGAGACACAGACTGGTGTCTGGACCACAAGAGACACAGACTGGTGTCTGGACCACAGAGACACAGACTGGTGTGTGGACCACAGGAACACAGAGTTATGTCTGGAGCACAGAGACACAGGCTGGTGTCTGGAACAGAGAAACACAGGCTGGTGTCTGGACCACAGAGAAACAGACTGGTGTCTGGACCACAGAGACACAGACTGGTGCCTGGAGCACAGTGACACAGACTGGTGTCTAGACCACAAGGACACAGACTGGTGTTTGGACCACAGGGACACAGATTGGTGTCTGGACCACAGAGACACAGATTGGTGTCTGGACCACAGTGACACAGACTGGTGTCTGGACCACAGAGACACAGACTGGTGTCTGGACCCCAGAGACACAGACTGGTGTCTAGACCACAGAGACAGAGACTGGTGTCTGGACCACAGGGACACAGACTGATGTCTGGAGCACAGAGACACAGGCTGGTGTCTGGACCAGAGAGACACAGACTGGTTTCTGGACCACAGAGACACAGACTGGTGTCTGGACCACAGAGACACAGACTGGTGTCTAGACCACAGAGACACAGGCTGGTGTCTGGACCACAGGGACACAGACTGGTGTCGGGACCACAGGGACACAGACTGGTGTCTGGACCACAAAGACACAGACTGGTGTCTAGACCACAGGGACACAGTCTGGTGTCTGGACCACAGGGACACAGTCTGGTGTCTGGACCACAGGGGCACAGACTGTTGTCTGGACCACAGTGACACAGACTGGTGTCTACACCAGAGGGACACCGGCTGGTGTCTGGACCACAGGGACACAGACTGGTGTCTGGAGCTCAGTGACACAGACTGGTGTCTGGACCACAGAGACACAGACTGGTGTGTGGACCAGAGACACAGACTGGTGTCTAGACCACAGGGACAGAGACTGGTGTCTGGACCACAGGGACACAGACTGGTGTCTGGACCACAGAGACACAGGCTGGTGTCTGGACCACAGAGATACAGACTGGTGTCTGGACCACAGCGACTCAGACTGGTGTCTAGACCACAGGGACACAGACTGGTGTCTGGACCACAGGGACACAGTCTGGTGTCTAGACCACAGGGACACAGACTGGTGTCTGGACCACAGTGACACAGACTGGTGTCTGGACCACGGAGACACAGACTGGTGTCTGGACCACGGAGACACAGACTGGTGTCTGGACCACAGGGACACAGACTGATGTCTGGACCATAGGGACACAGACTGGTGTCTGGACCACAGAGGCACTGACTGGTGTCTTTACCACAGACACAGACTGGTGTCTAGACCACAGGGACACAGACTGGTGTCTGGAGCTCAGTGACACAGACTGGTGTCTGGACCACAGAGACACAGACTGGTGTGTGGACCAGAGACACAGGCCGGTGTCTGGACCACAGAGACACAGACTGGTGTCTGGACCACAGAGACACAGACTGGTATCTGGACCACAGAGACACAGACTGGTGTCTGGACCACGGAGACACAGACTGGTGTCTAGACCAGAGAGACACAGACTGGTGTCTGGACCATAGAGACAAAGACTGGTGTCTGGACCACAGAGACACAGCTGGTGTCTAGACCAGAGAGACACAGACTGGTGTCTGGACCACAGAGACACAGACTGGTGTCTGGACCACAGGGACACAGACTGGTGTCTAGAACACAGAGACACAGACTGGTGTCTGGACCACAGTGACACAGACAGGTGTCTGGACCAGAGAGACACAGGCTGGTGTCTAGAACACAGAGACACAGACTGGTGTCTGGATCACAGAGACACAGACTGGTGTCTGGACCAGAGAGACACAGACTTGTGTCTGGACCACAGAGACACAGACTGGTGTCTAGGCCACAGAGACACAGGCTTGTGTCTGGACCACAGAGACACATGCTGGTGTCTGGACCAGAGAGACACAGACTGATGTCTAGACCACAGGGACACAGACTGGTGTCTGGACCACAGAGACACAGACTGGTGTCTGGACCACAGAGACACAGGCTGTTGTCTGGACCACAGAGAAACAGGCTGGTGTCTGGGCCACAGAGACACATGCTGGTGTCTAGACCACAGAGACACTGGCTGGTGTCTGGACCACAGAGACACAGGCTGGTGTCTAGACCACAGAGACACAGGCTGGTGTCTGGACCACACAGACACAGGCTGGTGTCTGGACCACAGAGACACAGACTGGTGTCTGGACCACAGAGACACAGACTGGTGTCTGGACCACAGTGACACAGACTGGTGTCTGGACCACAGAGACACAGACTGGTGTCTGGACCACAGAGACACAGACTGGTGTCTGGACCAGAGAGGCACAGGCTGGTGTCTAGACCACAGAGACACAGACTGGTGTCTGGTCACAGAGACACAGGCTGGTGTCTGGACCCCAGAGACACAGACTGGTGTCTAGACCACAGAGACACAGACTGGTGTCTGGACCACAGGGACACAGACTGCTGTCTGGAGCACAGAGACACAGGCTGGTGTCTGGACCAGAGAGACACAGACTGGTTTCTGGACCACAGAGACACAGACTGGTGTCTGGACCACAGAGACACAGACTGGTGTCTAGACCACAGAGACACAGGCTGGTGTCTGGACCACAGGGACACAGACTGGTGTCGGGACCACAGGGACAGAGACTGGTGTCTGGACCACAGAGACACAGACTGGTGTCTGGACCACAGGGACACAGTCTGGTGTCTGGACCACAGGGACACAGTCTGGTGTCTGGACCACAGGGACACAGTCTGGTGTCTGGACCACAGGGACACAGACTGCTGTCTGGACCACAGTGACACAGACTGGTGTCTAGACCAGAGGGACACAGGCTGGTGTCTGGACCACAGGGACACAGACTGGTGTCTGGAGCTCAGGGACACAGACTGGTGTCTGGACCACAGAGACACAGACTGGTGTGTGGACCAGAGACACAGACTGGTGTCTAGACCACAGGGACACAGACTGGTGTCTGGACCACAGGGACACAGACTGGTGTCTAGACCAGGGAGACACAGACTGGTGTCTGGACCACGGAGACACAGACTGGTGTCTAGACCAGAGAGACACAGACTGGTGTCTGGACCACAGGGACACAGACTGGTGTCTGGACCACAGAGACACATGCTGGTGTCTGGACCACAGAGATACAGACTGGTGTCTGGACCACAGCGACTCAGACTGGTGTCTAGACCACAGAGACACAGCTGGTGTCTGGACCACAGAGACACAGCTGGTGTCTAGACCAGAGAGACACAGACTGGTGTCTGGACCACAGAGACACAGACTGGTGTCTGGACCACAGGGACACAGACTGGTGTCTAGAACACAGAGACACAGACTGGTGTCTGGACCAGAGAGACACAGGCTGGTGTCTAGAACACAGAGACACAGACTGGTGTCTGGATCACAGAGACACAGACTGGTGTCTGGACCACAGTGACACAGACTGGTGTCTGGACCACAGAGACACAGACTGGTGTCTGGACCACAGGTACACAGGCTGGTGTCTAGACCACAGAGACACAGACTTGTGTCTGGACCACAGAGACACAGACTGGTGTCTAGGCCACAGAGACACAGGCTGGTGTCTGGACCACAGAGACACAGGCTGGTGTCTGGACCAGAGAGACACAGACTGATGTCTAGACCACAGGGACACAGGCTGGTGTCTGGACCACAGAGACACAGAATGGTGTCTGGACCACAGAGACACAGACTGGTGTCTGGACCACAAAGACACAGACTGGTGTCTGGACCACAGGGACAGAGACTGGTGTCTGGACCACAGAGACACAGACTGGTGTCTAGACCATAGAGACAAAGACTGGTGTCTGGACCACAGAGACACAGCTGGTGTCTAGACCAGAGAGACACAGAGTAGTGTCTGGACCACAGAGACACAGACTGGTGTCTGGACCACAGGGACACAGACTGGTGTCTAGAACACAGAGACACAGACTGGTGTCTGGACCACAGTGACTCAGACTGGTGTCTGGACCAGAGAGACACAGGCTGGTGTCTGGACCACAGAGACACAGACTGGTGTCTGGACCACAGAGACACAGGCTGTTGTCTGGACCACAGAGAAACAGGCTGGTGTCTGGGCCACAGAGACACAGGCTGGTGTCTAGACCACAGAGACACTGGCTGGTGTCTGGACCACAGAGACACAGGCTGGTGTCTAGACCACAGAGACACAGGCTGGTGTCTGGACCACAAACACAGGCTAGTGTCTGGACCACAGAGACACAGGCTGGTGTCTAGTCCACAGAGACACAGGCTGGTGTCAGGACCACAGAGAAACAGGCTGGTGTCAGGACCACAGAGACACAGGGTGGTGTCTGGACCACAGTGATAAAGACTGGTGTCTGGACCACAGAGACACAGACTGGTGTCTGGACCAGAAGAGACACAGACTGGTGTCTGGACCACAGAGACACAGACTGGTGTCTGGACCACAGGAACACAGAGTTATGTCTGGAGCACAGAGACACAGGCTGGTGTTTAGAACAGAGAAACACAGGCTGGTGTCTGGACCACAGAGAAACAGACTGGTGTCTGGACCACAGAGACACAGACTGGTGTCTGGAGCACAGTGACACAGACTGGTGTCTAGACCACAAGGACACAGACTGGTGTTTGGACCACAGGGACACAGATTGGTGTCTGGACCACAGGGACACAGATTGGTGTCTGGTCCACAGTGACACAGACTGGTGTCTGGACCACAGAGACACAGACTGGTGTCTGGACTACAGAGACACAGGCTGGTGTGTAGACCACAGAGACACAGGCTGGTGTCTGGACCACAGAGACACAGACTGGTGTCTGGACCACAGGGACATAGACTGGTGTCTGGAGCACAGAGACACAGGCTGTTGTCAGGACCACAGAGACACAGGCTGGTTTCTGGACCACAGAGACACAGGCTGGTGTCTGGACCACAGAGACACAGGCTGGTGTCTGGACCACAGAGACACAGACTGGTGTCTGGACAAAAGAGACCCAGACTGGTGTCTAGACCACAGAGACACAGACTGGTGTCTGGACCACAGGGACACAGACTGATGTCTGGAGCACAGAGACACAGGCTGGTGTCTGGACCAGAGAGACACAGACTGGTGTCTGGACCACAGAGACACAGACTGGTGTCTGGACCACAGAGACACAGACTGGTGTCTAGACCACAGAGGCACAGGCTGGTGTCTGGACCACAGGGACAAAGGCTGGTGTCTAGACCACAGAGACAAAGACTGGTGTCTGGACCACAGAGACACAGACTGGTGTCTGGACCACAGAGACACATAATGGTGTCTGGACCACAGGGACAGAGACTGGTGTCTGGACCACAGAGACACAGACTGGTGACTAGACCAGGGAGACACAGACTGGTGTCTGGACCACAGAGACACAGACTGGTGTCTAGAACACAGAGACACAGACTGGTGTCTGGACCACAGTGACACAGACTGTGTCTGGACCAGAGAGACACAGGCTGGTGTCTAGAACACAGAGACACAGACTGGTGTCTGGATCACAGAGACCCAGACTGGTGTCTGGACCACAGTGATAAAGACTGGTGTCTGGACCACAGAGACACAGACTGGTGTCTGGACCACAAGAGACACAGACTGGTGTCTGGACCACAGAGACACAGACTGGTGTCTGGACCACAGGAACACAGAGTTATGTCTGGAGCACAGAGACACAGGCTGGTGTCTGGAACAGAGAAACACAGGCTGGTGTCTGGACCACAGAGAAACAGACTGGTGTCTGGACCACAGAGAAAAAGACTGGTGTCTGGACCACAGAGACACAGACTGGTGTCTGGAGCACAGTGACACAGACTGGTGTCTAGACCACAAGGACACAGACTGGTGTTTGGACCACAGGGACACAGATTGGTGTCTGGACCACAGGGACACAGATTGGTGTCTGGTCCACAGTGACACAGACTGGTGTCTGGACCACAGAGACACAGACTGGTGTCTGGACCACAGAGACACAGGCTGGTGTGTAGACCACAGAGACACAGGCTGGTGTCTGGACCACAGAGACACAGACTGGTGTCTGGACCACAGGGACATAGACTGGTGTCTGGAGCACAGAGACACAGGCTGGTGTCAGGACCACAGAGACACAGGCTGGTTTCTGGACCACAGAGACACAGGCTGGTGTCTGGACCACAGAGACACAGGCTGGTGTCTGGACCACAGAGACACAGACTGGTGTCTGGACAACAGAGACTCAGACTGGTGTCTAGACCACAGAGACACAGACTGGTGTCTGGACCACAGGGACACAGACTGATGTCTGGAGCACAGAGACACAGGCTGGTGTCTGGACCAGAGAGACACAGACTGGTGTCTGGACCACAGAGACACAGACTGGTGTCTGGACCACAGAGACACAGACTGGTGTCTAGACCACAGAGAAACAGGCTGGTGTCTGGACCACAGGGACACAGGCTGGTGTCTAGACCACAGAGACACAGACTGGTGTCTGGACCACAGAGACACAGACTGGTGTCTGGACCACAGAGACACAGAATGGTGTCTGGACCACAGGACAGAGACTGGTGTCTGGACCACAGAGACACAGACTGGTGTCTAGTCCAGGGAGACACAGACTGGTGTCTGGACCACAGGGACACAGACTGGTGTCTAGAACACAGAGACACAGACTGGTGTCTGGACCACAGTGACACAGACTGTGTCTGGACCAGAGAGACACAGGCTGGTGTCTAGAACACAGAGACACAGACTGGTGTCTGGATCACAGAGACACAGACTGGTGTCTGGACCACAGGGACACAGACTGGTATCTGGACCACAGAGACACAGACTGGTGTCTAGACCAGAGAGACACAGACTGGTGTCTGGACCACAGGGACACAGACTGGTATCTAGACCAGAGAGACACAGACTCGTGTCTGGACCATAGAGAGAAAGACTGGTGTCTGGACCACAGAGTCACAGGCTGGTGTCTGGACCACAAGGACACAGACTGGTGTCTGGATCACAGAGACACAGACTGGTGTCTGGACCAGAGAGACACAGACTTGTGTCTGGACCACAGAGACACAGACTGGTGTCTAGGCCACAGAGGCACAGGCTGGTGTCTGGACCACAGAGACACAGGCTGGTGTCTGGACCAGAGAGACACAGACTGATGTCTAGACCACAGGGACACAGACTGGTGTCTGGACCACAGAGACACAGACTGGTGTCTGGACCACAGAGACACAGGCTGTTGTCTGGACCACAGAGAAACAGGCTGGTGTCTGGGCCACAGAGACACATGCTGGTGTCTAGACCACAGAGACACTGGCTGGTGTCTGGACCACAGAGACACAGGCTGGTGTCTAGACCACAGAGACACAGGCTGGTGTCTGGACCACACAGACACAGGCTGGTGTCTGGACCACAGAGACACAGACTGGTGTCTGGACCACAGAGACACAGACTGGTGTCTGGACCACAGTGACACAGACTGGTGTCTGGACCACAGAGACACAGACTGGTGTCTGGACCACAGAGACACAGACTGGTGTCTGGACCAGAGAGGCACAGGCTGGTGTCTAGACCACAGAGACACAGACTGGTGTCTGGTCTCAGAGACACAGGCTGGTGTGTAGACCACAGAGACACAGGCTGGTGTCTGGACCACAGAGACACAGACTGGTGTCTGGACCACAGGGACATAGACTGGTGTCTGGAGCACAGAGACACAGGCTGGTGTCAGGACCACAGAGACACAGGCTGGTGTCTGGACCACAGACACACAGGCTGGTGTGTGGACCACAGAGACACAGGCTGGTGTCTGGACCACAGGGACACAGAATGGTGTCTGGACCACAGGGACACAGACTGGTGTCTGGACCACAGAGACACAGACTGGTGTCTGGACCACAGAGACATAGACTGGTGTCTGGACCACAGGGACACAGACTGGTGTCTGGACCACAGAGACACAGACTGGTGTCAGGACCACAGGGACACAGACTGGTGTCTGGACCACAGTGACACAGACTGGTGTCTAGACCACAGGGACAAAGACTAGTGTCTGGACCACAAGGACACAGACTGGTGTCTAGACCACAGGGACACAGACTGGTGTCTGGACCACTGTGACACAGACTGGTGTCTAGACCACAGGGACACAGACTAGTGTCTGGACCACAGGGACACAGACTGGTGTCTGGAGCTCTGGGACACAGACTGGTGTCCAGACCACAGGGACACAGACTGGTGTCTGGACCACAGTGACACAGACTGGTGTCTGGACCACAGAGACACAGGCTGGTGTCTGGACCACAGGGACAAAGACTGGTGTCTGGACCACAGGGACACAGGCTGGTGTCTGAAGCACAGAGACAAAGGCTGGTGTCAGGACCACAGAGAAACAGGCTGGTGTCTGGACCACAGAGACACAGGCTGGTGTCTGGACCACAGTGATAAAGACTGGTGTCTGGACCACAGAGACACAGACTGGTGTCTGGACCACAAGAGACACAGACTGGTGTCTGGACCACAGAGACACAGACTGGTGTCTAGACCACAAGGACACAGACTGGTGTTTGGACCACAGGAACACAGAGTTATGTCTGGAGCACAGAGAAACAGGCTGGTGTCTGGAACAGAGAAACACAGGCTGGTGTCTGGACCACAGAGAAACAGACTGGTGTCTGGACCACAGAGACACAGACTGGTGCCTGGAGCACAGTGACACAGACTGGTGTCTAGACCACAAGGACACAGACTGGTGTTTGGACCACAGGGACACAGATTGGTGTCTGGACCACAGAGACACAGATTGGTGTCTGGACCACAGTGACACAGACTGGTGTCTGGACCACAGAGACACAGACTGGTGTCTGGACCACAGAGACACAGACTGGTGTCTGGACCAGAGAGGCACAGGCTGATGTCTAGACCACAGAGACACAGACTGGTTTCTGGTCAGAGACACAGGCTGGTGTGTAGACCACAGAGACACAGGCTGGTGTCTGGACCACAGAGACACAGACTGGTGTCTGGATCACAGGGACATAGACTGGTGTCTGGAGCACAGAGACACAGGCTGGTGTCAGGACCACAGACACACAGTCTGGTGTCTGGACCACAGAGACACAGGCTGGTGTCTGGACCACAGAGACACAGGCTGGTGTCTGGACCACAGAGACACAGACTGGTGTCTGGACCCCAGAGACACAGACTGGTGTCTAGACCACAGAGACAGAGACTGGTGTCTGGACCACAGGGACACAGACTGATGTCTGGAGCACAGAGACACAGGCTGGTGTCTGGACCAGAGAGACACAGCCTGGTGTCTGGACCACAGAGACACAGACTGGTGTCTAGACCACAGAGACACAGGCTGGTGTCTGGACCACAGGGACACAGACTGGTGTCGGGACCACAGGGACACAGACTGGTGTCTGGACCACAAAGACACAGACTGGTGTCTAGACCACAGGGACACAGTCTGGTGTCTGGACCACAGGGACACAGTCTGGTGTCTGGACCACAGGGACACAGACTGTTGTCTGGACCACAGTGACACAGACTGGTGTCTACACCAGAGGGACACAGGCTGGTGTCTGGACCACAGGGACACAGACTGGTGTCTGGAGCTCAGTGACACAGACTGGTGTCTGGACCACAGAGACACAGACTGGTGTGTGGACCAGAGACACAGACTGGTGTCTAGACCACAGGGACACAGACTGGTGTCTGGACCACAGGGACACAGACTGGTGTCTGGACCACAGAGACACAGGCTGGTGTCTGGACCACAGAGATACAGACTGGTGTCTGAACCACAGCGACTCAGACTGGTGTCTAGACCACAGGGACACAGACTGGTGTCTGGACCACAGGGACACAGTCTGGTGTCTAGACCACAGGGACACAGACTGGTGCCTGGACCACAGTGACACAGACTGGTGTCTGGACCACGGAGACACAGACTGGTGTCTGGACCACGGAGACACAGACTGGTGTCTGGACCACAGGGACACAGACTGATGTCTGGACCATAGGGACACAGACTGGTGTCTGGACCACAGAGGCACTGACTGGTGTCTTTACCACAGACACAGACTGGTGTCTAGACCACAGGGACACAGACTGGTGTCTGGACCACAGAGACACAGGCCGGTGTCTGGACCACAGAGACACAGACTGGTGTCTGGACCACAGAGACACAGACCTGTATCTGGACCACAGAGACACAGACTGGTGTCTGGATCACAGAGACACAGACTGGTGTCTGGACCAGAGAGACACAGACTTGTGTCTGGACCACAGAGACACAGACTGGTGTCTAGGCCACAGAGACACAGGCTGGTGTCTGGACCACAGAGACACAGGCTGGTGTCTGGACCAGAGAGACACAGACTGATGTCTAGACCACAGGGACACAGACTGGTGTCTGGACCACAGAGACACAGACTGGTGTCTGGACCACAGAGACACAGGCTGTTGTCTGGACCACAGAGAAACAGGCTGGTGTCTGGGCCACAGAGACACATGCTGGTGTCTAGACCACAGAGACACTGGCTGGTGTCTGGACCACAGAGACACAGGCTGGTGTCTAGACCACAGAGACACAGGCTGGTGTCTGGACCACACAGACACAGGCTGGTGTCTGGACCACAGAGACACAGACTGGTGTCTGGACCACAGAGACACAGACTGGTGTCTGGACCACAGTGACACAGACTGGTGTCTGGACCACAGAGACACAGACTGGTGTCTGGACCACAGAGACACAGACTGGTGTCTGGACCAGAGAGGCACAGGCTGGTGTCTAGACCACAGAGACACAGACTGGTGTCTGGTCTCAGAGACACATGCTGGTGTGTAGACCACAGAGACACAGGCTGGTGTCTGGACCACAGAGACACAGACTGGTGTCTGGACCACAGGGACATAGACTGGTGTCTGGAGCACAGAGACACAGGCTGGTGTCAGGACCACAGAGACACAGGCTGGTGTCTGGACCACAGACACACAGGCTGGTGTGTGGACCACAGAGACACAGGCTGGTGTCTGGACCACAGGGACACAGAATGGTGTCTGGACCACAGGGACACAGACTGGTGTCTGGACCACAGAGACACAGACTGGTGTCTGGACCACAGAGACATAGACTGGTGTCTGGACCACAGGGACACAGACTGGTGTCTGGACCACAGAGACACAGACTGGTGTCAGGACCACAGGGACACAGACTGGTGTCTGGACCACAGTGACACAGACTGGTGTCTAGACCACAGGGACAAAGACTAGTGTCTGGACCACAAGGACACAGACTGGTGTCTAGACCACAGGGACACAGACTGGTGTCTGGACCACTGTGACACAGACTGGTGTCTAGACCACAGGGACACAGACTAGTGTCTGGACCACAGGGACACAGACTGGTGTCTGGAGCTCTGGGACACAGACTGGTGTCCAGACCACAGGGACACAGACTGGTGTCTGGACCACAGTGACACAGACTGGTGTCTGGACCACAGAGACACAGGATGGTGTCTGGACCACAGGGACAAAGACTGGTGTCTGGACCACAGGGACACAGGCTGGTGTCTGAAGCACAGAGACAAAGGCTGGTGTCAGGACCACAGAGAAACAGGCTGGTGTCTGGACCACAGAGACACAGGCTGGTGTCTGGACCACAGTGATAAAGACTGGTGTCTGGACCACAGAGACACAGACTGGTGTCTGGACCACAAGAGACACAGACTGGTGTCTGGACCACAGAGACACAGACTGGTGTGTGGACCACAGGAACACAGAGTTATGTCTGGAGCACAGAGACACAGGCTGGTGTCTGGAACAGAGAAACACAGGCTGGTGTCTGGACCACAGAGAAACAGACTGGTGTCTGGACCACAGAGACACAGACTGGTGCCTGGAGCACAGTGACACAGACTGGTGTCTAGACCACAAGGACACAGACTGGTGTTTGGACCACAGGGACACAGATTGGTGTCTGGACCACAGAGACACAGATTGGTGTCTGGACCACAGTGACACAGACTGGTGTCTGGACCACAGAGACACAGACTGGTGTCTGGACCACAAAGACACAGACTGGTGTCTGGACCAGAGAGGCACAGGCTGATGTCTAGACCACAGAGACACAGACTGGTTTCTGGTCAGAGACACAGGCTGGTGTGTAGACCACAGAGACACAGGCTGGTGTCTGGACCACAGAGACACAGACTGGTGTCTGGATCACAGGGACATAGACTGGTGTCTGGAGCACAGAGACACAGGCTGGTGTCAGGACCACAGACACACAGGCTGGTGTCTGGACCACAGAGACACAGGCTGGTGTCTGGACCACAGAGACACAGGCTGGTGTCTGGACCACAGAGACACAGACTGGTGTCTGGACCCCAGAGACACAGACTGGTGTCTAGACCACAGAGACAGAGACTGGTGTCTGGACCACAGGGACACAGACTGATGTCTGGAGCACAGAGACACAGGCTGGTGTCTGGACCACAGGGACACAGACTGGTGTCGGGACCACAGGGACACAGACTGGTGTCTGGACCACAAAGACACAGACTGGTGTCTAGACCACAGGGACACAGTCTGGTGTCTGGACCACAGGGACACAGTCTGGTGTCTGGACCACAGGGACACAGACTGTTGTCTGGACCACAGTGACACAGACTGGTGTCTACACCAGAGGGACACAGGCTGGTGTCTGGAGCACAGAGACACAGGCTGGTGTCTGGACCAGAGAGACACAGACTGGTGTCTGGACCAGAGAGACACAGACTTGTGTCTGGACCACAGAGACACAGACTGGTGTCTAGGCCACAGAGACACAGGCTGGTGTCTGGACCACAGAGACACAGGCTGGTGTCTGGACCAGAGAGACACAGACTGATGTCTAGACCACAGGGACACAGACTGGTGTCTGGACCACAGAGACACAGACTGGTGTCTGGACCACAGAGACACAGGCTGTTGTCTGGACCACAGAGAAACAGGCTGGTGTCTGGGCCACAGAGACACATGCTGGTGTCTAGACCACAGAGACACTGGCTGGTGTCTGGACCACAGAGACACAGGCTGGTGTCTAGACCACAGAGACACAGGCTGGTGTCTGGACCACACAGACACAGGCTGGTGTCTGGACCACAGAGACACAGACTGGTGTCTGGACCACAGAGACACAGACTGGTGTCTGGACCACAGTGACACAGACTGGTGTCTGGACCACAGAGGCACAGACTGGTGTCTGGACCACAGAGACACAGACTGGTGTCTGGACCAGAGAGGCACAGGCTGGTGTCTAGACCACAGAGACACAGACTGGTGTCTGGTCTCAGAGACACAGGCTGGTGTGTAGACCACAGAGACACAGGCTGGTGTCTGGACCACAGAGACACAGACTGGTGTCTGGACCACAGGGACATAGACTGGTGTCTGGAGCACAGAGACACAGGCTGGTGTCAGGACCACAGAGACACAGGCTGGTGTCTGGACCACAGACACACAGGCTGGTGTGTGGACCACAGAGACACAGGCTGGTGTCTGGACCACAGGGACACAGAATGGTGTCTGGACCACAGGGACACAGACTGGTGTCTGGACCACAGAGACACAGACTGGTGTCTGGACCACAGAGACATAGACTGGTGTCTGGACCACAGGGACACAGACTGGTGTCTGGACCACAGAGACACAGACTGGTGTCAGGACCACAGGGACACAGACTGGTGTCTGGACCACAGTGACACAGACTGGTGTCTAGACCACAGGGACAAAGACTAGTGTCTGGACCACAAGGACACAGACTGGTGTCTAGACCACAGGGACACAGACTGGTGTCTGGACCACTGTGACACAGACTGGTGTCTAGACCACAGGGACACAGACTAGTGTCTGGACCACAGGGACACAGACTGGTGTCTGGAGCTCTGGGACACAGACTGGTGTCCAGACCACAGGGACACAGACTGGTGTCTGGACCACAGTGACACAGACTGGTGTCTGGACCACAGAGACACAGGCTGGTGTCTGGACCACAGGGACAAAGACTGGTGTCTGGACCACAGGGACACAGGCTGGTGTCTGAAGCACAGAGACAAAGGCTGGTGTCAGGACCACAGAGAAACAGGCTGGTGTCTGGACCACAGAGACACAGGCTGGTGTCTGGACCACAGTGATAAAGACTGGTGTCTGGACCACAGAGACACAGACTGGTGTCTGGACCACAAGAGACACAGACTGGTGTCTGGACCACAGAGACACAGACTGGTGTGTGGACCACAGGAACACAGAGTTATGTCTGGAGCACAGAGACACAGGCTGGTGTCTGGAACAGAGAAACACAGGCTGGTGTCTGGACCACAGAGAAACAGACTGGTGTCTGGACCACAGAGACACAGACTGGTGCCTGGAGCACAGTGACACAGACTGGTGTCTAGACCACAAGGACACAGACTGGTGTTTGGACCACAGGGACACAGATTGGTGTCTGGACCACAGAGACACAGATTGGTGTCTGGACCACAGTGACACAGACTGGTGTCTGGACCACAGAGACACAGACTGGTGTCTGGACCACAGAGACACAGACTGGTGTCTGGACCAGAGAGGCACAGGCTGATGTCTAGACCACAGAGACACAGACTGGTTTCTGGTCAGAGACACAGGCTGGTGTGTAGACCACAGAGACACAGGCTGGTGTCTGGACCACAGAGACACAGACTGGTGTCTGGATCACAGGGACATAGACTGGTGTCTGGAGCACAGAGACACAGGCTGGTGTCAGGACCACAGACACACAGGCTGGTGTCTGGACCACAGAGACACAGGCTGGTGTCTGGACCACAGAGACACAGGCTGGTGTCTGGACCACAGAGACACAGACTGATGTCTGGACCCCAGAGACACAGACTGGTGTCTAGACCACAGAGACAGAGACTGGTGTCTGGACCACAGGGACACAGACTGATGTCTGGAGCACAGAGACACAGGCTGGTGTCTGGACCAGAGAGACACAGACTGGTGTCTGGACCACAGAGACACAGACTGGTGTCTAGACCACAGAGACACAGGCTGGTGTCTGGACCACAGGGACACAGACTGGTGTCGGGACCACAGGGACACAGACTGGTGTCTGGACCACAAAGACACAGACTGGTGTCTAGACCACAGGGACACAGTCTGGTGTCTGGACCACAGGGACACAGTCTGGTGTCTGGACCACAGGGACACAGACTGTTGTCTGGACCACAGTGACACAGACTGGTGTCTACACCAGAGGGACACAGGCTGGTGTCTGGACCACAGGGACACAGACTGGTGTCTGGAGCTCAGTGACACAGACTGGTGTCTGGACCACAGAGACACAGACTGGTGTGTGGACCAGAGACACAGACTGGTGTCTAGACCACAGGGACACAGACTGGTGTCTGGACCACAGGGACACAGACTGGTGTCTGGACCACAGAGACACAGGCTGGTGTCTGGACCACAGAGACACAGACTGGTGTCTGGACCACAAAGACACAGACTGGTGTCTGGACCAGAGAGGCACAGGCTGATGTCTAGACCACAGAGACACAGACTGGTTTCTGGTCAGAGACACAGGCTGGTGTGTAGACCACAGAGACACAGGCTGGTGTCTGGACCACAGAGACACAGACTGGTGTCTGGATCACAGGGACATAGACTGGTGTCTGGAGCACAGAGACACAGGCTGGTGTCAGGACCACAGACACACAGGCTGGTGTCTGGACCACAGAGACACAGGCTGGTGTCTGGACCACAGAGACACAGGCTGGTGTCTGGACCACAGAGACACAGACTGGTGTCTGGACCCCAGAGACACAGACTGGTGTCTAGACCACAGAGACAGAGACTGGTGTCTGGACCACAGGGACACAGACTGATGTCTGGAGCACAGAGACACAGGCTGGTGTCTGGACCACAGGGACACAGACTGGTGTCGGGACCACAGGGACACAGACTGGTGTCTGGACCACAAAGACACAGACTGGTGTCTAGACCACAGGGACACAGTCTGGTGTCTGGACCACAGGGACACAGTCTGGTGTCTGGACCACAGGGACACAGACTGTTGTCTGGACCACAGTGACACAGACTGGTGTCTACACCAGAGGGACACAGGCTGGTGTCTGGAGCACAGAGACACAGGCTGGTGTCTGGACCAGAGAGACACAGACTGGTGTCTGGACCAGAGAGACACAGACTTGTGTCTGGACCACAGAGACACAGACTGGTGTCTAGGCCACAGAGACACAGGCTGGTGTCTGGACCACAGAGACACAGGCTGGTGTCTGGACCAGAGAGACACAGACTGATGTCTAGACCACAGGGACACAGACTGGTGTCTGGACCACAGAGACACAGACTGGTGTCTGGACCACAGAGACACAGGCTGTTGTCTGGACCACAGAGAAACAGGCTGGTGTCTGGGCCACAGAGACACATGCTGGTGTCTAGACCACAGAGACACTGGCTGGTGTCTGGACCACAGAGACACAGGCTGGTGTCTAGACCACAGAGACACAGGCTGGTGCCTGGACCACACAGACACAGGCTGGTGTCTGGACCACAGAGACACAGACTGGTGTCTGGACCACAGAGACACAGACTGGTGTCTGGACCACAGTGACACAGACTGGTGTCTGGACCACAGAGACACAGACTGGTGTCTGGACCACAGAGACACAGACTGGTGTCTGGACCAGAGAGGCACAGGCTGGTGTCTAGACCACAGAGACACAGACTGGTGTCTGGTCTCAGAGACACAGGCTGGTGTGTAGACCACAGAGACACAGGCTGGTGTCTGGACCACAGAGACACAGACTGGTGTCTGGACCACAGGGACATAGACTGGTGTCTGGAGCACAGAGACACAGGCTGGTGTCAGGACCACAGAGACACAGGCTGGTGTCTGGACCACAGACACACAGGCTGGTGTGTGGACCACAGAGACACAGGCTGGTGTCTGGACCACAGGGACACAGAATGGTGTCTGGACCACAGGGACACAGACTGGTGTCTGGACCACAGAGACACAGACTGGTGTCTGGACCACAGAGACATAGACTGGTGTCTGGACCACAGGGACACAGACTGGTGTCTGGACCACAGAGACACAGACTGGTGTCAGGACCACAGGGACACAGACTGGTGTCTGGACCACAGTGACACAGACTGGTGTCTAGACCACAGGGACAAAGACTAGTGTCTGGACCACAAGGACACAGACTGGTGTCTAGACCACAGGGACACAGACTGGTGTCTGGACCACTGTGACACAGACTGGTGTCTAGACCACAGGGACACAGACTAGTGTCTGGACCACAGGGACACAGACTGGTGTCTGGAGCTCTGGGACACAGACTGGTGTCCAGACCACAGGGACACAGACTGGTGTCTGGACCACAGTGACACAGACTGGTGTCTGGACCACAGAGACACAGGCTGGTGTCTGGACCACAGGGACAAAGACTGGTGTCTGGACCACAGGGACACAGGCTGGTGTCTGAAGCACAGAGACAAAGGCTGGTGTCAGGACCACAGAGAAACAGGCTGGTGTCTGGACCACAGAGACACAGGCTGGTGTCTGGACCACAGTGATAAAGACTGGTGTCTGGACCACAGAGACACAGACTGGTGTCTGGACCACAAGAGACACAGACTGGTGTCTGGACCACAGAGACACAGACTGGTGTGTGGACCACAGGAACACAGAGTTATGTCTGGAGCACAGAGACACAGGCTGGTGTCTGGAACAGAGAAACACAGGCTGGTGTCTGGACCACAGAGAAACAGACTGGTGTCTGGACCACAGAGACACAGACTGGTGCCTGGAGCACAGTGACACAGACTGGTGTCTAGACCACAAGGACACAGACTGGTGTTTGGACCACAGGGACACAGATTGGTGTCTGGACCACAGAGACACAGATTGGTGTCTGGACCACAGTGACACAGACTGGTGTCTGGACCACAGAGACACAGACTGGTGTCTGGACCACAGAGACACAGACTGGTGTCTGGACCAGAGAGGCACAGGCTGATGTCTAGACCACAGAGACACAGACTGGTTTCTGGTCAGAGACACAGGCTGGTGTGTAGACCACAGAGACACAGGCTGGTGTCTGGACCACAGAGACACAGACTGGTGTCTGGATCACAGGGACATAGACTGGTGTCTGGAGCACAGAGACACAGGCTGGTGTCAGGACCACAGACACACAGGCTGGTGTCTGGACCACAGAGACACAGGCTGGTGTCTGGACCACAGAGACACAGGCTGGTGTCTGGACCACAGAGACACAGACTGATGTCTGGACCCCAGAGACACAGACTGGTGTCTAGACCACAGAGACAGAGACTGGTGTCTGGACCACAGGGACACAGACTGATGTCTGGAGCACAGAGACACAGGCTGGTGTCTGGACCAGAGAGACACAGACTGGTGTCTGGACCACAGAGACACAGACTGGTGTCTAGACCACAGAGACACAGGCTGGTGTCTGGACCACAGGGACACAGACTGGTGTCGGGACCACAGGGACACAGACTGGTGTCTGGACCACAAAGACACAGACTGGTGTCTAGACCACAGGGACACAGTCTGGTGTCTGGACCACAGGGACACAGTCTGGTGTCTGGACCACAGGGACACAGACTGTTGTCTGGACCACAGTGACACAGACTGGTGTCTACACCAGAGGGACACAGGCTGGTGTCTGGACCACAGGGACACAGACTGGTGTCTGGAGCTCAGTGACACAGACTGGTGTCTGGACCACAGAGACACAGACTGGTGTGTGGACCAGAGACACAGACTGGTGTCTAGACCACAGGGACACAGACTGGTGTCTGGACCACAGGGACACAGACTGGTGTCTGGACCACAGAGACACAGGCTGGTGTCTGGACCACAGAGATACAGACTGGTGTCTGAACCACAGCGACTCAGACTGGTGTCTAGACCACAGGGACACAGACTGGTGTCTGGACCACAGGGACACAGTCTGGTGTCTAGACCACAGGGACACAGACTGGTGCCTGGACCACGGAGACACAGACTGGTGTCTGGACCACGGAGACACAGACTGGTGTCTGGACCACAGGGACACAGACTGATGTCTGGACCATAGGGACACAGACTGGTGTCTGGACCACAGAGGCACTGACTAGTGTCTTTACCACAGACACAGACTGGTGTCTAGACCACAGGGACACAGACTGGTGTCTGGACCACAGAGACACAGGCCGGTGTCTGGACCACAGAGACACAGACTGGTGTCTGGACCACAGAGACACAGACTGGTATCTGGACCACAGAGACACAGACTGGTGTCTGGATCACAGAGACACAGACTGGTGTCTGGACCAGAGAGACACAGACTTGTGTCTGGACCACAGAGACACAGACTGGTGTCTAGGCCACAGAGACACAGGCTGGTGTCTGGACCACAGAGACACAGGCTGGTGTCTGGACCAGAGAGACACAGACTGATGTCTAGACCACAGGGACACAGACTGGTGTCTGGACCACAGAGACACAGACTGGTGTCTGGACCACAGAGACACAGGCTGTTGTCTGGACCACAGAGAAACAGGCTGGTGTCTGGACCACACAGACACAGGCTGGTGTCTGGACCACAGAGACACAGACTGGTGTCTTTACCACAGACACAGACTGGTGTCTAGACCACAGGGACACAGACTGGTGTCTGGACCACAGAGACACAGGCCGGTGTCTGGACCACAGAGACACAGACTGGTGTCTGGACCACAGAGACACAGACTGGTATCTGGACCACAGAGACACAGACTGGTGTCTGGATCACAGAGACACAGACTGGTGTCTGGACCAGAGAGACACAGACTTGTGTCTGGACCACAGAGACACAGACTGGTGTCTAGGCCACAGAGACACAGGCTGGTGTCTGGACCACAGAGACACGGGCTGGTGTCTGGACCAGAGAGACACAGACTGATGTCTAGACCACAGGGACACAGACTGGTGTCTGGACCACAGAGACACTGGCTGGTGTCTGGACCACAGAGACACAGGCTGGTGTCTAGACCACAGAGACACAGGCTGGTGTCTGGACCACACAGACACAGGCTGGTGTCTGGACCACAGAGACACAGACTGGTGTCTGGACCACAGAGACACAGACTGGTGTCTGGACCACAGTGACACAGACTGGTGTCTGGACCACAGAGACACAGACTGGTGTCTGGACCACAGAGACACAGACTGGTGTCTGGACCAGAGAGGCACAGGCTGGTGTCTAGACCACAGAGACACAGACTGGTGTCTGGTCTCAGAGACACAGGCTGGTGTGTAGACCACAGAGACACAGGCTGGTGTCTGGACCACAGAGACACAGACTGGTGTCTGGACCACAGGGACATAGACTGGTGTCTGGAGCACAGAGACACAGGCTGGTGTCAGGACCACAGAGACACAGGCTGGTGTCTGGACCACAGACACACAGGCTGGTGTGTGGACCACAGAGACACAGGCTGGTGTCTGGACCACAGGGACACAGAATGGTGTCTGGACCACAGGGACACAGACTGGTGTCTGGACCACAGAGACACAGACTGGTGTCTGGACCACAGAGACATAGACTGGTGTCTGGACCACAGGGACACAGACTGGTGTCTGGACCACAGAGACACAGACTGGTGTCAGGACCACAGGGACACAGACTGGTGTCTGGACCACAGTGACACAGACTGGTGTCTAGACCACAGGGACAAAGACTAGTGTCTGGACCACAAGGACACAGACTGGTGTCTAGACCACAGGGACACAGACTGGTGTCTGGACCACTGTGACACAGACTGGTGTCTAGACCACAGGGACACAGACTAGTGTCTGGACCACAGGGACACAGACTGGTGTCTGGAGCTCTGGGACACAGACTGGTGTCCAGACCACAGGGACACAGACTGGTGTCTGGACCACAGTGACACAGACTGGTGTCTGGACCACAGAGACACAGGCTGGTGTCTGGACCACAGGGACAAAGACTGGTGTCTGGACCACAGGGACACAGGCTGGTGTCTGAAGCACAGAGACAAAGGCTGGTGTCAGGACCACAGAGAAACAGGCTGGTGTCTGGACCACAGAGACACAGGCTGGTGTCTGGACCACAGTGATAAAGACTGGTGTCTGGACCACAGAGACACAGACTGGTGTCTGGACCACAAGAGACACAGACTGGTGTCTGGACCACAGAGACACAGACTGGTGTGTGGACAACAGGAACACAGAGTTATGTCTGGAGCACAGAGACACAGGCTGGTGTCTGGAACAGAGAAACACAGGCTGGTGTCTGGACCACAGAGAAACAGACTGGTGTCTGGACCACAGAGACACAGACTGGTGCCTGGAGCACAGTGACACAGACTGGTGTCTAGACCACAAGGACACAGACTGGTGTTTGGACCACAGGGACACAGATTGGTGTCTGGACCACAGAGACACAGATTGGTGTCTGGACCACAGTGACACAGACTGGTGTCTGGACCACAGAGACACAGACTGGTGTCTGGACCACAGAGACACAGACTGGTGTCTGGACCAGAGAGGCACAGGCTGATGTCTAGACCACAGAGACACAGACTGGTTTCTGGTCAGAGACACAGGCTGGTGTGTAGACCGCAGAGACACAGGCTGGTGTCTGGACCACAGAGACACAGACTGGTGTCTGGATCACAGGGACATAGACTGGTGTCTGGAGCACAGAGACACAGGCTGGTGTCAGGACCACAGACACACAGGCTGGTGTCTGGACCACAGAGACACAGGCTGGTGTCTGGACCACAGAGACACAGGCTGGTGTCTGGACCACAGAGACACAGACTGGTGTCTGGACCCCAGAGACACAGACTGGTGTCTAGACCACAGAGACAGAGACTGGTGTCTGGACCACAGGGACACAGACTGATGTCTGGAGCACAGAGACACAGGCTGGTGTCTGGACCAGAGAGACACAGACTGGTGTCTGGACCACAGAGACACAGACTGGTGTCTAGACCACAGAGACACAGGCTGGTGTCTGGACCACAGGGACACAGACTGGTGTCGGGACCACAGGGACACAGACTGGTGTCTGGACCTCAAAGACACAGACTGGTGTCTAGACCACAGGGACACAGTCTGGTGTCTGGACCACAGGGACACAGTCTGGTGTCTGGACCACAGGGACACAGACTGTTGTCTGGACCACAGTGACACAGACTGGTGTCTACACCAGAGGGACACAGGCTGGTGTCTGGACCACAGGGACACAGACTGGTGTCTGGAGCTCAGTGACACAGACTGGTGTCTGGACCACAGAGACACAGACTGGTGTGTGGACCAGAGACACAGACTGGTGACTAGACCACAGGGACACAGACTGGTGTCTGGACCACAGGGACACAGACTGGTGTCTGGACCACAGAGACACAGGCTGGTGTCTGGACCACAGAGATACAGACTGGTGTCTGAACCACAGCGACTCAGACTGGTGTCTAGACCACAGGGACACAGACTGGTGTCTGGACCACAGGAACACAGTCTGGTGTCTAGACCACAGGGACACAGACTGGTGTCTGGACCACAGTGACACAGACTGGTGTCTGGACCACGGAGACACAGGCTGGTGTCTGGACCGCGGAGACACAGACTGGTGTCTGGACCACAGGGACACAGACTGATGTCTGGACCATAGGGACACAGACTGGTGTCTGGACCACAGAGGCACTGACTGGTGTCTTTACCACAGACACAGACTGGTGTCTAGACCACAGGGACACAGACTGGTGTCTGGACCACAGAGACACAGGCCATTGTCTGGACCACAGAGACACAGACTGGTGTCTGGACCACAGAGACACAGACTGGTGTCTGGACCACAGAGACACAGACTGGTGTCTGGACCACAGGGACACAGACTGGTGTCTAGAACACAGAGACACAGACTGGTGTCTGGACCACAGTGACACAGACTGGTGTCTGGACCAGAGAGACACAGGCTGGTGTCTAGAACACAGAGACACAGACTGGTGTCTGGATCACAGAGACACAGACTGGTGTCTGGACCAGAGAGACACAGACTTGTGTCTGGACCACAGAGACACAGACTGGTGTCTAGGCCACAGAGACACAGGCTGGTGTCTGGACCACAGAGGCACATGCTGGTGTCTGGACCAGAGAGACACAAACTGATGTCTAGACCACAGGGACACAGACTGGTGTCTGGACCACAGAGACACAGACTGGTGTCTGGACCACAGAGACACAGGCTGTTGTCTGGACCACAGAGAAACAGGCTGGTGTCTGGGCCACAGAGACACATGCTGGTGTCTAGACCACAGAGACACTGGCTGGTGTCTGGACCACAGAGACACAGGCTGGTGTCTAGACCACAGAGACACAGGCTGGTGTCTGGACCACACAGACACAGGCTGGTGTCTGGACCACAGAGACACAGACTGGTGTCTGGACCACAGAGACACAGACTGGTGTCTGGACCACAGTGACACAGACTGGTGTCTGGATCACAGAGACACAGACTGGTGTCTGGACCAGAGAGACACAGACTTGTGTCTGGACCACAGAGACACAGAATGGTGTCTGGACCACAGAGACACAGGCCATTGTCTGGACCACAGAGACACAGACTGGTGTCTGGACCACAGAGACACAGACTGGAGTCTGGACCACAGAGACACAGACTGGTGTCTGGACCACGGAGACACAGACTGGTGTCTAGACCAGAGAGACACAGACTGGTGTCTGGACCATAGAGACAAAGACTGGTGTCTGGACCACAGAGACACAGCTGGTGTCTAGACCAGAGAGACACAGACTGGTGTCTGGACCACAGAGACACAGACTGGTGTCTGGACCACAGGGACACAGACTGGTGTCTAGAACACAGAGACACAGACTGGTGTCTGGACCACAGTGACACAGACTGGTGTCTGGACCAGAGAGACACAGGCTGGTGTCTAGAACACAGAGACACAGACTGGTGTCTGGATCACAGAGACACAGACTGGTGTCTGGACCAGAGAGACACAGACTTGTGTCTGGACCACAGAGACACAGACTGGTGTCTAGGCCACAGAGACACAGGCTGGTGTCTGGACCACAGAGACACATGCTGGTGTCTGGACCAGAGAGACACAAACTGATGTCTAGACCACAGGGACACAGACTGGTGTCTGGACCACAGAGACACAGACTGGTGTCTGGACCACAGAGACACAGGCTGTTGTCTGGACCACAGAGAAACAGGCTGGTGTCTGGGCCACAGAGACACATGCTGGTGTCTAGACCACAGAGACACTGGCTGGTGTCTGGACCACAGAGACACAGACTGGTGTCTGGACCACAGTGACACAGACTGGTGTCTGGATCACAGAGACACAGACTGGTGTCTGGACCAGAGAGACACAGACTTGTGTCTGGACCACAGAGACACAGAATGGTGTCTGGACCACAGAGACACAGGCCATTGTCTGGACCACAGAGACACAGACTGGTGTCTGGACCACAGAGACACAGACTGGAGTCTGGACCACAGAGACACAGACTGGTGTCTGGACCACGGAGACACAGACTGGTGTCTAGACCAGAGAGACACAGACTGGTGTCTGGACCATAGAGACAAAGACTGGTGTCTGGACCACAGAGACACAGCTGGTGTCTAGACCAGAGAGACACAGACTGGTGTCTGGACCACAGAGACACAGACTGGTGTCTGGACCACAGGGACACAGACTGGTGTCTAGAACACAGAGACACAGACTGGTGTCTGGACCACAGTGACACAGACTGGTGTCTGGACCAGAGAGACACAGGCTGGTGTCTAGAACACAGAGACACAGACTGGTGTCTGGATCACAGAGACACAGACTGGTGTCTGGACCAGAGAGACACAGACTTGTGTCTGGACCACAGAGACACAGACTGGTGTCTAGGCCACAGAGACACAGGCTGGTGTCTGGACCACAGAGACACATGCTGGTGTCTGGACCAGAGAGACACAAACTGATGTCTAGACCACAGGGACACAGACTGGTGTCTGGACCACAGAGACACAGACTGGTGTCTGGACCACAGAGACACAGGCTGTTGTCTGGACCACAGAGAAACAGGCTGGTGTCTGGGCCACAGAGACACATGCTGGTGTCTAGACCACAGAGACACTGGCTGGTGTCTGGACCACAGAGACACAGGCTGGTGTCTAGACCACAGAGACACAGGCTGGTGTCTGGACCACACAGACACAGGCTGGTGTCTGGACCACAGAGACACAGACTGGTGTCTGGACCACAGAGACACAGACTGGTGTCTGGACCACAGTGACACAGACTGGTGTCTGGACCACAGAGACACAGACTGGTGTCTGGTCACAGAGACACAGGCTGGTGTGTAGACCACAGAGACACAGGCTGGTGTCTGGACCACAGAGACACAGACTGGTGTCTGGACCACAGGGACATAGACTGGTGTCTGGAGCACAGAGACACAGGCTGGTGTCAGGGCCACAGAGACACAGGCTGGTGTCTGGACCACAGACACACAGGCTGGTGTCTGGACCACAGAGACACAGGCTGGTGTCTGGACCACAGAGACACAGACTGGTGTCTGGACCCCAGAGACACAGACTGGTGTCTAGACCACAGAGACACAGACTGGTGTCTGGACCACAGAGACACAGACTGCTGTCTGGAGCACAGAGACACAGGCTGGTGTCTGGACCAGAGAGACACAGACTGGTTTCTGGACCACAGAGACACAGACTGGTGTCTGGACCACAGAGACACAGACTGGTGTCTAGACCACAGAGACACAGGCTGGTGTCTGGACAACAGGGACACAGACTGGTGTCGGGACCACAGGGACACAGACTGATGTCTGGACCACAGAGACACAGACTGGTGTCTGGACCACAGGGACACAGTCTGATGTCTGGACCACAGGGACACAGTCTGGTGTCTGGACCACAGGGACACAGACTGCTGTCTGGACCACAGTGACACAGACTGGTGTCTAGACCAGAGGGACACAGGCTGGTGTCTGGACCACAGGGACACAGACTGGTGTCTGGAGCTCAGGGACACAGACTGGTGTCTGGACCACAGAGACACAGACTGGTGTGTGGACCAGAGACACAGACTGGTGTCTAGACCACAGGGACACAGACTGGTGTTTGGACCACAGGGACACAGATTGGTGTCTGGACCACAGAGACACAGACTGCTGTCTGGACCACAGTGACACAGACTGGTGTCTAGACCAGAGGGACACAGGCTGGTGTCTGGACCACAGGGACATAGACTGGTGTCTGGAGCTCAGGGACACAGACTGGTGTCTGGACCACAGAGACACAGACTGGTGTGTGGACCAGAGACACAGACTGGTGTCTAGACCACAGGGACACAGACTGGTGTCTGGACCACAGGGACACAGACTGGTGTCTAGACCAGGGAGACACAGACTGGTGTCTGGACCACGGAGACACAGACTGGTGTCTAGACCAGAGAGACACAGACTGGTGTCTGGACCACAGGGACACAGACTGGTGTCTGGACCACAGAGACACATGCTGGTGTCTGGACCACAGAGATACAGACTGGTGTCTGGACCACAGCGACTCAGACTGGTGTCTAGTCCACAGAGACACAGCTGGTGTCTGGACCACAGAGACACAGCTGGTGTCTAGACCAGAGAGACACAGACTGGTGTCTGGACCACAGAGACACAGACTGGTGTCTGGACCACAGGGACACAGACTGGTGTCTAGAACACAGAGACACAGACTGGTGTCTGGACCAGAGAGACACAGGCTGGTGTCTAGAACACAGAGACACAGACTGGTGCCTGGATCACAGAGACACAGACTGGTGTCTGGACCACAGTGACACAGACTGGTGTCTGGACCACAGAGACACAGACTGGTGTCTGGACCACAGGGACACAGGCTGGTGTCTAGACCACAGAGACACAGACTTGTGTCTGGACCACAGAGACACAGACTGGTGTCTAGGCCACAGAGACACAGGCTGGTGTCTGGACCACAGAGACACAGGCTGGTGTCTGGACCAGAGAGACACAGACTGATGTCTAGACCACAGGGACACAGGCTGGTGTCTGGACCACAGAGACACAGAATGGTGTCTGGACCACAGAGACACAGACTGGTGTCTGGACCACAAAGACACAGACTGGTGTCTGGACCACAGGGACAGAGACTGGTGTCTGGACCACAGAGACACAGACTGGTGTCTAGACCATAGAGACAAAGACTGGTGTCTGGACCACAGAGACACAGCTGGTGTCTAGACCAGAGAGACACAGAGTAGTGTCTGGACCACAGAGACACAGACTGGTGTCTGGACCACAGGGACACAGACTGGTGTCTAGAACACAGAGACACAGACTGGTGTCTGGACCACAGTGACTCAGACTGGTGTCTGGACCAGAGAGACACAGGCTGGTGTCTGGACCACAGAGACACAGACTGGTGTCTGGACCACAGAGACACAGGCTGTTGTCTGGACCACAGAGAAACAGGCTGGTGTCTGGGCCACAGAGACACAGGCTGGTGTCTAGACCACAGAGACACTGGCTGGTGTCTGGACCACAGAGACACAGGCTGGTGTCTAGACCACAGAGACACAGGCTGGTGTCTGGACCACAAACACAGGCTAGTGTCTGGACCACAGAGACACAGGCTGGTGTCTAGTCCACAGAGACACAGGCTGGTGTCAGGACCACAGAGAAACAGGCTGGTGTCAGGACCACAGAGACACAGGGTGGTGTCTGGACCACAGTGATAAAGACTGGTGTCTGGACCACAGAGACACAGACTGGTGTCTGGACCAGAAGAGACACAGACTGGTGTCTGGACCACAGAGACACAGACTGGTGTCTGGACCACAGGAACACAGAGTTATGTCTGGAGCACAGAGACACAGGCTGGTGTCTGGAACAGAGAAACACAGGCTGGTGTCTGGACCACAGAGAAACAGACTGGTGTCTGGACCACAGAGACACAGACTGGTGTCTGGAGCACAGTGACACAGACTGGTGTCTAGACCACAAGGACACAGACTGGTGTTTGGACCACAGGGACACAGATTGGTGTCTGGACCACAGAGACACAGACTGCTGTCTGGACCACAGTGACACAGACTGGTGTCTAGACCAGAGGGACACAGGCTGGTGTCTGGACCACAGGGACACAGACTGGTGTCTGGAGCTCAGGGACACAGACTGGTGTCTGGACCACAGAGACACAGACTGGTGTGTGGACCAGAGACACAGACTGGTGTCTAGACCACAGGGACACAGACTGGTGTCTGGACCACAGGGACACAGACTGGTGTCTAGACCAGGGAGACACAGACTGGTGTCTGGACCACGGAGACACAGACTGGTGTCTAGACCAGAGAGACACAGACTGGTGTCTGGACCACAGGGACACAGACTGGTGTCTGGACCACAGAGACACATGCTGGTGTCTGGACCACAGAGATACAGACTGGTGTCTGGACCACAGCGACTCAGACTGGTGTCTAGACCACAGAGACACAGCTGGTGTCTGGACCACAGAGACACAGCTGGTGTCTAGACCAGAGAGACACAGACTGGTGTCTGGACCACAGAGACACAGACTGGTGTCTGGACCACAGGGACACAGACTGGTGTCTAGAACACAGAGACACAGACTGGTGTCTGGACCAGAGAGACACAGGCTGGTGTCTAGAACACAGAGACACAGACTGGTGTCTGG
Organism: Pristiophorus japonicus; assembly: GCF_044704955.1. Taxonomy (NCBI): domain Eukaryota; kingdom Metazoa; phylum Chordata; class Chondrichthyes; family Pristiophoridae; genus Pristiophorus; species Pristiophorus japonicus. The sequence goes on from NC_091977.1 coordinate 4,364,481, forward strand.
ATCACAGAGACACAGACTGGAGTCTGGACCACAGTGACACAGACTGGTGTCTGGACCACAGAGACACAGACTGGTGTCTGGACCACAGGGACACAGGCTGGTGTCTAGACCACAGAGACACAGACTTGTGTCTGGACCACAGAGACACAGACTGGTGTCTAGGCCACAGAGACACAGGCTGGTGTCTGGACCACAGAGACACAGGCTGGTGTCTGGACCAGAGAGACACAGACTGATGTCTAGACCACAGGGACACAGGCTGGTGTCTGGACCACAGAGACACAGAATGGTGTCTGGACCACAGAGACACAGACTGGTGTCTGGACCACAAAGACACAGACTGGTGTCTGGACCACAGGGACAGAGACTGGTGTCTGGACCACAGAGACACAGACTGGTGTCTAGACCATAGAGACAAAGACTGGTGTCTGGACCACAGAGACACAGCTGGTGTCTAGACCAGAGAGACACAGAGTAGTGTCTGGACCACAGAGACACAGACTGGTGTCTGGACCACAGGGACACAGACTGGTGTCTAGAACACAGAGACACAGACTGGTGTCTGGACCACAGTGACTCAGACTGGTGTCTGGACCAGAGAGACACAGGCTGGTGTCTGGACCACAGAGACACAGACTGGTGTCTGGACCACAGAGACACAGGCTGTTGTCTGGACCACAGAGAAACAGGCTGGTGTCTGGGCCACAGAGACACAGGCTGGTGTCTAGACCACAGAGACACTGGCTGGTGTCTGGACCACAGAGACACAGGCTGGTGTCTAGACCACAGAGACAAAGGCTGGTGTCTGGACCACAAACACAGGCTAGTGTCTGGACCACAGAGACACAGGCTGGTGTCTAGTCCACAGAGACACAGGCTGGTGTCAGGACCACAGAGAAACAGGCTGGTGTCAGGACCACAGAGACACAGGGTGGTGTCTGGACCACAGTGATAAAGACTGGTGTCTGGACCACAGAGACACAGACTGGTGTCTGGACCAGAAGAGACACAGACTGGTGTCTGGACCACAGAGACACAGACTGGTGTCTGGACCACAGGAACACAGAGTTATGTCTGGAGCACAGAGACACAGGCTGGTGTCTGGATCAGAGAAACACAGGCTGGTGTCTGGACCACAGAGAAACAGACTGGTGTCTGGACCACAGAGACACAGACTGGTGTCTGGAGCACAGTGACACAGACTTGTGTCTAGACCACAAGGACACAGACTGGTGTTTGGACCACAGGGACACAGATTGGTGTCTGGACCACAGGGACACAGATTGGTGTCTGGTCCACAGTGACACAGACTGGTGTCTGGACCACAGAGACACAGACTGGTGTCTGGACCACAGAGACACAGGCTGGTGTGTAGACCACAGAGACACAGGCTGGTGTCTGGACCACAGAGACACAGACTGGTGTCTGGACCACAGGGACATAGACTGGTGTCTGGAGCACAGAGACACAGGCTGGTGTCAGGACCACAGAGACACAGGCTGGTTTCTGGACCACAGAGACACAGGCTGGTGTCTGGACCACAGAGACACAGGCTGGTGTCTGGACCACAGAGACACAGACTGGTGTCTGGACAAAAGAGACTCAGACTGGTGTCTAGACCACAGAGACACAGACTGGTGTCTGGACCACAGGGACACAGACTGATGTCTGGAGCACAGAGACACAGGCTGGTGTCTGGACCAGAGAGACACAGACTGGTGTCTGGACCACAGAGACACAGACTGGTGTCTGGACCACAGAGACACAGACTGGTGTCTAGACCACAGAGACACAGGCTGGTGTCTGGACCACAGGGACAAAGGCTGGTGTCTAGACCACAGAGACACAGACTGGTGTCTGGACCACAGAGACACAGACTGGTGTCTGGACCACAGAGACACAGAATGGTGTCTGGACCACAGGGACAGAGACTGGTGTCTGGACCACAGAGACACAGACTGGTGACTAGACCAGGGAGACACAGACTGGTGTCTGGACCACAGGGACACAGACTGGTGTCTAGAACACAGAGACACAGACTGGTGTCTGGACCACAGTGACACAGACTGTGTCTGGACCAGAGAGACACAGGCTGGTGTCTAGAACACAGAGACACAGACTGGTGTCTGGATCACAGAGACACAGACTGGTGTCTGGACCACAGTGATAAAGACTGGTGTCTGGACCACAGAGACACAGACTGGTGTCTGGACCACAAGAGACACAGACTGGTGTCTGGACCACAGAGACACAGACTGGTGTCTGGACCACAGGAACACAGAGTTATGTCTGGAGCACAGAGACACAGGCTGGTGTCTGGAACAGAGAAACACAGGCTGGTGTCTGGACCACAGAGAAACAGACTGGTGTCTGGACCACAGAGACACAGACTGGTGTCTGGAGCACAGTGACACAGACTGGTGTCTAGACCACAAGGACACAGACTGGTGTTTGGACCACAGGGACACAGATTGGTGTCTGGACCAGAGGGACACAGATTGGTGTCTGGTCCACAGTGACACAGACTGGTGTCTGGACCACAGAGACACAGACTGGTGTCTGGACCACAGAGACACAGGCTGGAGTGTAGACCACAGAGACACAGGCTGGTGTCTGGACCACAGAGACACAGACTGGTGTCTGGACCACAGGGACATAGACTGGTGTCTGGAGCACAGAAACACAGGCTGGTGTCAGGACCACAGAGACAAAGGCTGGTTTCTGGACCACAGAGACACAGGCTGGTGTCTGGACCACAGAGACACAGGCTGGTGTCTGGACCACAGAGACACAGACTGGTGTCTGGACAACAGAGACTCAGACTGGTGTCTAGACCACAGAGACACAGACTGGTGTCTGGACCACAGGGACACAGACTGATGTCTGGAGCACAGAGACACAGGCTGGTGTCTGGACCAGAGAGACACAGACTGGTGTCTGGACCACAGAGACACAGACTGGTGTCTGGACCACAGAGACACAGACTGGTGTCTAGACCACAGAGACACAGGCTGGTGTCTGGACCACAGGGACACAGGCTGGTGTCTAGACCACAGAGACACAGACTGGTGTCTGGACCACAGAGACACAGACTGGTGTCTGGACCACAGAGACACAGAATGGTGTCTGGACCACAGGACAGAGACTGGTGTCTGGACCACAGAGACACAGACTGGTGTCTAGACCAGGGAGACACAGACTGGTGTCTGAACCACAGGGACACAGACTGGTGTCTAGAACACAGAGACACAGACTGGTGTCTGGACCACAGTGACACAGACTGTGTCTGGACCAGAGAGACACAAGCTGGTGTCTAGAACACAGAGACACAGACTGGTGTCTGGATCACAGAGACACAGACTGGTGTCTGGACCACAGTGACACAGACTGCTGTCTGGACCACAGAGACACAGACTGGTGTCTAGACCACAGAGACACAGACTGGTGTCTGGACCACAGGGACACAGGCTGGTGTCTAGACCACAGAGACACAGACTTGTGTCTGGACCACAGAGACTCAGACTGGTGTCTAGGCCACAGAGACACAGGCTGGTGTCTGGACCACAGAGACACAGGCTGGTGTCTGGACCAGAGAGAAACAGACTGATGTCTAGACAACAGGGACACAGGCTGGTGTCTGGACCACAGAGACACAGAATGGTGTCTGGACCACAGAGACACAGACTGGTGTCTGGACCACAGAGACACAGACTGGTGTCTGGACCACAGGGACAGAGACTGGTGTCTGGACCACAGAGACACAGACTGGTGTCCAGACCAGGGAGACACAGACTGGTGTCTGGACCACGGAGACACAGACTGGTGTCTAGACCAGAGAGACACAGACTGGTGTCTGGACCATAGAGACAAAGACTGGTGTCTAGACCACAGAGACACAGACTGGTGTCTGGACCACAGGGACACAGGCTGGTGTCTAGACCACAGAGACACAGACTTGTGTCTGGACCACAGAGACTCAGACTGGTGTCTAGGCCACAGAGACACAGGCTGGTGTCTGGACCACAGAGACACAGGCTGGTGTCTGGACCAGAGAGACACAGACTGATGTCTAGACAACAGGGACACAGGCTGGTGTCTGGACCACAGAGACACAGAATGGTGTCTGGACCACAGAGACACAGACTGGTGTCTGGACCACAGAGACACAGACTGGTGTCTGGACCACAGGGACAGAGACTGGTGTCTGGACCACAGAGACACAGACTGGTGTCCAGACCAGGGAGACACAGAGTGGTGTCTGGACCACGGAGACACAGACTGGTGTCTAGACCAGAGAGACACAGACTGGTGTCTGGACCATAGAGACAAAGACTGGTGTCTGGACCACAGAGACACAGCTGGTGTCTAGACCAGCGAGACACAGACTAGTGTCCGGGCCACAGAGTCACAGACTGGTGTCTGGACCACAGGGACACAGACTGGTGTCTAGAACACAGAGACACAGACTGGTGTCTGGACCACAGTGACACAGACTGGCGTCTGGACCAGAGAGACACAGGCTGCTGTCTGGACCACAGAGATACAGACTGGTGTCTGGACCACAGAGACACAGGCTGTTGTCGGGACCACAGAGAAACAGGCTGGTGTCTGGACCACAGAGACACAGGCTGGTGTCTAGACCACAGAGACACTGGCTGGTGTCTGGACCACAGAGACACAGGCTGGTGTCTAGACCACAGAGACACAGACTGGCGTCTAGACCTCAGAGACACAGGCTGGTGTCTGGACCACAGGGACACAGACTGGTGTCTGGACCACAGGGACACAGACTGGTGTCTGGACCACAGAGACACAGACTGGTGTCTAGACCAGAGAGACACAGACTGGTGTCTGGACCACAGGGACACAGACTGGTATCTAGACCAGAGAGACACAGACTCGTGTCTGGACCATAGAGAGAAAGACTGGTGTCTGGACCACAGAGACACAGGCTGGTGTCTGGACCACAAGGACACAGACTGGTGTCTAGAACACAGGGACACAGACTGGTGTCTGGACCACTGTGACACAGACTGGTGTCTAGACCACAGGGACACAGACTAGTGTCTGGACCACAGGGACACAGACTGGTGTCTGGAGCTCAGGGACACAGACTGGTGTCTAGACCACAGGGACACAGACTGGTGTCTGGACCACAGTGACACAGACTCATGTCTGGAGCACAGAGACACAGACTGGTGTCTGGACCACAGGGACACAGACTGGTGTCTGGACCACAGAGACACAGACTGGTGTCTAGACCAGAGAGACACAGACTGGTGTCTGGACCACAGGGACACAGACTGGTATCTAGACCAGAGAGACACAGACTCGTGTCTGGACCATAGAGAGAAAGACTGGTGTCTGGACCACAGAGACACAGGCTGGTGTCTGGACCACAAGGACACAGACTGGTGTCTAGAACACAGGGACACAGACTGGTGTCTGGACCACTGTGACACAGACTGGTGTCTAGACCACAGGGACACAGACTAGTGTCTGGACCACAGGGACACAGACTGGTGTCTGGAGCTCAGGGACACAGACTGGTGTCTAGACCACAGGGACACAGACTGGTGTCTGGACCACAGTGACACAGACTCATGTCTGGACCACAGAGACACAGGCTGGTGTCTGGACCACAGAGACACAGACTGGTGACTGGACCCCAGAGACACAGACTGGTGTCTAGACCACAGAGACACAGACTGGTGTCTGGACCACAGGGACACAGACTGATGTCTGGAGCACAGAGACACAGACTGGTGTCTGGACCACAGAGACACAGACTGGTGTCTGGACCACAGAGACACAGACTGGTGTCTAGACCACAGAGACACAGGCTGGTGTCTGGACCACAGGGACACAGACTGGTGTCGGGACCACAGGGACACAGACTGGTGTCTGGACCACAGAGACACAGACTGGTGTCTAGACCACAGGGACACAGTCTGGTGTCTGGACAACAGGGACACAGTCTGGTGTCTGGATCACAGGGACACAGACTGGTGTCTGGATCACAGTGACACAGACTGGTGTCTAGACCAGAGGGACACAGGCTGCTGTCTGGACCACAGGGACACAGACTGGTGTCTGAGAGCTCAGGGAATCAGACTGGTGTCTGGACCACAGAGACACAGACTGGTGTCTAGACCACAGAGACACAGACTGGTGTCTGGACCACAGGGACACAGACTGATGTCTGGAGCACAGAGACACAGACTGGTGTCTGGACCACAGAGACACAGACTGGTGTCTGGACCACAGAGACACAGACTGGTGTCTAGACCACAGAGACACAGGCTGGTGTCTGGACCACAGGGACACAGACTGGTGTCGGGACCACAGGGACACAGACTGGTGTCTGGACCACAGAGACACAGACTGGTGTCTAGACCACAGGGACACAGTCTGGTGTCTGGACAACAGGGACACAGTCTGGTGTCTGGATCACAGGGACACAGACTGGTGTCTGGATCACAGTGACACAGACTGGTGTCTAGACCAGAGGGACACAGGCTGCTGTCTGGACCACAGGGACACAGACTGGTGTCTGAGAGCTCAGGGAATCAGACTGGTGTCTGGACCACAGAGACACAGACTGGTGTGTGGACCAGAGACACAGACTGGTGTCTAGACCACAGGGACACAGACTGGTGTCTGGACCACAGGGACACAGACTGGTGTCTGGACCACAGAGACACAGGCTGGTGCCTGGACCACAGTGATACAGACTGGTGTCTGGACCACAGCGACAAAGACTGGTGTCTAGACCACAGGGACACAGACTGGTGTCTGGACCAGAGAGATACAGACTGATGTCTAGACCACAGGGACACAGGCTGGTGTCTGGACCACAGAGACACAGACTGTTGTCTGGACCACAGAGACACAGGCCGGTGTCTGGACCACAGAGACACAGACTGGTGTCTGGACCACAGAGACACAGACTGGTATCTGGACCACAGAGACACAGACTGGTGTCTGGACCACGGAGACAGAGACTGGTGTCTAGACCAGAGAGAGACACAGTCTGGTGTCTGGACCACAGTGACAAAGACTGATGTCTGGACCACAGGCACACAGACTGCTGTCTAGACCACAGAGACACAGTCTGGTGTCTGGACCACAGGGACACAGGCTGGTGTCTAGACCACAGAGACACAGACTGGTGTCTGGAGCTCAGGGACACAGACTGGTGTCTGGACCACAGAGACACAGACTGGTGTGTGGACCTGAGACACAGACTGGTGTCTGGACCACAGAGACACAGACTTGTGTGTGGACCAGAGACATAGACTGGTGTCTAGACCACAGGGTCACAGACTGGTGTCTGGACCACAGGGACACAGACTGGTGTCTGGATCACAGAGGCGCAGGCTGGTGTCTGGACCACAGAGACACAGGCTGGTGTCTGGACCACAGCGACACAGACTGGTGTCTGGACCACAGGGACACAGAGTGGTGTCTGGACCACAGGGACACAGACTGGTGTCTAGACCACAGGGACACAGACTGGTGTCTGGACCACAGTGACACAGACTGGTGTCTGGACCACAGAGACACAGACTGGTGTCTGGACCACAGAGACTCAGACTGGTGTCTGGACCACAGTGACACAGACTGGTGTCGGGACCACAGAGACACAGGCTGGTGTCTGGACCACAGAGACACAGACTGGTATTTGGAACACAGAGACACAGATTGGTGTCTGGACCACAGTGACACAGACTGGTGTCTGGACCACAGAGACACAGACTGGTGTCTGGACCACAGAGACAGAGGCTGGTGTCTGGACCACAGGGACAGAGACTGGTGTCTGGACCACAGAGACACAGACTGGTGTGTGGACCAGAGACACAGACTGGTGTCTAGACCACAGGGACACAGACTGGTGTCTGGACCACAGGGACACAGACTGGTGTCTAGACCAGGGAGACACAGACTGGTGTCTGGACCACGGAGACACAGACTGGTGTCTAGACCAGAGAGACACAGACTGGTGTCTGGACCACAGGGACACAGACTGGTGTCTGGACCACAGACACATGCTGTTGTCTGGACCACAGAGATACAGACTGGTGTCTGGACCACAGCGACTCAGACTGGTGTCTAGACCACAGAGACACAGCTGGTGTCTGGACCACAGAGACACAGCTGGTGTCTAGACCAGAGAGACACAGACTGGTGTCTGGACCACAGAGACACAGACTGGTGTCTGGACCACAGGGACACAGACTGGTGTCTAGAACACAGAGACACAGACTGGTGTCTGGATCACAGAGACACAGACTGGTGTCTGGACCACAGTGACACAGACTGGTGTCTGGACCACAGAGACACAGACTGGTGTCTGGACCAAAGGGACACAGGCTGGTGTCTAGACCACAGAGACACAGACTTGTGTCTGGACCACAGACACACAGACTGGTGTCTAGGCCACAGAGACACAGGCTGGTGTCTGGACCACAGAGACACAGGCTGGTGTCTGGACCACAGAGACACAGGCTGGTGTCTAGACCAGAGAGACACAGACTGGCGTCTAGACCTCAGAGACACAGGCTGGTGTCTGGACCACAGGGACACAGACTGGTGTCTGGACCACAGGGACACAGACTGGTGTCTGGACCACAGAGACACAGACTGGTGTCTAGACCAGAGAGACACAGACTGGTGTCTGGAGCACAGGGACACAGACTGGTATCTAGACCAGAGAGACACAGACTCGTGTCTGGACCATAGAGAGAAAGACTGGTGTCTGGACCACAGAGACACAGGCTGGTGTCTGGACCACAAGGACACAGACTGGTGTCTAGAACACAGGGACACAGACTGGTGTCTGGACCACTGTGACACAGACTGGTGTCTAGACCACAGGGACACAGACTAGTGTCTGGACCACAGGGACACAGACTGGTGTCTGGAGCTCAGGGACACAGACTGGTGTCTAGACCACAGGGACACAGACTGGTGTCTGGACCACAGTGACACAGATTCATGTCTGGAGCACAGAGACACAGACTGGTGTCTGGACCACAGGGACACAGACTGGTGTCTGAAGCACAGAGACAAAGGCTGGTGTCAGGACCACAGAGAAACAGGCTGGTGTCTGGACCACAGAGACACAGGCTGGTGTCTGGACCACAGTGATAAAGACTGGTGTCTGGACCACAGAGACACAGGCTGGTGTGTAGACCACAGAGACACAGGCTGGTGTCTGGACCACAGAGACACAGACTGGTGTCTGGACCACTGGTACATAGACTGGTGTCTGGAGCACAGAGACACAGGCTGGTGTTACGACCACAGAGACACAGGCTGGTGTCTGGACCACAGAGACACAGACTGGTGTCTGGACCACAGGGACACAGACTGGTGTCTAGAACACAGAGACACAGACTGGTGTCTGGACCACAGTGACACAGACTGGCGTCTGGACCAGAGAGACACAGGCTGCTGTCTGGACCACAGAGATACAGACTGGTGTCTGGACCACAGAGACACAGGCTGTTGTCGGGACCACAGAGAAACAGGCTGGTGTCTGGACCACAGAGACACAGGCTGGTGTCTAGACCACAGAGACACTGGCTGGTGTCTGGACCACAGAGACACAGGCTGGTGTCTAGACCACAGAGACACAGACTGGCGTCTAGACCTCAGAGACACAGGCTGGTGTCTGGACCACAGGGACACAGACTGGTGTCTGGACCACAGGGACACAGACTGGTGTCTGGACCACAGAGACACAGACTGGTGTCTAGACCAGAGAGACACAGACTGGTGTCTGGACCACAGGGACACAGACTGGTATCTAGACCAGAGAGACACAGACTCGTGTCTGGACCATAGAGAGAAAGACTGGTGTCTGGACCACAGAGACACAGGCTGGTGTCTGGACCACAAGGACACAGACTGGTGTCTAGAACACAGGGACACAGACTGGTGTCTGGACCACTGTGACACAGACTGGTGTCTAGACCACAGGGACACAGACTAGTGTCTGGACCACAGGGACACAGACTGGTGTCTGGAGCTCAGGGACACAGACTGGTGTCTAGACCACAGGGACACAGACTGGTGTCTGGACCACAGTGACACAGACTCATGTCTGGAGCACAGAGACACAGACTGGTGTCTGGACCACAGGGACACAGACTGGTGTCTGGACCACAGAGACACAGACTGGTGTCTAGACCAGAGAGACACAGACTGGTGTCTGGACCACAGGGACACAGACTGGTATCTAGACCAGAGAGACACAGACTCGTGTCTGGACCATAGAGAGAAAGACTGGTGTCTGGACCACAGAGACACAGGCTGGTGTCTGGACCACAAGGACACAGACTGGTGTCTAGAACACAGGGACACAGACTGGTGTCTGGACCACTGTGACACAGACTGGTGTCTAGACCACAGGGACACAGACTAGTGTCTGGACCACAGGGACACAGACTGGTGTCTGGAGCTCAGGGACACAGACTGGTGTCTAGACCACAGGGACACAGACTGGTGTCTGGACCACAGTGACACAGACTCATGTCTGGACCACAGAGACACAGGCTGGTGTCTGGACCACAGAGACACAGACTGGTGACTGGACCCCAGAGACACAGACTGGTGTCTAGACCACAGAGACACAGACTGGTGTCTGGACCACAGGGACACAGACTGATGTCTGGAGCACAGAGACACAGACTGGTGTCTGGACCACAGAGACACAGACTGGTGTCTGGACCACAGAGACACAGACTGGTGTCTAGACCACAGAGACACAGGCTGGTGTCTGGACCACAGGGACACAGACTGGTGTCGGGACCACAGGGACACAGACTGGTGTCTGGACCACAGAGACACAGACTGGTGTCTAGACCACAGGGACACAGTCTGGTGTCTGGACAACAGGGACACAGTCTGGTGTCTGGATCACAGGGACACAGACTGGTGTCTGGATCACAGTGACACAGACTGGTGTCTAGACCAGAGGGACACAGGCTGCTGTCTGGACCACAGGGACACAGACTGGTGTCTGAGAGCTCAGGGAATCAGACTGGTGTCTGGACCACAGAGACACAGACTGGTGTCTAGACCACAGAGACACAGACTGGTGTCTGGACCACAGGGACACAGACTGATGTCTGGAGCACAGAGACACAGACTGGTGTCTGGACCACAGAGACACAGACTGGTGTCTGGACCACAGAGACACAGACTGGTGTCTAGACCACAGAGACACAGGCTGGTGTCTGGACCACAGGGACACAGACTGGTGTCGGGACCACAGGGACACAGACTGGTGTCTGGACCACAGAGACACAGACTGGTGTCTAGACCACAGGGACACAGTCTGGTGTCTGGACAACAGGGACACAGTCTGGTGTCTGGATCACAGGGACACAGACTGGTGTCTGGATCACAGTGACACAGACTGGTGTCTAGACCAGAGGGACACAGGCTGCTGTCTGGACCACAGGGACACAGACTGGTGTCTGAGAGCTCAGGGAATCAGACTGGTGTCTGGACCACAGAGACACAGACTGGTGTGTGGACCAGAGACACAGACTGGTGTCTAGACCACAGGGACACAGACTGGTGTCTGGACCACAGGGACACAGACTGGTGTCTGGACCACAGAGACACAGGCTGGTGCCTGGACCACAGTGATACAGACTGGTGTCTGGACCACAGCGACAAAGACTGGTGTCTAGACCACAGGGACACAGACTGGTGTCTGGACCAGAGAGATACAGACTGATGTCTAGACCACAGGGACACAGGCTGGTGTCTGGACCACAGAGACACAGACTGTTGTCTGGACCACAGAGACACAGGCCGGTGTCTGGACCACAGAGACACAGACTGGTGTCTGGACCACAGAGACACAGACTGGTATCTGGACCACAGAGACACAGACTGGTGTCTGGACCACGGAGACAGAGACTGGTGTCTAGACCAGAGAGAGACACAGTCTGGTGTCTGGACCACAGTGACAAAGACTGATGTCTGGACCACAGGCACACAGACTGCTGTCTAGACCACAGAGACACAGTCTGGTGTCTGGACCACAGGGACACAGGCTGGTGTCTAGACCACAGAGACACAGACTGGTGTCTGGAGCTCAGGGACACAGACTGGTGTCTGGACCACAGAGACACAGACTGGTGTGTGGACCTGAGACACAGACTGGTGTCTGGACCACAGAGACACAGACTTGTGTGTGGACCAGAGACATAGACTGGTGTCTAGACCACAGGGTCACAGACTGGTGTCTGGACCACAGGGACACAGACTGGTGTCTGGATCACAGAGGCGCAGGCTGGTGTCTGGACCACAGAGACACAGGCTGGTGTCTGGACCACAGCGACACAGACTGGTGTCTGGACCACAGGGACACAGAGTGGTGTCTGGACCACAGGGACACAGACTGGTGTCTAGACCACAGGGACACAGACTGGTGTCTGGACCACAGTGACACAGACTGGTGTCTGGACCACAGAGACACAGACTGGTGTCTGGACCACAGAGACTCAGACTGGTGTCTGGACCACAGTGACACAGACTGGTGTCGGGACCACAGAGACACAGGCTGGTGTCTGGACCACAGAGACACAGACTGGTATCTGGAACACAGAGACACAGATTGGTGTCTGGACCACAGTGACACAGACTGGTGTCTGGACCACAGAGACACAGACTGGTGTCTGGACCACAGAGACAGAGGCTGGTGTCTGGACCACAGGGACAGAGACTGGTGTCTGGACCACAGAGACACACACTGGTGTGTGGACCAGAGACACAGACTGGTGTCTAGACCACAGGGACACAGACTGGTGTCTGGACCACAGGGACACAGACTGGTGTCTAGACCAGGGAGACACAGACTGGTGTCTGGACCACGGAGACACAGACTGGTGTCTAGACCAGAGAGACACAGACTGGTGTCTGGACCACAGGGACACAGACTGGTGTCTGGACCACAGACACATGCTGTTGTCTGGACCACAGAGATACAGACTGGTGTCTGGACCACAGCGACTCAGACTGGTGTCTAGACCACAGAGACACAGCTGGTGTCTGGACCACAGAGACACAGCTGGTGTCTAGACCAGAGAGACACAGACTGGTGTCTGGACCACAGAGACACAGACTGGTGTCTGGACCACAGGGACACAGACTGGTGTCTAGAACACAGAGACACAGACTGGTGTCTGGATCACAGAGACACAGACTGGTGTCTGGACCACAGTGACACAGACTGGTGTCTGGACCACAGAGACACAGACTGGTGTCTGGACCAAAGGGACACAGGCTGGTGTCTAGACCACAGAGACACAGACTTGTGTCTGGACCACAGACACACAGACTGGTGTCTAGGCCACAGAGACACAGGCTGGTGTCTGGACCACAGAGACACAGGCTGGTGTCTGGACCACAGAGACACAGGCTGGTGTCTAGACCACAGAGACACAGACTGGCGTCTAGACCTCAGAGACACAGGCTGGTGTCTGGACCACAGGGACACAGACTGGTGTCTGGACCACAGGGACACAGACTGGTGTCTGGACCACAGAGACACAGACTGGTGTCTAGACCAGAGAGACACAGACTGGTGTCTGGACCACAGGGACACAGACTGGTATCTAGACCAGAGAGACACAGACTCGTGTCTGGACCATAGAGAGAAAGACTGGTGTCTGGACCACAGAGACACAGGCTGGTGTCTGGACCACAAGGACACAGACTGGTGTCTAGAACACAGGGACACAGACTGGTGTCTGGACCACTGTGACACAGACTGGTGTCTAGACCACAGGGACACAGACTAGTGTCTGGACCACAGGGACACAGACTGGTGTCTGGAGCTCAGGGACACAGACTGGTGTCTAGACCACAGGGACACAGACTGGTGTCTGGACCACAGTGACACAGATTCATGTCTGGAGCACAGAGACACAGACTGGTGTCTGGACCACAGGGACACAGACTGGTGTCTGAAGCACAGAGACAAAGGCTGGTGTCAGGACCACAGAGAAACAGGCTGGTGTCTGGACCACAGAGACACAGGCTGGTGTCTGGACCACAGTGATAAAGACTGGTGTCTGGACCACAGAGACACAGGCAGGTGTGTAGACCACAGAGACACAGGCTGGTGTCTGGACCACAGAGACACAGACTGGTGTCTAGACCACTGGTACATAGACTGGTGTCTGGAGCACAGAGACACAGGCTGGTGTTACGACCACAGAGACACAGGCTGGTGTCTGGACCACAGAGACACAGGCTGGTGTCTGGACCACAGAGACACAGGCTGGTGTCTGGACCACAGAGACACAGACTGGTGACTGGACCCCAGAGACACAGACTGGTGTCTAGACCACAGAGACACAGACTGGTGTCTGGACCACAGGGACACAGACTGATGTCTGCAGCACAGAGATACAGACTGGTGTCTGGACCACAGAGACACAGACTGGTGTCTGGACCACAGAGACACAGACTGGTGTCTAGACCACAGAGACACAGGCTGGTGTCTGGACCACAGGGACACAGACTGGTGTCGGGACCACAGGGACACAGACTGGTGTCTGGACCACAGAGACACAGACTGGTGTCTAGACCACAGGGACACAGTCTGGTGTCTGGACAACAGGGACACAGTCTGGTGTCTGGATCACAGGGACACAGACTGGTGTCTGGATCACAGTGACACAGACTGGTGTCTAGACCAGAGGGACACAGGCTGCTGTCTGGACCACAGGGACACAGACTGGTGTCTGAGAGCTCAGGGAATCAGACTGGTGTCTGGACCACAGAGACACAGACTGGTGTGTGGACCAGAGACACAGACTGGTGTCTAGACCACAGGGACACAGACTGGTGTCTGGACCACAGGGACACAGACTGGTGTCTGGACCACAGAGACACAGGCTGGTGCCTGGACCACAGTGATACAGACTGGTGTCTGGACCACAGCGACAAAGACTGGTGTCTAGACCACAGGGACACAGACTGGTGTCTGGACCAGAGAGATACAGACTGATGTCTAGACCACAGGGACACAGGCTGGTGTCTGGACCACAGAGACACAGACTGTTGTCTGGACCACAGAGACACAGGCCGGTGTCTGGACCACAGAGACACAGACTGGTGTCTGGACCACAGAGACACAGACTGGTATCTGGACCACAGAGACACAGACTGGTGTCTGGACCACGGAGACAGAGACTGGTGTCTAGACCAGAGAGAGACACAGTCTGGTGTCTGGACCACAGTGACAAAGACTGATGTCTGGACCACAGGCACACAGACTGCTGTCTAGACCACAGAGACACAGTCTGGTGTCTGGACCACAGGGACACAGGCTGGTGTCTAGACCACAGAGACACAGACTGGTGTCTGGAGCTCAGGGACACAGACTGGTGTCTGGACCACAGAGACACAGACTGGTGTGTGGACCTGAGACACAGACTGGTGTCTGGACCACAGAGACACAGACTGGTGTGTGGACCAGAGACATAGACTGGTGTCTAGACCACAGGGTCACAGACTGGTGTCTGGACTACAGGGACACAGACTGGTGTCTGGATCACAGAGGCGCAGGCTGGTGTCTGGACCACAGAGACATAGGCTGGTGTCTGGACCACAGCGACACAGACTGGTGTCTGGACCACAGGGACACAGAGTGGTGTCTGGACCACAGGGACACAGACTGGTGTCTAGACCACAGGGACACAGACTGGTGTCTGGACCACAGTGACACAGACTGGTGTCTGGACCACAGAGACACAGACTGGTGTCTGGACCACAGAGACTCAGACTGGTGTCTGGACCACAGTGACACAGACTGGTGTCGGGACCACAGAGACACAGGCTGGTGTCTGGACCACAGAGACACAGACTGGTATCTGGAACACAGAGACACAGATTGGTGTCTGGACCACAGTGACACAGACTGGTGTCTGGACCACAGAGACACAGACTGGTGTCTGGACCACAGAGACAGAGGCTGGTGTCTGGACCACAGGGACAGAGACTGGTGTCTGGACCACAGAGACACAGACTGGTGTGTGGACCAGAGACACAGACTGGTGTCTAGACCACAGGGACACAGACTGGTGTCTGGACCACAGGGACACAGACTGGTGTCTAGACCAGGGAGACACAGACTGGTGTCTGGACCACGGAGACACAGACTGGTGTCTAGACCAGAGAGACACAGACTGGTGTCTGGACCACAGGGACACAGACTGGTGTCTGGACCACAGACACATGCTGTTGTCTGGACCACAGAGATACAGACTGGTGTCTGGACCACAGCGACTCAGACTGGTGTCTAGACCACAGAGACACAGCTGGTGTCTGGACCACAGAGACACAGCTGGTGTCTAGACCAGAGAGACACAGACTGGTGTCTGGACCACAGAGACACAGACTGGTGTCTGGGCCACAGGGACACAGACTGGTGTCTAGAACACAGAGACACAGACTGGTGTCTGGACCACAGTGACACAGACTGGTGTCTGGACCAGAGAGACACAGGCTGGTGTCTAGAACACAGAGACACAGACTGGTGTCTGGATCACAGAGACACAGACTGGTGTCTGGACCACAGTGACACAGACTGGTGTCTGGACCACAGAGACACAGACTGGTGTCTGGACCAAAGGGACACAGGCTGGTGTCTAGACCACAGAGACACAGACTTGTGTCTGGACCACAGAGACACAGACTGGTGTCTAGGCCACAGAGACACAGGCTGGTGTCTGGACCACAGAGACACAGGCTGGTGTCTGGACCAGAGAGACACAGACTGATGTCTAGACCACAGGGACACAGGCTGGTGTCTGGACCACAGAGACACAGAATGGTGTCTGGACCACAGAGACACAGACTGGTGTCTGGACCACAGAGACACAGACTGGTGTCTGGACCACAGGGACAGAGACTGGTGTCTGGACCACAGAGACACAGACTGGTGTCTAGACCAGGGAGACACAGACTGGTGTCTGGACCACGGAGACACAGACTGGTGTCGAGACCAGAGAGACACAGACTGGTGTCTGGACCATAGAGACAAAGACTGGTGTCTGGACCACAGAGACACAGCTGGTGTCTAGACCAGAGAGACACAGAGTAGTGTCTGGACCACAGAGACACAGACTGGTGTCTGGACCACAGGGACACAGACTGGTGTCTAGAACACAGAGACACAGACTGGTATCTGGACCACAGTGACTCAGACTGGTGTCTGGACCAGAGAGACACAGGCTGGTGTCTGGACCACAGAGACACAGACTGGTGTCTGGACCACAGAGACACAGGCTGTTGTCTGGACCACAGAGAAACAGGCTGGTGTCCGGGCCACAGAGACACAGGCTGGTGTCTAGACCACAGAGACACTGGCTGGTGTCTGGACCACAGAGACACAGGCTGGTGTCTCGACCACAGAGACACAGGCTGGTGTCTGGACTACAAACACAGGCTAGTGTCTGGACCACAGAGACACAGGCTGGTGTCTAGTCCACAGAGACACAGGCTGGTGTCAGGACCACAGAGAAACAGGCTGGTGTCAGGACCACAGAGACACAGGGTGGTGTCTGGACGACAGTGATAAAGACTGGTGTCTGGACCACAGAGACACAGACTGGTGTCTGGACCACAAGAGACACAGACTGGTGTCTGGACCACAGAGACACAGACTGGTGTCTGGACCACAGGAACACAGAGTTATGTCTGGAGCACAGAGACACAGGCTGGTGTCTGGAACAGAGAGACACAGGCTGGTGTCTGGACCACAGAGAAACAGACTGGTGTCTGGACCACAGAGACACAGATTGGTGTCTGGTCCACAGTGACACAGACTGGTGTCTGGACCACAGAGACACAGACTGGTGTCTGGACCACAGAGAAACAGACTGGTGTCTGGACCAGAGAGGCACAGGCTGGTGTCTGGACCACAGAGACACAGGCTGGTGTGTAGACCATAGAGACACAGGCTGGTGTCTGGACCACAGAGACACAGACTGGTGTCTGGACCACAGGGACATAGACTGGTGTCTGGAGCACAGAGACATAGGCTGGTGTCAGGACCACAGAGACACAGGCTGGTTTCTGGACCACAGAGACACAGGCTGGTGTCTGGACCACAGAGACACAGGCTGGTGTCTGGACCACAGAGACACAGACTGGTGTCTGGACAACAGAGACTCAGACTGGTGTCTAGACCACAGAGACACAGGCTGGTGTCTGGACCACAGAGACACAGGCTGGTGTCTGGACCACAGAGACACAGACTGGTGTCTGGACAACAGAGACTCAGACTGGTGTCTAGACCACAGAGACATAGATTGGTGTCTGGACCACAGGGACACAGACTGATGTCTGGACCACAGAGACACAGCTGGTGTCTAGACCAGAGAGACACAGAGTAGTGTCTGGACCACAGAGACACAGACTGGTGTCTGGACCACAGGGACACAGACTGGTGTCTAGAACACAGAGACACAGACTGGTATCTGGACCACAGTGACTCAGACTGGTGTCTGGACCAGAGAGACACAGGCTGGTGTCTGGACCACAGAGACACAGACTGGTGTCTGGACCACAGAGACACAGGCTGTTGTCTGGACCACAGAGAAACAGGCTGGTGTCCGGGCCACAGAGACACAGGCTGGTGTCTAGACCACAGAGACACTGGCTGGTGTCTGGACCACAGAGACACAGGCTGGTGTCTCGACCACAGAGACACAGGCTGGTGTCTGGACTACAAACACAGGCTAGTGTCTGGACCACAGAGACACAGGCTGGTGTCTAGTCCACAGAGACACAGGCTGGTGTCAGGACCACAGAGAAACAGGCTGGTGTCAGGACCACAGAGACACAGGGTGGTGTCTGGACGACAGTGATAAAGACTGGTGTCTGGACCACAGAGACACAGACTGGTGTCTGGACCACAAGAGACACAGACTGGTGTCTGGACCACAGAGACACAGACTGGTGTCTGGACCACAGGAACACAGAGTTATGTCTGGAGCACAGAGACACAGGCTGGTGTCTGGAACAGAGAGACACAGGCTGGTGTCTGGACCACAGAGAAACAGACTGGTGTCTGGACCACAGAGACACAGATTGGTGTCTGGTCCACAGTGACACAGACTGGTGTCTGGACCACAGAGACACAGACTGGTGTCTGGACCACAGAGAAACAGACTGGTGTCTGGACCAGAGAGGCACAGGCTGGTGTCTGGACCACAGAGACACAGGCTGGTGTGTAGACCATAGAGACACAGGCTGGTGTCTGGACCACAGAGACACAGACTGGTGTCTGGACCACAGGGACATAGACTGGTGTCTGGAGCACAGAGACACAGGCTGGTGTCAGGACCACAGAGACACAGGCTGGTTTCTGGACCACAGAGACACAGGCTGGTGTCTGGACCACAGAGACACAGGCTGGTGTCTGGACCACAGAGACACAGACTGGTGTCTGGACAACAGAGACTCAGACTGGTGTCTAGACCACAGAGACACAGGCTGGTGTCTGGACCACAGAGACACAGGCTGGTGTCTGGACCACAGAGACACAGACTGGTGTCTGGACAACAGAGACTCAGACTGGTGTCTAGACCACAGAGACATAGATTGGTGTCTGGACCACAGGGACACAGACTGATGTCTGGAGCACAGAGACACAGGCTGGTGTCTGGACCAGAGAGACACAGACTGGTGTCTGGACCACAGAGACACAGACTGGTGTCTGGACCACAGAGACACTGACTGGTGTCTAGACCACAGAGACACAGGCTGGTGTCTGGACCACAGGGACACAGGCTGGTGTCTAGACCACAGAGACACAGACTGGTGTCTGGACCACAGAGACACAGACTGGTGTCTGGACCACAGAGACACAGAATGGTGTCTGGACCACAGAGACACAGACTGGTGTCTGGACCAGAGAGACACAGACTGGTGTCTAGACCACAGAGACACAGACTGGTGTCTGGATCACAGAGACACAGACTGGTGTCTGGACCACAGTGACACAGACTGGTGTCTGGACCAGAGAGACACAGACTGGTGTCTAGACCACAGAGACACAGACTGGTGTCTGGACCACAGGGACACAGGCTGGTGTCTAGACCACAGAGACACAGACTTGTGTCTGGACCACAAAGACTCAGACTGGTGTCGAGGCCACAGGGACAGAGACTGGTGTCTGGACCACAGAGACACAGACTGGTGTCTAGACCAGGGAGACACAGACTGGTGTCTGGACCACGGAGACACAGACTGGTGTCTAGACCAGAGAGACACAGACTGGTGTCTGGACCATAGAGACAAAGACTGGTGTCTGGACCACAGAGACACAGCTGGTGTCTAGACCAGAGAGACACAGAGTAGTGTCTGGACCACAGAGACACAGACTGGTGTCTGGACCACAGGGACACAGACTGGTGTCTAGAACACAGAGACACAGTCTGGTATCTGGACCACAGTGACTCAGACTGGTGTCTGGACCAGAGAGACACAGGCTGGTGTCTGGACCACAGAGACACAGACTGGTGTCTGGACCACAGAGACACAGGCTGTTGTCTGGACCACAGAGAAACAGGCTGGTGTCCGGGCCACAGAGACACAGGCTGGTGTCTAGACCACAGAGACACTGGCTGGTGTCTGGACCACAGAGACACAGGCTGGTGTCTAGACCACAGAGACACAGGCTGGTGTCTGGACCACAAACACAGGCTAGTGTCTGGACCACAGAGACACAGGCTGGTGTCTAGTCCACAGAGACACAGGCTGGTGTCAGGACCACAGAGAAACAGGCTGGTGTCAGGACCACAGAGACACAGGGTGGTGTCTGGATGACAGTGATAAAGACTGGTGTCTGGACCACAGAGACACAGACTGGTGTCTGGACCACAAGAGACACAGACTGGTGTCTGGACCACAAGAGACACAGACTGGTGTCTGGACCACAGAGACACAGACTGGTGTCTGGACCACAGGAACACAGAGTTATGTCTGGAGCACAGAGACACAGGCTGGTGTCTGGAACAGAGAGACACAGGCTGGTGTCTGGACCACAGAGAAACAGACTGGTGTCTAGACCACAGAGACATAGACTGGTGTCTGGACCACAGGGACACAGACTGATGTCTGGAGCACAGAGACACAGGCTGGTGTCTGGACCAGAGAGACACAGACTGGTGTCTGGACCACAGAGACACAGACTGGTGTCTGGACCACAGAGACACTGACTGGTGTCTAGACCACAGAGACACAGGCTGGTGTCTGGACCACAGGGACACAGGCTGGTGTCTAGACCACAGAGACACAGACTGGTGTCTGGACCACAGAGACACAGACTGGTGTCTGGACCACAGAGACACAGAATGGTGTCTGGACCACAGGGACAGAGACTGGTGTCTGGACCAGAGAGACACAGACTGGTGTCTAGACCACAGAGACACAGACTGGTGTCTGGACCACAGGGACACAGGCTGGTGTCTAGACCACAGAGACACAGACTTGTGTCTGGACCACAGAGACTCAGACTGGTGTCGAGGCCACAGAGACACAGGCTGGTGTCTGGACCACAGAGACACAGGCTGGTGTCTGGACCAGAGAGACACAGGCTGATGTCTAGACCACAGGGACACAGGCTGGTGTCTGGACCACAGAGACACAGAATGGTGTCTGGACCACAGAGACACAGACTGGTGTCTGGACCACAGAGACACAGACTGGTGTCTGGACCACAGGGACAGAGACTGGTGTCTGGACCACAGAGACACAGACTGGTGTCCAGACCAGGGAGACACAGACTGGTGTCTGGACCACGGAGACACAGACTGGTGTCTAGACCAGAGAGACACAGACTGGTGTCTGGACCATAGAGACAAAGACTGGTGTCTGGACCACAGAGACACAGCTGGTGTCTAGACCAGAGAGACACAGACTAGTGTCCGGACCACAGAGACACAGACTGGTGTCTGGACCACAGAGACACAGACTGGTGTCTGGACCAAAGGGACACAGGCTGGTGTCTAGACCACAGAGACACAGACTTGTGTCTGGACCACAGAGACACAGACTGGTGTCTAGGCCACAGAGACACAGGCTGGTGTCTGGACCACAGAGACACAGGCTGGTGTCTGGACGAGAGAGACACAGACTGATGTCTAGACCACAGGGACACAGGCTGGTGTCTGGACCACAGAGACACAGAATGGTGTCTGGACCACAGAGACACAGACTGGTGTCTGGACCACAGAGACACAGACTGGTGTCTGGACCACAGGGACAGAGACTGGTGTCTGGACCACAGAGACACAGACTGGTGTCTAGACCAGGGAGACACAGACTGGTGTCTGGACCACGGAGACACAGACTGGTGTCTAGACCAGAGAGACACAGACTGGTGTCTGGACCATAGAGACAAAGACTGGTGTCTAGACCACAGAGACACAGCTGGTGTCTAGACCAGAGAGACACAGAGTAGTGTCTGGACCACAGAGACACAGACTGGTGTCTGGACCACAGGGACACAGACTGGCGTCTAGAACACAGAGACACAGACTGGTATCTGGACCACAGTGACTCAGACTGGTGTCTGGACCAGAGAGACACAGGCTGGTGTCTGGACCACAGAGACACAGACTGGTGTCTGGACCACAGAGACACAGGCTGTTGTCTGGACCACAGAGAAACAGGCTGGTGTCCGGGCCACAGAGACACAGGCTGGTGTCTAGACCACAGAGACACTGGCTGGTGTCTGGACCACAGAGACACAGGCTGGTGTCTAGACCACAGAGACACAGGCTGGTGTCTGGACCACAAACACAGGCTAGTGTCTGGACCACAGAGACACAGGCTGGTGTCTAGTCCACAGAGACACAGGCTGGTGTCAGGACCACAGAGAAACAGGCTGGTGTCAGGACCACAGAGACACAGGGTGGTGTCTGGATGACAGTGATAAAGACTGGTGTCTGGACCACAGAGACACAGACTGGTGTCTGGACCACAAGAGACACAGACTGGTGTCTGGACCACAAGAGACACAGACTGGTGTCTGGACGACAGAGACACAGACTGGTGTCTGGACCACAGGAACACAGAGTTATGTCTGGAGCACAGAGACACAGGCTGGTGTCTGGAACAGAGAGACACAGGCTGGTGTCTGGACCACAGAGAAACAGACTGGTGTCTAGACCACAGAGACATAGACTGGTGTCTGGACCACAGGGACACAGACTGATGTCTGGAGCACAGAGACACAGGCTGGTGTCTGGACCAGAGAGACACAGACTGGTGTCTGGACCACAGAGACACAGACTGGTGTCTGGACCACAGAGACACTGACTGGTGTCTAGACCACAGAGACACAGGCTGGTGTCTGGACCACAGGGACACAGGCTGGTGTCTAGACCACAGAGACACAGACTGGTGTCTGGACCACAGAGACACAGACTGGTGTCTGGACCACAGAGACACAGAATGGTGTCTGGACCACAGGGACAGAGACTGGTGTCTGGACCAGAGAGACACAGACTGGTGTCTAGACCACAGAGACACAGACTGGTGTCTGGACCACAGGGACACAGGCTGGTGTCTAGACCACAGAGACACAGACTTGTGTCTGGACCACAGGGACAGAGACTGGTGTCTGGACCAGAGAGACACAGACTGGTGTCTAGACCACAGAGACACAGACTGGTGTCTGGACCACAGGGACACAGGCTGGTGTCTAGACCACAGAGACACAGACTTGTGTCTGGACCACAGAGACTCAGACTGGTGTCGAGGCCACAGAGACACAGGCTGGTGTCTGGACCACAGAGACACAGGCTGGTGTCTGGACCAGAGAGACACAGGCTGATGTCTAGACCACAGGGACACAGGCTGGTGTCTGGACCACAGAGACACAGAATGGTGTCTGGACCACAGAGACACAGACTGGTGTCTGGACCACAGAGACACAGACTGGTGTCTGGACCACAGGGACAGAGACTGGTGTCTGGACCACAGAGACACAGACTGGTGTCCAGACCAGGGAGACACAGACTGGTGTCTGGACCACGGAGACACAGACTGGTGTCTAGACCAGAGAGACACAGACTGGTGTCTGGACCATAGAGACAAAGACTGGTGTCTGGACCACAGAGACACAGCTGGTGTCTAGACCAGAGAGACACAGACTAGTGTCCGGACCACAGAGACACAGACTGGTGTCTGGACCACAGAGACACAGACTGGTGTCTGGACCAAAGGGACACAGGCTGGTGTCTAGACCACAGAGACACAGACTTGTGTCTGGACCACAGAGACACAGACTGGTGTCTAGGCCACAGAGACACAGGCTGGTGTCTGGACCACAGAGACACAGGCTGGTGTCTGGACGAGAGAGACACAGACTGATGTCTAGACCACAGGGACACAGGCTGGTGTCTGGACCACAGAGACACAGAATGGTGTCTGGACCACAGAGACACAGACTGGTGTCTGGACCACAGAGACACAGACTGGTGTCTGGACCACAGGGACAGAGACTGGTGTCTGGACCACAGAGACACAGACTGGTGTCTAGACCAGGGAGACACAGACTGGTGTCTGGACCACGGAGACACAGACTGGTGTCTAGACCAGAGAGACACAGACTGGTGTCTGGACCATAGAGACAAAGACTGGTGTCTGGACCACAGAGACACAGCTGGTGTCTAGACCAGAGAGACACAGAGTAGTGTCTGGACCACAGAGACACAGACTGGTGTCTGGACCACAGGGACACAGACTGGCGTCTAGAACACAGAGACACAGACTGGTATCTGGACCACAGTGACTCAGACTGGTGTCTGGACCAGAGAGACACAGGCTGGTGTCTGGACCACAGAGACACAGACTGGTGTCTGGACCACAGAGACACAGGCTGTTGTCTGGACCACAGAGAAACAGGCTGGTGTCCGGGCCACAGAGACACAGGCTGGTGTCTAGACCACAGAGACACTGGCTGGTGTCTGGACCACAGAGACACAGGCTGGTGTCTAGACCACAGAGACACAGGCTGGTGTCTGGACCACAAACACAGGCTAGTGTCTGGACCACAGAGACACAGGCTGGTGTCTAGTCCACAGAGACACAGGCTGGTGTCAGGACCACAGAGAAACAGGCTGGTGTCAGGACCACAGAGACACAGGGTGGTGTCTGGATGACAGTGATAAAGACTGGTGTCTGGACCACAGAGACACAGACTGGTGTCTGGACCACAAGAGACACAGACTGGTGTCTGGACCACAAGAGACACAGACTGGTGTCTGGACGACAGAGACACAGACTGGTGTCTGGACCACAGGAACACAGAGTTATGTCTGGAGCACAGAGACACAGGCTGGTGTCTGGAACAGAGAGACACAGGCTGGTGTCTGGACCACAGAGAAACAGACTGGTGTCTAGACCACAGAGACATAGACTGGTGTCTGGACCACAGGGACACAGACTGATGTCTGGAGCACAGAGACACAGGCTGGTGTCTGGACCAGAGAGACACAGACTGGTGTCTGGACCACAGAGACACAGACTGGTGTCTGGACCACAGAGACACTGACTGGTGTCTAGACCACAGAGACACAGGCTGGTGTCTGGACCACAGGGACACAGGCTGGTGTCTAGACCACAGAGACACAGACTGGTGTCTGGACCACAGAGACACAGACTGGTGTCTGGACCACAGAGACACAGAATGGTGTCTGGACCACAGGGACAGAGACTGGTGTCTGGACCAGAGAGACACAGACTGGTGTCTAGACCACAGAGACACAGACTGGTGTCTGGACCACAGGGACACAGGCTGGTGTCTAGACCACAGAGACACAGACTTGTGTCTGGACCACAGAGACTCAGACTGGTGTCGAGGCCACAGAGACACAGGCTGGTGTCTGGACCACAGAGACACAGGCTGGTGTCTGGACCAGAGAGACACAGGCTGATGTCTAGACCACAGGGACACAGGCTGGTGTCTGGACCACAGAGACACAGAATGGTGTCTGGACCACAGAGACACAGACTGGTGTCTGGACCACAGAGACACAGACTGGTGTCTGGACCACAGGGACAGAGACTGGTGTCTGGACCACAGAGACACAGACTGGTGTCCAGACCAGGGAGACACAGACTGGTGTCTGGACCACGGAGACACAGACTGGTGTCTAGACCAGAGAGACACAGACTGGTGTCTGGACCATAGAGACAAAGACTGGTGTCTGGACCACAGAGACACAGCTGGTGTCTAGACCAGAGAGACACAGACTAGTGTCCGGACCACAGAGACACAGACTGGTGTCTGGACCACAGAGACACAGACTGGTGTCTGGACCAAAGGGACACAGGCTGGTGTCTAGACCACAGAGACACAGACTTGTGTCTGGACCACAGAGACACAGACTGGTGTCTAGGCCACAGAGACACAGGCTGGTGTCTGGACCACAGAGACACAGGCTGGTGTCTGGACGAGAGAGACACAGACTGATGTCTAGACCACAGGGACACAGGCTGGTGTCTGGACCACAGAGACACAGAATGGTGTCTGGACCACAGAGACACAGACTGGTGTCTGGACCACAGAGACACAGACTGGTGTCTGGACCACAGGGACAGAGACTGGTGTCTGGACCACAGAGACACAGACTGGTGTCTAGACCAGGGAGACACAGACTGGTGTCTGGACCACGGAGACACAGACTGGTGTCTAGACCAGAGAGACACAGACTGGTGTCTGGACCATAGAGACAAAGACTGGTGTCTGGACCACAGAGACACAGCTGGTGTCTAGACCAGAGAGACACAGAGTAGTGTCTGGACCACAGAGACACAGACTGGTGTCTGGACCACAGGGACACAGACTGGTGTCTAGAACACAGAGACACAGACTGGTATCTGGACCACAGTGACTCAGACTGGTGTCTGGACCAGAGAGACACAGGCTGGTGTCTGGACCACAGAGACACAGACTGGTGTCTGGACCACAGAGACACAGGCTGTTGTCTGGACCACAGAGAAACAGGCTGGTGTCCGGGCCACAGAGACACAGGCTGGTGTCTAGACCACAGAGACACTGGCTGGTGTCTGGACCACAGAGACACAGGCTGGTGTCTAGACCACAGAGACACAGGCTGGTGTCTGGACTACAAACACAGCCTAGTGTCTGGACCACAGAGACACAGGCTGGTGTCTAGTCCACAGAGACACAGGCTGGTGTCAGGACCACAGAGAAACAGGCTGGTGTCAGGACCACAGAGACACAGGGTGGTGTCTGGACGACAGTGATAAAGACTGGTGTCTGGACCACAGAGACACAGACTGGTGTCTGGACCACAAGAGACACAGACTGGTGTCTGGACCACAGAGACACAGACTGGTGTCTGGACCACAGGAACACAGAGTTATGTCTGGAGCACAGAGACACAGGCTGGTGTCTGGAACAGAGAGACACAGGCTGGTGTCTGGACCACAGAGAAACAGACTGGTGTCTGGACCACAGAGACACAGACTAGTGTCTGGAGCACAGTGACACAGACTGGTGTCTAGACCACAAGGACACAGACTGGTGTTTGGACCACAGGGACACAGATTGGTGTCTGGACCACAGGGACACAGATTGGTGTCTGGTCCACAGTGACACAGACTGGTGTCTGGACCACAGAGACACAGACTGGTGTCTGGACCACAGAGAAACAGACTGGTGTCTGGACCAGAGAGGCACAGGCTGGTGTCTGGACCACAGAGACACAGGCT
This sequence comes from Pristiophorus japonicus, assembly GCF_044704955.1. NCBI lineage: Eukaryota > Metazoa > Chordata > Chondrichthyes > Pristiophoridae > Pristiophorus > Pristiophorus japonicus. The sequence continues at coordinate 4,392,267 of NC_091977.1, forward strand.
GGTGTGTAGACCATAGAGACACAGGCTGGTGTCTGGACCACAGAGACACAGACTGGTGTCTGGACCACAGGGACATAGACTGGTGTCTGGAGCACAGAGACACAGGCTGGTGTCAGGACCACAGAGACACAGGCTGGTTTCTGGACCACAGAGACACAGGCTGGTGTCTGGACCACAGAGACACAGGCTGGTGTCTGGACCACAGAGACACAGACTGGTGTCTGGACAACAGAGACTCAGACTGGTGTCTAGACCACAGAGACACAGGCTGGTGTCTAGACCACAGAGACATCGACTGGTGTCTGGACCACAGGGACACAGACTGATGTCTGGAGCACAGAGACACAGGCTGGTGTCTGGACCAGAGAGACACAGACTGGTGTCTGGACCACAGAGACACAGACTGGTGCCTGGACCACAGAGACACTGACTGGTGTCTAGACCACAGAGACACAGGCTGGTGTCTGGACCACAGGGACACAGGCTGGTGTCTAGACCACAGAGACACAGACTGGTGTCTGGACCACAGAGACACAGACTGGTGTCTGGACCACAGAGACACAGAATGGTGTCTGGACCACAGAGACACAGACTGGTGTCTGGACCAGAGAGACACAGACTGGTGTCTAGACCACAGAGACACAGACTGGTGTCTGGATCACAGAGACACAGACTGGTGTCTGGACCACAGTGACACAGACTGGTGTCTGGACCAGAGAGACACAGACTGGTGTCTAGACCACAGAGACACAGACTGGTGTCTGGACCACAGGGACACAGGCTGGTGTCTAGACCACAGAGACACAGACTTGTGTCTGGACCACAAAGACTCAGACTGGTGTCGAGGCCACAGGGACAGAGACTGGTGTCTGGACCACAGAGACACAGACTGGTGTCTAGACCAGGGAGACACAGACTGGTGTCTGGACCACGGAGACACAGACTGGTGTCTAGACCAGAGAGACACAGACTGGTGTCTGGACCATAGAGACAAAGACTGGTGTCTGGACCACAGAGACACAGCTGGTGTCTAGACCAGAGAGACACAGAGTAGTGTCTGGACCACAGAGACACAGACTGGTGTCTGGACCACAGGGACACAGACTGGTGTCTAGAACACAGAGACACAGACTGGTATCTGGACCACAGTGACTCAGACTGCTGTCTGGACCAGAGAGACACAGGCTGGTGTCTGGACCACAGAGACACAGACTGGTGTCTGGACCACAGAGACACAGGCTGTTGTCTGGACCACAGAGAAACAGGCTGGTGTCCGGGCCACAGAGACACAGGCTGGTGTCTAGACCACAGAGACACTGGCTGGTGTCTGGACCACAGAGACACAGGCTGGTGTCTAGACCACAGAGACACAGGCTGGTGTCTGGACCACAAACACAGGCTAGTGTCTGGACCACAGAGACACAGGCTGGTGTCTAGTCCACAGAGACACAGGCTGGTGTCAGGACCACAGAGAAACAGGCTGGTGTCAGGACCACAGAGACACAGGGTGGTGTCTGGATGACAGTGATAAAGACTGGTGTCTGGACCACAGAGACACAGACTGGTGTCTGGACCACAAGAGACACAGACTGGTGTCTGGACCACAGAGACACAGACTGGTGTCTGGACCACAGGAACACAGAGTTATGTCTGGAGCACAGAGACACAGGCTGGTGTCTGGAACAGAGAGACACAGGCTGGTGTCTGGACCACAGAGAAACAGACTGGTGTCTAGACCACAGAGACATAGACTGGTGTCTGGACCACAGGGACACAGACTGATGTCTGGAGCACAGAGACACAGGCTGGTGTCTGGACCAGAGAGACACAGACTGGTGTCTGGACCACAGAGACACAGACTGGTGTCTGGACCACAGAGACACTGACTGGTGTCTAGACCACAGAGACACAGGCTGGTGTCTGGACCACAGGGACACAGGCTGGTGTCTAGACCACAGAGACACAGACTGGTGTCTGGACCACAGAGACACAGACTGGTGTCTGGACCACAGAGACACAGAATGGTGTCTGGACCACAGGGACAGAGACTGGTGTCTGGACCAGAGAGACACAGACTGGTGTCTAGACCACAGAGACACAGACTGGTGTCTGGATCACAGAGACACAGACTGGTGTCTGGACCACAGTGACACAGACTGGTGTCTGGACCAGAGAGACACAGACTGGTGTCTAGACCACAGAGACACAGACTGGTGTCTGGACCACAGGGACACAGACTGGTGTCTAGACCACAGAGACACAGACTTGTGTCTGGACCACAGAGACTCAGACTGGTGTCGAGGCCACAGAGACACAGGCTGGTGTCTGGACCACAGAGACACAGGCTGGTGTCTGGACCAGAGAGACACAGACTGATGTCTAGATCACAGGGACACAGGCTGGTGTCTGGACCACAGAGACAGAGACTGGTGTCTGGACCACAGAGACACAGACTGGTGTCCAGACCAGGGAGACACAGACTGGTGTCTGGACCACGGAGACACAGACTGGTGTCTAGACCAGAGAGACACAGACTAGTGTCTGGACCATAGAGACAAAGACTGGTGTCTGGACCACAGAGACACAGCTGGTGTCTAGACCAGAGAGACACAGACTAGTGTCCGGACCACAGAGACACAGACTGGTGTCTGGACCACAGGGACACAGACTGGTGTCTAGAACACAGAGACACAGACTGGTGTCTGGACCACAGTGACACAGACTGGTGTCTGGACCAGAGAGACACAGGCTGCTGTCTGGACCACAGAGATACAGACTGGTGTCTGGACCACAGAGACACAGGCTGTTGTCGGGACCACAGAGAAACAGGCTGGTGTCTGGACCACAGAGACACAGGCTGGTGTCTAGACCACAGAGACACTGGCTGGTGTCTGGACCACAGAGACACAGAATGGTGTCTGGACCACAGGGACAGAGACTGGTGTCTGGACCAGAGAGACACAGACTGGTGTCTAGACCACAGAGACACAGACTGGTGTCTGGATCACAGAGACACAGACTGGTGTCTGGACCACAGTGACACAGACTGGTGTCTGGACCAGAGAGACACAGACTGGTGTCTAGACCACAGAGACACAGACTGGTGTCTGGACCACAGGGACACAGGCTGGTGTCTAGACCACAGAGACACAGACTTGTGTCTGGACCACAGAGACTCAGACTGGTGTCGAGGCCACAGAGACACAGGCTGGTGTCTGGACCACAGAGACACAGGCTGGTGTCTGGACCAGAGAGACACAGACTGATGTCTAGATCACAGGGACACAGGCTGGTGTCTGGACCACAGAGACAGAGACTGGTGTCTGGACCACAGAGACACAGACTGGTGTCCAGACCAGGGAGACACAGACTGGTGTCTGGACCACGGAGACACAGACTGGTGTCTAGACCAGAGAGACACAGACTGGTGTCTGGACCATAGAGACAAAGACTGGTGTCTGGACCACAGAGACACAGCTGGTGTCTAGACCAGAGAGACACAGACTAGTGTCCGGACCACAGAGACACAGACTGGTGTCTGGACCACAGGGACACAGACTGGTGTCTAGAACACAGAGACACAGACTGGTGTCTGGACCACAGTGACACAGACTGGTGTCTGGACCAGAGAGACACAGGCTGCTGTCTGGACCACAGAGATACAGACTGGTGTCTGGACCACAGAGACACAGGCTGTTGTCGGGACCACAGAGAAACAGGCTGGTGTCTGGACCACAGAGACACAGGCTGGTGTCTAGACCACAGAGACACTGGCTGGTGTCTGGAACACAGAGACACAGGCTGGTGTCTAGTCCACAGAGACACAGACTGGCGTCTAGACCTCAGTGACACAGGCTGGTGTCTGGACCACAGGGACACAGACTGGTGTCTGGACCACAGGGACACAGACTGGTGTCTAGACCAGAGAGACACAGACTGGTGTCTGGACCACAGAGACACAGACTGGTATCTAGACCAGAGAGACACAGACTCGTGTCTGGACCATAGAGACACAGACTGGTGTCTGGACCACAGAGACACAGGCTGGTGTCTGGACCACAAGGACACAGACTGGTGTCTAGAACACAGGGACACAGACTGGTGTCTGGACCACTGTGACACAGACTGGTGTCTAGACCACAGGGACACAGACTAGTGTCTGGACCACAGGGACACAGACTGGTGTCTGGAGCTCAGGGACACAGGCTGGTGTCTGGAACAGAGAGACACAGGCTGGTGTCTGGACCACAGAGAAACAGACTGGTGTCTAGACCACAGAGACATAGACTGGTGTCTGGACCACAGGGACACAGACTGATGTCTGGAGCACAGAGACACAGGCTGGTGTCTGGACCAGAGAGACACAGACTGGTGTCTGGACCACAGAGACACAGACTGGTGTCTGGACCACAGAGACACTGACTGGTGTCTAGACCACAGAGACACAGGCTGGTGTCTGGACCACAGGGACACAGGCTGGTGTCTAGACCACAGAGACACAGACTGGTGTCTGGACCACAGAGACACAGACTGGTGTCTGGACCACAGAGACACAGAATGGTGTCTGGACCACAGGGACAGAGACTGGTGTCTGGACCAGAGAGACACAGACTGGTGTCTAGACCACAGAGACATAGACTGGTGTCTTTATCACAGAGACACAGACTGGTGTCTGGACCACAGTGACACAGACTGGTGTCTGGACCAGAGAGACACAGACTGGTGTCTAGACCACAGAGACACAGACTGGTGTCTGGACCACAGGGACACAGGCTGGTGTCTAGACCACAGAGACACAGACTTGTGTCTGGACCACAGAGACTCAGACTGGTGTCGAGGCCACAGAGACACAGGCTGGTGTCTGGACCACAGAGACACAGGCTGGTGTCTGGACCAGAGAGACACAGACTGATGTCTAGACCACAGGGACACAGGCTGGTGTCTGGACCACAGAGTCACAGAATGGTGTCTGGACCACAGAGACACAGACTGGTGTCTGGACCAGGGAGACACAGACTGGTGTCCAGACCAGGGAGACACAGACTGGTGTCTGGACCACGGAGACACAGACTGGTGTCTAGACCAGAGAGACACAGACTGGTGTCTGGACCATAGAGACAAAGACTGGTGTCTGGACCACAGAGACACAGCTGGTGTCTAGACCAGAGAGACACAGACTAGTGTCCGGACCACAGAGACACAGACTGGTGTCTGGACCACAGGGACACAGACTATTGTCTAGAACACAGAGACACAGACTGGTGTCTGGACCACAGTGACACAGACTGGTGTCTGGACCAGAGAGACACAGGCTGCTGTCTGGACCACAGAGATACAGACTGGTGTCTGGACCACAGAGACACAGGCTGTTGTCGGGACCGCAGAGAAACAGGCTGGTGTCTGGACCACAGAGACACAGGCTGGTGTCTAGACCACAGAGACACTGGCTGGTGTCTGGACCACAGAGACACAGGCTGGTGTCTAGTCCACAGAGACACAGACTGGCGTCTAGACCTCAGTGACACAGGCTGGTGTCTGGACCACAGGGACACAGACTGGTGTCTGGACCACAGGGACACAGACTGGTGTCTGGACCACAGAGACACAGACTGGTGTCTAGACCAGAGAGACACAGACTGGTGTCTGGACCACAGAGACACAGACTGGTATCTAGACCAGAGAGACACAGACTCGTATCTGGACCATAGAGACACAGACTGGTGTCTGGACCACAGAGACACAGGCTGGTGTCTGGACCACAAGGACACAGACTGGTGTCTAGAACACAGGGACACAGACTGGTGTCTGGACCACTGTGACACAGACTGGTGTCTAGACCACAGGGACACAGACTAGTGTCTGGACCACAGGGACACAGACTGGTGTCTGGAGCTCAGGGACACAGACTGGTGTCTAGACCACAGGGACACAGACTGGTGTCTGGACCACAGTGACACAGACTCATGTCTGGAGCACAGAGACACAGACTGGTGTCTGGACCACAGGGACACAGACTGGTGTCTGAAGCACAGAGACAAAGGCTGGTGTCAGGACCACAGAGAAACAGGCTGGTGTCTGGACCACAGAGACACAGGCTGGTGTCTGGACCACAGTGATAAAGACTGGTGACTGGACCCCAGAGACACAGACTGGTGTCTGGACCACAGAGACACAGACTGGTGTCTGGACCACAGGGACACAGACTGATGTCTGGAGCACAGAGACACAGACTGATGTCTGGACCACAGAGACACAGACTGGTGTCTGGACCACAGAGACACAGACTGGTGTCTAGACCACAGAGACACAGGCTGGTGTCTGGACCACAGAGACACAGACTGGTGTCTGGACCACTGGTACATAGACCGGTGTCTGGAGCACAGAGACACAGGCTGGTGTTAGGACCACAGAGACACAGGCTGGTGTCTGGACCACAGAGACACAGGCTGGTGTCTGGACCACAGAGACACAGGCTGGTGTCTGGACCACAGAGACACAGACTGGTGACTGGACCCCAGAGACACAGACTGGTGTCTAGACCACAGAGACACAGACTGGTGTCTGGACCACAGGGACACAGACTGATGTCTGGAGCACAGAGACACAGACTGGTGTCTGGACCACAGAGACACAGACTGGTGTCTGGACCACAGAGACACAGACTGGTGTCTAGACCACAGAGACACAGGCTGGTGTCTGGACCACAGGGACACAGACTGGTGTCGGGACCACAGGGACACAGACTGGTGTCTGGACCACAGAGACACAGACTGGTGTCTAGACCACAGGGACACAGTCTGGTGTCTGGACAACAGGGACACAGTCTGGTGTCTGGACCACAGGGACACAGACTGGTGTCTGGATCACAGTGACACAGACTGGTGTCTAGACCAGAGGGACACAGGCTGCTGTCTGGACCACAGGGACACAGACTGGTGTCTGGAGCTCAGGGAATCAGACTGGTGTCTGGACCACAGAGACACAGACTGGTGTGTGGACCAGAGACACAGACTGGTGTCTAGACCACAGGGACACAGACTGGTGTCTGGACCACAGGGACACAGACTGGTGTCTGGACCACAGAGACACAGGCTGGTGTCTGGACCACAGTGATACAGACTGGTGTTGGACCACAGCGACAAAGACTGGTGTCTAGACCACAGGGACACAGACTGGTGTCTGGACCAGAGAGATACAGACTGATGTCTAGACCACAGGGACACAGGCTGGTGTCTGGACCACAGAGACACAGACTGGTGTCTGGACCACAGAGACACAGGCCGGTGTCTGGACCACAGAGACACAGACTGGTGTCTGGACCACAGAGACACAGACTGGTATCTGGACCACAGAGACACAGACTGGTGTCTGGACCACGGAGACAGAGACTGGTGTCTAGACCAGAGAGACACAGACTGGTGTCTGGACCACAGTGACAAAGACTGATGTCTGGACCACAGGGACACAGACTGCTGTCTAGACCACAGAGACACAGTCTGGTGTCTGGACCACAGGGACACAGGCTGGTGTCTAGACCACAGAGACACAGACTGGTGTCTGGAGCTCAGGGACACAGACTGGTGTCTGGACCACAGAGACACAGACTGGTGTGTGGACCTGAGACACAGACTGGTGTCTGGACCACAGAGACACAGACTGGTGTGTGGACCAGAGACATAGACTGGTGTCTCTACCACAGGGTCACAGACTGGTGTCTGGACCACAGGGACACAGACTGGTGTCTGGACCACAGGGACACAGACTGGTGTCTAGAACACAGAGACACAGACTGGTGTCTGGACCACAGTGACACAGACTGGTGTCTGGACCAGAGAGACACAGGCTGCTGTCTGGACCACAGAGATACAGACTGGTGTCTGGACCACAGAGACACAGGCTGTTGTCGGGACCACAGAGAAACAGGCTGGTGTCTGGACCACAGAGACACAGGCTGGTGTCTAGACCACAGAGACACTGGCTGGTGTCTGGACCACAGAGACACAGGCTGGTGTCTAGTCCACAGAGACACAGACTGGCGTCTAGACCTCAGTGACACAGGCTGGTGTCTGGACCACAGGGACACAGACTGGTGTCTGGACCACAGGGACACAGACTGGTGTCTGGACCACAGAGACACAGACTGGTGTCTAGACCAGAGAGACACAGACTGGTGTCTGGACCACAGAGACACAGACTGGTATCTAGACCAGAGAGACACAGACTCGTGTCTGGACCATAGAGACACAGACTGGTGTCTGGACCACAGAGACACAGGCTGGTGTCTGGACCACAAGGACACAGACTGGTGTCTAGAACACAGGGACACAGACTGGTGTCTGGACCACTGTGACACAGACTGGTGTCTAGACCACAGGGACACAGACTAGTGTCTGGACCACAGGGACACAGACTGGTGTCTGGAGCTCAGGGACACAGGCTGGTGTCTGGAACAGAGAGACACAGGCTGGTGTCTGGACCACAGAGAAACAGACTGGTGTCTAGACCACAGAGACATAGACTGGTGTCTGGACCACAGGGACACAGACTGATGTCTGGAGCACAGAGACACAGGCTGGTGTCTGGACCAGAGAGACACAGACTGGTGTCTGGACCACAGAGACACAGACTGGTGTCTGGACCACAGAGACACTGACTGGTGTCTAGACCAGAGAGACACAGGCTGGTGTCTGGACCACAGGGACACAGGCTGGTGTCTAGACCACAGAGACACAGACTGGTGTCTGGACCACAGAGACACAGACTGGTGTCTGGACCACAGAGACACAGAATGGTGTCTGGACCACAGGGACAGAGACTGGTGTCTGGACCAGAGAGACACAGACTGGTGTCTAGACCACAGAGACATAGACTGGTGTCTTTATCACAGAGACACAGACTGGTGTCTGGACCACAGTGACACAGACTGGTGTCTGGACCAGAGAGACACAGACTGGTGTCTAGACCACAGAGACACAGACTGGTGTCTGGACCACAGGGACACAGGCTGGTGTCTAGACCACAGAGACACAGACTTGTGTCTGGACCACAGAGACTCAGACTGGTGTCGAGGCCACAGAGACACAGGCTGGTGTCTGGACCACAGAGACACAGGCTGGTGTCTGGACCAGAGAGACACAGACTGATGTCTAGACCACAGGGACACAGGCTGGTGTCTGGACCACAGAGACACAGAATGGTGTCTGGACCACAGAGACACAGACTGGTGTCTGGACCACAGAGACACAGACTGGTGTCTGGACCACAGGGACAGAGACTGGTGTCTGGACCACAGAGACACAGACTGGTGTCCAGACCAGGGAGACACAGACTGGTGTCTGGACCACGGAGACACAGACTGGTGTCTAGACCAGAGAGACACAGACTGGTGTCTGGACCATAGAGACAAAGACTGGTGTCTGGACCACAGAGACACAGCTGGTGTCTAGACCAGAGAGACACAGACTAGTGTCCGGACCACAGAGACACAGACTGGTGTCTGGACCACAGGGACACAGACTGGTGTCTAGAACACAGAGACACAGACTGGTGTCTGGACCACAGTGACACAGGCTGTTGTCGGGACCACAGAGAAACAGGCTGGTGTCTGGACCACAGAGACACAGGCTGGTGTCTAGACCACAGAGACACTGGCTGGTGTCTGGACCACAGAGACACAGGCTGGTGTCTAGTCCACAGAGACACAGACTGGCGTCTAGACCTCAGTGACACAGGCTGGTGTCTGGACCACAGGGACACAGACTGGTGTCTGGACCACAGGGACACAGACTGGTGTCTGGACCACAGAGACACAGACTGGTATCTAGACCAGAGAGACACAGACTCGTGTCTGGACCATAGAGACACAGACTGGTGTCTGGACCACAGAGACACAGGCTGGTGTCTGGACCACAAGGACACAGACTGGTGTCTAGAACACAGGGACACAGACTGGTGTCTGGACCACTGTGACACAGACTGGTGTCTAGACCACAGGGACACAGACTAGTGTCTGGACCACAGGGACACAGACTGGTGTCTGGAGCTCAGGGACACAGACTGGTGTCTCGACCACAGGGACACAGACTGGTGTCTGGACCACAGTGACACAGACTCATGTCTGGAGCACAGAGACACAGACTGGTGTCTGGACCACAGGGACACAGACTGGTGTCTGAAGCACAGAGACAAAGGCTGGTGTCAGGACCACAGAGAAACAGGCTGGTGTCTGGACCACAGAGACACAGGCTGGTGTCTGGACCACAGTGATAAAGACTGGTGACTGGACCCCAGAGACACAGACTGGTGTCTGGACCACAGAGACACAGACTGGTGTCTGGACCACAGGGACACAGACTGATGTCTGGAGCACAGAGACACAGACTGATGTCTGGACCACAGAGACACAGACTGGTGTCTGGACCACAGAGACACAGACTGGTGTCTAGACCACAGAGACACAGGCTGGTGTCTGGACCACAGAGACACAGACTGGTGTCTGGACCACTGGTACATAGACCGGTGTCTGGAGCACAGAGACACAGGCTGGTGTTAGGACCACAGAGACACAGGCTGGTGTCTGGACCACAGAGACACAGGCTGGTGTCTGGACCACAGAGACACAGGCTGGTGTCTGGACCACAGAGACACAGACTGGTGACTGGACCCCAGAGACACAGACTGGTGTCTAGACCACAGAGACACAGACTGGTGTCTGGACCACAGGGACACAGACTGATGTCTGGAGCACAGAGACACAGACTGGTGTCTGGACCACAGAGACACAGACTGGTGTCTGGACCACAGAGACACAGACTGGTGTCTAGACCACAGAGACACAGGCTGGTGTCTGGACCACAGGGACACAGACTGGTGTCGGGACCACAGGGACACAGACTGGTGTCTGGACCACAGAGACACAGACTGGTGTCTAGACCACAGGGACACAGTCTGGTGTCTGGACAACAGGGACACAGTCTGGTGTCTGGACCACAGGGACACAGACTGGTGTCTGGATCACAGTGACACAGACTGGTGTCTAGACCAGAGGGACACAGGCTGCTGTCTGGACCACAGGGACACAGACTGGTGTCTGGAGCTCAGGGAATCAGACTGGTGTCTGGACCACAGAGACACAGACTGGTGTGTGGACCAGAGACACAGACTGGTGTCTAGACCACAGGGACACAGACTGGTGTCTGGACCACAGGGACACAGACTGGTGTCTGGACCACAGAGACACAGGCTGGTGTCTGGACCACAGTGATACAGACTGGTGTTGGACCACAGCGACAAAGACTGGTGTCTAGACCACAGGGACACAGACTGGTGTCTGGACCAGAGAGATACAGACTGATGTCTAGACCACAGGGACACAGGCTGGTGTCTGGACCACAGAGACACAGACTGGTGTCTGGACCACAGAGACACAGGCCGGTGTCTGGACCACAGAGACACAGACTGGTGTCTGGACCACAGAGACACAGACTGGTATCTGGACCACAGAGACACAGACTGGTGTCTGGACCACGGAGACAGAGACTGGTGTCTAGACCAGAGAGACACAGACTGGTGTCTGGACCACAGTGACAAAGACTGATGTCTGGACCACAGGGACACAGACTGCTGTCTAGACCACAGAGACACAGTCTGGTGTCTGGACCACAGGGACACAGGCTGGTGTCTAGACCACAGAGACACAGACTGGTGTCTGGAGCTCAGGGACACAGACTGGTGTCTGGACCACAGAGACACAGACTGGTGTGTGGACCTGAGACACAGACTGGTGTCTGGACCACAGAGACACAGACTGGTGTGTGGACCAGAGACATAGACTGGTGTCTCTACCACAGGGTCACAGACTGGTGTCTGGACCACAGGGACACAGACTGGTGTCTGGACCACAGGGACACAGACTGGTGTCTAGACCACAGGGACACAGACTGGTGTCTGGACCACAGTGACACAGACTGGTGTCTGGACCACAGAGACACAGACTGGTGTCTGGACCACAGAGACTCAGACTGGTGTCTGGACCACAGTGACACAGACTGGTGTCGGGACCACAGAGACACAGGCTGGTGTCTGGACCACAGAGACACAGACTGGTATCTGGAACACAGAGACACAGATTGGTGTCTGGACCACAGTGACACAGACTGGTGTCTGGACCACAGAGACACAGACTGGTGTCTGGACCACAGAGACACAGACTGGTGTCTGGACCACAGAGACTCAGACTGGTGTCTGGACCACAGTGACACAGACTGGTGTCGGGACCACAGAGACACAGGCTGGTGTCTGGACCACTGAGACACAGACTGGTATCTGGAACACAGAGACACAGATTGGTGTCTGGACCACAGAGACACTGACTGGTGTCTGGACCACAGAGACACAGACTGGTGTCTGGACCACAGGGACACAGACTGGTGTCTGGACCACAGGGTCACAGACTGGTGTCCGGACCACAGAGACACAGACTGGTGTCTGGACCACAGAGACACAGACTTGTGTCTGGACCACTGAGACACAGACTGGTGTCTGGACCACAGAGACACAGACAGGTGTCTGGCGCACAGTGACACAGACTGGTGTCTGGACCACAGGGACACAGACTGGTGTCTGGAGCTCAGGGACACAGACTGGTGTCTAGACCACAGGGACACAGACTGGTGTCTGGACCAGAGAGATACAGACTGATGTCTAGACCACAGGGACACAGGCTGGTGTCTGGACCACAGAGACACAGACTGTTGTCTGGACCACAGAGACACAGGCCGGTGTCTGGACCACAGAGACACAGACTGATATCTGGACCACAGAGACACAGACTGGTGTCTGGACAACGGAGACAGAGACTGGTGTCTAGACCAGAGAGAGACACAGTCTGGTGTCTGGACCACAGTGACAAAGACTGATGTCTGGACCACAGGCACACAGACTGCTGTCTAGACCACAGAGACACAGTCTGGTGTCTGGACCACAGGGACACAGGCTGGTGTCTAGACCACAGAGACACAGACTGGTGTCTGGAGCTCAGGGACACAGACTGGTGTCTGGACCACAGAGACACAGACTGGTGTGTGGACCTGAGACACAGACTGGTGTCTGGACCACAGAGACACAGACTTGTGTGTGGACCAGAGACATAGACTGGTGTCTAGACCACAGGGTCACAGACTGGTGTCTGGACCACAGGGACACAGACTGGTGTCTGGATCACAGAGGCGCAGGCTGGTGTCTGGACCACAGAGACACAGGCTGGTGTCTGGACCACAGCGACACAGACTGGTGTCTGGACCACAGGGACACAGAGTGGTGTCTGGACCACAGGGACACAGACTGGTGTCTAGACCACAGGGACACAGACTGGTGTCTGGACCACAGTGACACAGACTGGTGTCTGGACCACAGAGACACAGACTGGTGTCTGGACCACAGAGACTCAGACTGGTGTCTGGACCACAGTGACGCAGACTGGTGTCTGGACCACAGTGACACAGACTGGTGTCTGGACCACAGAGACACAGACTGGTGTCTGGACCACAGAGACACAGACTGGTGTCTGGACCACAGAGACTCAGACTGGTGTCTGGACCACAGTGACACAGACTGGTGTCGGGACCACAGAGACAGAGGCTGGTGTCTGGACCACAGGGACAGAGACTGGTGTCTGGACCACAGAGACACAGACTGGTGTGTGGACCAGAGACACAGACTGGTGTCTAGACCACAGGGACACAGACTGGTGTCTGGACCACAGGGACACAGACTGGTGTCTAGACCAGGGAGACACAGACTGGTGTCTGGACCACGGAGACACAGACTGGTGTCTAGACCAGAGAGACACAGACTGGTGTCTGGACCACAGGGACACAGACTGGTGTCTGGACCACAGACACATGCTGTTGTCTGGACCACAGAGATACAGACTGGTGTCTGGACCACAGCGACTCAGACTGGTGTCTAGACCACAGAGACACAGCTGGTGTCTGGACCACAGAGACACAGCTGGTGTCTAGACCAGAGAGACACAGACTGGTGTCTGGACCACAGAGACACAGACTGGTGTCTGGACCACAGGGACACAGACTGGTGTCTAGAACACAGAGACACAGACTGGTGTCTGGACCACAGTGACACAGACTGGTGTCTGGACCAGAGAGACACAGGCTGGTGTCTAGAACACAGAGACACAGACTGGTGTCTGGATCACAGAGACACAGACTGGTGTCTGGACCACAGTGACACAGACTGGTGTCTGGACCACAGAGACACAGACTGGTGTCTGGACCAAAGGGACACAGGCTGGTGTCTAGACCACAGAGACACAGACTTGTGTCTGGACCACAGAGACACAGACTGGTGTCTAGGCCACAGAGACACAGGCTGATGTCTGGACCACAGAGACACAGGCTGGTGTCTGGACCAGAGAGACACAGACTGATGTCTAGACCACAGGGACACAGGCTGGTGTCTGGACCACAGAGACACAGAATGGTGTCTGGACCACAGAGACACAGACTGGTGTCTGGACCACAGAGACACAGACTGGTGTCTGGACCACAGGGACAGAGACTGGTGTCTGGACCACAGAGACACAGACTGGTGTCTAGACCAGGGAGACACAGACTGGTGTCTGGACCACGGAGACACAGACTGGTGTCTAGACCAGAGAGACACAGACTGGTGTCTGGACCATAGAGACAAAGACTGGTGCCTGGACCACAGAGACACAGCTGGTGTCTAGACCAGAGAGACACAGAGTAGTGTCTGGACCACAGAGACACAGACTGGTGTCTGGACCACAGGGACACAGACTGGTGTCTAGAACACAGAGACACAGACTGGTATCTGGACCACAGTGACTCAGACTGGTGTCTGGACCAGAGAGACACAGGCTGGTGTCTGGACCACAGAGACACAGACTGGTGTCTGGACCACAGAGACACAGGCTGTTGTCTGGACCACAGAGAAACAGGCTGGTGTCCGGGCCACAGAGACACAGGCTGGTGTCTAGACCACAGAGACACTGGCTGGTGTCTGGACCACAGAGACACAGGCTGGTGTCTAGACCACAGAGACACAGGCTGGTGTCTGGACCACAAACACAGGCTAGTGTCTGGACCACAGAGACACAGGCTGGTGTCTAGTCCACAGAGACACAGGCTGGTGTCAGGACCACAGAGAAACAGGCTGGTGTCAGGACCACAGAGACACAGGGTGGTGTCTGGACGACAGTGATAAAGACTGGTGTCTGGACCACAGAGACACAGACTGGTGTCTGGACCACAAGAGACACAGACTGGTGTCTGGACCACAGAGACACAGACTGGTGTCTGGACCACAGGAACACAGAGTTATGTCTGGAGCACAGAGACACAGGCTGGTGTCTGGAACAGAGAGACACAGGCTGGTGTCTGGACCACAGAGAAACAGACTGGTGTCTGGACCACAGAGACACAGACTAGTGTCTGGAGCACAGTGACACAGACTGGTGTCTAGACCACAAGGACACAGACTGGTGTTTGGACCACAGGGACACAGATTGGTGTCTGGACCACAGGGACACAGATTGGTGTCTGGTCCACAGTGACACAGACTGGTGTCTGGACCACAGAGACACAGACTGGTGTCTGGACCACAGAGAAACAGACTGGTGTCTGGACCAGAGAGGCACAGGCTGGTGTCTGGACCACAGAGACACAGGCTGGTGTGTAGACCACAGAGACACAGGCTGGTGTCTGGACCACAGAGACACAGACTGGTGTCTGGACCACAGGGACATAGACTGGTGTCTGGAGCACAGAGACACAGGCTGGTGTCAGGACCACAGAGACACAGGCTGGTTTCTGGACCACAGAGACACAGGCTGGTGTCTGGACCACAGAGACACAGGCTGGTGTCTGGACCACAGAGACACAGACTGGTGTCTGGACAACAGAGACTCAGACTGGTGTCTAGACCACAGAGACACAGGCTGGTGTCTGGACCACAGAGACACAGGCTGGTGTCTGGACCACAGAGACACAGACTGGTGTCTGGACAACAGAGACTCAGACTGGTGTCTAGACCACAGAGACATAGACTGGTGTCTGGACCACAGGGACACAGACTGATGTCTGGAGCACAGAGACACAGGCTGGTGTCTGGACCAGAGAGACACAGACTGGTGTCTGGACCACAGAGACACAGACTGGTGTCTGGACCACAGAGACACTGACTGGTGTCTAGACCACAGAGACACAGGCTGGTGTCTGGACCACAGGGACACAGGCTGGTGTCTAGACCACAGAGACACAGACTGGTGTCTGGACCACAGAGACACAGACTGGTGTCTGGACCACAGAGACACAGAATGGTGTCTGGACCACAGAGACACAGACTGGTGTCTAGACCAGGGAGACACAGACTGGTGTCTGGACCACGGAGACACAGACTGGTGTCTAGACCAGAGAGACACAGACTGGTGTCTGGACCATAGAGACAAAGACTGGTGTCTGGACCACAGAGACACAGCTGGTGTCTAGACCAGAGAGACACAGAGTAGTGTCTGGACCACAGAGACACAGACTGGTGTCTGGACCACAGGGACACAGACTGGTGTCTAGAACACAGAGACACAGACTGGTATCTGGACCACAGTGACTCAGACTGGTGTCTGGACCAGAGAGACACAGGCTGGTGTCTGGACCACAGAGACACAGACTGGTGTCTGGACCACAGAGACACAGGCTGTTGTCTGGACCACAGAGAAACAGGCTGGTGTCCGGGCCACAGAGACACAGGCTGGTGTCTAGACCACAGAGACACTGGCTGGTGTCTGGACCACAGAGACACAGGCTGGTGTCTAGACCACAGAGACACAGGCTGGTGTCTGGACCACAAACACAGGCTAGTGTCTGGACCACAGAGACACAGGCTGGTGTCTAGTCCACAGAGACACAGGCTGGTGTCAGGACCACAGAGAAACAGGCTGGTGTCAGGACCACAGAGACACAGGGTGGTGTCTGGACGACAGTGATAAAGACTGGTGTCTGGACCACAGAGACACAGACTGGTGTCTGGACCACAAGAGACACAGACTGGTGTCTGGACCACAGAGACACAGACTGGTGTCTGGACCACAGGAACACAGAGTTATGTCTGGAGCACAGAGACACAGGCTGGTGTCTGGAACAGACAGACACAGGCTGGTGTCTGGACCACAGAGAAACAGACTGGTGTCTGGACCACAGAGACACAGACTAGTGTCTGGAGCACAGTGACACAGACTGGTGTCTAGACCACAAGGACACAGACTGGTGTTTGGACCACAGGGACACAGATTGGTGTCTGGACCACAGGGACACAGATTGGTGTCTGGTCCACAGTGACACAGACTGGTGTCTGGACCACAGAGACACAGACTGGTGTCTGGACCACAGAGAAACAGACTGGTGTCTGGACCAGAGAGGCACAGGCTGGTGTCTGGACCACAGAGACACAGGCTGGTGTGTAGACCACAGAGACACAGGCTTGTGTCTGGACCACAGAGACACAGACTGGTGTCTGGACCACAGGGACATAGACTGGTGTCTGGAGCACAGAGACACAGGCTGGTGTCAGGACCACAGAGACACAGGCTGGTTTCTGGACCACAGAGACACAGGCTGGTGTCTGGACCACAGAGACACAGGCTGGTGTCTGGACCACAGAGACACAGACTGGTGTCTGGACAACAGAGACTCAGACTGGTGTCTAGACCACAGAGACACAGGCTGGTGTCTGGACCACAGAGACACAGGCTGGTGTCTGGACCACAGAGACACAGACTGGTGTCTGGACAACAGAGACTCAGACTGGTGTCTAGACCACAGAGACATAGACTGGTGTCTG